>NC_045794.1:49139322-49479738 GCF_009873245.2 Balaenoptera musculus | reverse complement strand
ATGGCCTCTCTTGTTGCGGAGCACAGGCTCCAGACGCGCAGGCTCAGTAATTGTGGCTCACGGGCCTAGTTGCTCCACGGCGTGTGGGATCTTCCCAGACCAGGGCTCGAACCCGTGTCCCCTGCATTGGCAGGCAGATTCTCAACCACTGCGCCACCAGGGAAGCCCGCATTTTTCATTTTTGATGAAATTAAAACATCAAATATTTAGGGCTCCTCATGCTTTGAGGTTTTTGAAAAATTGAGTCTTATCATATGTGTTTTAGTTTAATTTATTGAAAGTATTGCACTGAGTCCATTGAGCCTTGACAAGAGAATCCTTTAAATGGCCCCCTTATAAAAATCTCACAAATCTGAATAAACTCAGGTTCTTAACTTGGCCTCTTATTCTTCATACACATTTATGCTATCCATTGTTTGGAAATTGAAGATGTCAGACATTTCAGAGGATTTGTACCTGACGTTTTCAAGAACAGCAGAGTTCAACTTTTAAAAAAAATCAAGAACACACTGTGCTAGAATAGCATCTGCCTTTAGAATATAGACACTTAAGTTGCACTTGATATTGACCATTTGACACCCCCCCCCCCCAAAATAAAGAGCGAGTTCACCGATGTGGGAGAAGCTCTTTGATTGAACAAACCAAATCGTATTTTTTTCTCTCCTATCTTTTGTCCCTATGTGCTTTTGTAGGTGGCTGAGGAGATTCACAATCTAGTGTTAAGTGTAATTGTTTTCTATACACCTTTGAATCACGAGCAAAAAACAAAAACAAAACTTACCTATGAAGACTGTGCCATTAAAACCCCCGGTCCTTTTCTTAAAACTTGAGCTTTATCTGGCAGTGACCAGTCTTTAAGTTGAGGGTAATAAACTGAAAACATGACTTGGTTTATCTGGGCTCTATTTGTCCTTTTACCTCCCTTGACCAATTTGGATACCCTGTTATCAGTCGGTCTTTTAACTTTCTACCTTTTTGCTCTTTGAATTAGCCTCATCCTTAAGAAGTACGCTGGTTTGAGAAAGAGTCTTCCAAAATACCTTTCTTTTGGGAAGAAAAGAAGTCCTATGTTGACTATTTAAATTTTGAATAAAGGGAGAGAGCTTTTGGTATAATACAATGAAGCTCTTTTGCCAGAGTCTATTCTTGCCGTGGTTGTACACTGTCCACGGCAGATACAGCGCTATGGACCACGTTTATACTGGGAATCACCTACTGGTACACGCAGACTGTGGCCTGACCTCTCGCTAGGGCTGATGCTTGCTCCAGCAGGAGACATGGACATGCATAGTACCTTGAGGGTTATGCACTCCATCAGTCTTTGCTGAATTAAGCTGAAGAGGCTTTGTGCCTGTATAAGACCTTTTTTGTAACCGGGATCTTGACTGTCTCATGCTGATGGTTGACCTTGCTTAGCCTTGATTTCTGGCACGTCTATAATTTTTGGCTTCTCACTGCTGGCCTTGACCTTACTTTAATTCTAAATTTCCTTCATGCTGCCTGTTCCTTGTCTCTTAAGTGTCTATTTGTGTATCACCATCCTCACTTCCCCACTGTCTTGGTAAAACAGTCTCAGAAGAGAAACTGAATTAAAAGAAACATTATTGTTTTCCTTTGCTCCTTTACTAGAAAGCTGGTCATGAAAATAGTAAAATTTTTGTTTAACTGGAGGTCTTGAATAATTCAAAGAGAAAATATCTTTAAGAAAAGAAAAAAGCCTGAAAATTTTCCATAGTATTATAGATACTGAAGACAGCAAGCTGTGGTGGGAGTTACCTTAGAAACAGAGATAATTCCCGGCAACTGGTATCAAATTGTTTTGCTCTCTACCTGAGATTTTTCAGTTGGCTTATTTGTTCTGTCATCTCTCAACCAGTGTCTTTAGTCAGGCTTCTAGTCCCAGAATCTGTGCTACTTATTGTCTGTTCTCTGGTTGAAGGGTATATATTGCAGATTAACATGTATATAAAATTGAAGGAAGGTTTGTCAAGGAACAATGGAGGTGGATGTTTCATATATCCAGCCTTATAACCAGAGTAAATTTAAGAAGTTTTAAAATATGTGAGGTTGACTCCTTGTGTCAGTCAAACTGACTGGTTGTGAAACATGCCAAATAACATTATCACTGATTTATCACACTCTTGATATAAATATCCAGGCACAGTGAAATACAGAACTCAGGCACTTCAGGCACATGTATAAAAATAGACTTGAAGCATATTAAGTCAGAATTAACCTAAAAATGCCACTGCTTCCCACTTCACAATACACCAGGTCACAACTCTGTGCTTTGTTAACTCGATTGCTGCGGCACTGCTTTCAGTTTGAGTTCCTGCCCCTCTGAGGACAGCAAGGACTTACCCCTCCAGCATTCTCTCTGCTAGCCTTGACCCTCCTGGGCTCTCTGCTTCAAATGTCCTGAGGACCTGAGCCCCATGGACATTCCAGACACTCTTAGAGCTCCAGATCTTTGCATTTCAGCCTTCTTCTATGTGCAGTTTTCACCCTATGTCTGCTCCAAACTTGCTTGACTAATTCCTTCTCATTCTTCTGATACTGATTCTGATCCTTCTCTTACCTTCTTAGGCAGCAACTAAGACATCTCTCCCCAAAAAGTGTTCCTTGATCCCCTAGACGGGGTTAGATAGTCACTTCATTGTTCTACAGGATCATATGCTCACTGGTATCTTAGGATTGGTAGTGTTGCTGTCTGTTCATCTTCATATTTTTCTGGCCTATGGTCCCCCATTAGTAAGTTTCTAGAATGCAAAAGAAGGCCTGCTTCAGTGCCTCAGAGGCTTAGGCAAGTTTTAACATCTGGTAGAACAAGGCTGAATGAAATCTCTACTCTTTGGCTCCTTCATGTCTAATAGATAGTCTTACTATCACCTTGCTTCCTCTAAGGCAGGGTTTCTCAACCTTGACGCTACTGATACTCAGGGGTGGATAATTCTTTGTTGTGGAGGGCCTGTCCTATGCACTGCAGGACTTTAGCAGCTTCCCTAATCTCAACCTATTAGATGCAAGCAGCCCCCCACCTCAGTCCTAATAGCCCAAAATGTATTCAGACATTGCTGAATGTCCTTGGGGGTGGCAGGGTGGGAGGTGGGGTTTTTCCCAGTTGAGAATCTCTGCTCTAGGGTTATTCATAACAATCTTTACAAATGTTACATTTCTTCAAAATTACTGAAAAATGTACCTTTAAATTTTTTTTAATTTATTTTTTTTAACTATTTTAAAAAATTGAAGTATAGTTAATTATGGTGTTGTGTTAGCTTCACATGTACAGCAAAGTGATTCAGTTATACATATATATATATATATATGAACAATGTACCTTTTAAATAATGTTTTCTGGGAAATCAAATACTTGTCCCTCCCCCTGCTGCCCCAGCCCCTGCTACACTTTTGCAGCACCTGGCATATAATAGGTGCTTTAAAATGTTTGCTGAAAATATTTTTAAAATGCCTGGGAGGAACATATTTTTCAGTCAATGAATTGCTTTGTTTGTTTGTTTCCTTCCCTTTCTGCTTTAGTAGGAATGGTGTGAACATTTCTCATAGGCTATATCCCAAATTCTGTATATGGCCCAAAAGGCACCCCAAGATTCCAGCTCTTCCTACCTGACTAGTCTCATCTCAGATGATTTTTCTTTCCATCTTGAAGGATTCTTTCAATGTGTCAGTCTTTTGTCTGCTTTGAGCCTTGGTGTATGTTGTCTCTTTGTCTGCAGTACACTTCCCCCCATTTTACATGCTTTTTTGACTTAGCTTGCTTTGGATTGAAAGTTACAGTAATTACTATTCAACAAGCTTTGAAAAAAGAGGGATTTATTGGAGGCACACTGCAGCATCTCACATAACTGTATGAAGGGCAGGAGTGATCCAGGCCTTGGGGACAACTGGCACAGGAAACTTAAATGCTGCCTGGATCCCCTTTTGTCTCTGCCCCTCATGTCCATTCCTTTCTGACACAAACTTCGTTTTCTTCTCGTACAATTTCCTTCCTCCTCATGCAGAGAACAGCCACAGCAATGTGCTGGGTCTCCCTCCTGTGTTGACTCTTTTCTGACTGGAGTGGCATTGATTCTCCTCTCTTAAGTTTAGTCCCCAGAATTAGCTCACCTTGGATCAAATGCCCATGCCTACTTTAATCAGCTCGGGCTGTGGGCTAAGCTTGCATAAAACAGATGTGGTAGAACAGAGTTATTCTGAATTTTGTGAGCCACTCAGCCAACTCCAATGGTGTCTACTCTACTGGCTAATTATTTCCAGTCCTTCAGTGCTAATCTCAGAGCATTTCCTCAAAGAACCCTAATTACGAGCTCTTGTAGCGCTCTGCACTTCTTCATAACACTTATTAAAGTTATAATTACTTTTTATTGGTATAATTTGTTTGCCATCTCTCTTCCCCACTAGAATGCAAGTTTCAGCAATGCAGCATCCATATCTGTTTTTTCTGTGTTATTTTCAGCCATTAGCACAGAATCTTGCTAAGAGTAAGTATCTGATTAGTAGTTACTGACTGTAGGAATGAATTCCTGGACTCAGTCACAAAATTTCTAAACAAGCATATCAGAAATAAAAATGATGGATATTAGGAAGTGTTCAAAGGTTCCAAATTAGTCTCATTTAAGAGAACATTAGTGGATTTCATATAATATTTTCACCCTATCTAAACCAGAATATGACTCATATTTACATACTACTGCTAAATGGTTATATACCAAAGTGCTTTGCAATTTATGTAACTGTCATGTAGCACCAATGGGTTAAGGGTTATGATGTGAAGAAAGAACAATGTTCATTTTTATCCTTGTGAGGAGAGATGTTAAAGAATGGAGAAGAAACCACACAGGGGAATAACAAGGTGTGTCAGATAATCTTTGTTAAAACTCAAAGAAATAGTAATAAAAGAAAAAGAAAATAAAAATAAAGTAAAATGGCTCTGAGATACAACATTGACTGTAATCCCTATCACATCTGTTGGTTGTTTTATCATTTACAAGATAGAGATAAGTTTAGAGATGAAAGTTATGGAATGATGAATTTGACTATATGAAACTAATTAAAACTTTGGTCAGTTAACTAACAGACTTCAAAAAATATTTATGACAGATAACGAGGTAATAGCTTAAATACCTTAAGAATGTTTTACAAATCATTAAGGGAAAAACTCACAAACACTCTTATAGGGTAGCAGAAAATTCACAAAGGAAGGAATACAAATTCCCAATAAACATATAAACATAAAAATATTTGTTCAATTTTACTATTAATTTGCTAAAAGCATAACAGTGATATATATATATATAATTAGCAAAGATTCTGTATACTAAGTGGTAGCTAATTTATGGTAAAGAGCCACTTATGAATTAGTTTTGAGGAATAGAATTGGACTAACTTTCAACAAAGCAGTTTGGAACTATTTTATAAGAGCTTTGCTTTTGTTAAGGAATAGTTTATTTTTTATTCATTGTCATTGAGACCAAGAGTGATTAGTTAGTCCAACAGCTGGCTTAAGGAGGACACTGTAAAATTTAAAACTGGCAAAAAGATACATCAATTCACTCAATTGTTATGGAGGCCTTTACTTTGAGATTGGTCCTCTGAATAGAGTTTTGCCTTATCTTCCCTGTATAAACAACATTCATAATGTATCATCTCAATTTCCAGGTTGGGATTCAAGAATCTGAGACACTTGCTGAATAATCTGTGTGCAACATCTTTCCAGATCTCATTTTCTCTAATCTTTTACACTTTTTCACTCACACCTAACTCCTCAGAAATACATTTTTAGTTACTCTTCTTTCTTGAATCTTACCAAAGCTTTCACATTCAAATAGCATCAGTTTTTATAATAGTTAATTGAATTATGTAAGTGCAGTAACAAGTACAACGGATATAGACATGTTTGGGGACATGCACAACTGAGTGTTGGTAAGTACACAATTCCACTGGGAACAAGTAGCCATTAACCAAGAGTATGCTACTCTTGGTGTTGGGGAGTCCACTAATCAAAGGCTAGGAATGAAGAACATCAAATAATCCAGAGTTGCTTAAATGGAAGTTATTTAAGGGAACATCTACTGTACTTACTGTTATTTCAGTACTGAAGATACTCAGTACAATTGTACAATTACTGTATCTCTGGCTGAACTGTTGGCCTGTTAAGGATGGGTACTGCAACTTGTCCATAGCTGTATTTCTAGAGCCTAGGATAGGGTCTGGCACAAAATAGGTGTTAACAACCTATCTTTTAGGTTGAATGAAGGAAGGAACAGAATTTTTGTGCTCTTTCATTCAGTAATATTTCACTCCTATAAATCTATCTTAGGAAAAATTCAGACCTATGTCAGAGATCTATGTTTAAGGATAAAAGTTCTTTTTGACAGTTTAAAAGTAGCTATAGGGTTGCTCATAACATTGTTTGTAATAGAAGTAGAAGATGGAAAGTATCCTAAACATTCAACAGTATGAAAATAATTAATCATAGTAGTGTCTGGTAAAGTATTATAGTCATTAAAATAATTTGGGGCTTCCCTGGTGGTGCAGTGGTTGAGAATCTGCCTGCCAATGTAGGGGACACGGGTTCGAGCCCGGGTCTGGGAAGATCCCACATGCCGTGGAGCAACTGGACCCGTGAGCCACAATTACTGAGCCTGCGCGTCTGGAGCCTGTGCTCCGCAACAAGAGAGGCCGCGATAGTGAGAGGCCCACGCACCGTGATGAAGAGTGGCCCCCGCTTGCCACAACTAGAGAAAGCCCTCGCACAGAAATGAAGACCCAACACAGCCATAAATAAATAAATTAATTAAAAAATAATAATAATAATAATTTGTTTTTTAAATATTAAGTCTCCTTTCCCAAAGAACATGGAAAGTGCACAAAATCTGATATATATATAATTTAATTATAGTAAAAACTATGTATAACATTATCCTAATTGTTAAAGTATAGTTATTCATATATAGATATATCAAAGCCTGGAAGGAAAAACACATTACTGTTAGTAGTGGCTTAGTTTGGGTTGTATGTAGTGTTTATTTTCTTCTTGATACTTGTTTGCAGGTTTTATGTATTTTATAGTCAGGAGAGAGTAAAGTTTGCTGTTGAGCTGCTTTTTCTCTCAGGCAATGAGAAGAAATGGATCAGCATTTAGTTAGAAATGTAGAAAATAGTCAAGACAGAGCAGCTGAGACAACAAAAGCAATTACAGAGGCTCATAGTCACAGAGGAAGAAAACTTAAGAAAATGACAGAAAAAAAGAAATACTGTGTTCCAAGAATTAAGTTTGGAGTAACCAGAACCATGGAAGAAATAAATTACATGATTTGATGGAAAAAAAAGTTACTGTGGCTTCAGTAAGTTGTATAGTATTATTGATTTTATTGCATAAGGAGTGATAATAAAGAGAAATGGCTGTCACTTAAGCCAGAAAAAATAAGAATCCAGTCAAATGATAAAATCTACTATTGGTAGGGTTTTAAAGCTGGAAATTTCTTACAGTTTTTTCCCACTTATTTTTACCTGCAGGGTTTGTTCACTGTTTGAAGTTATCTGATTAAGATAGTCCCCCGTGAGTTGATGTTTTCCCCAAGAGGAGACTTGGGAAAACATGTACTGACCTCATAGCAAAACAATGTACCAAGCTCCGTACACCAGGTCAGTACACAACTGTATTGAGATACAACCTGAGAGCGTGCTCTATTGCAAATGGAGCTGCAAACTGGCCTGAAGGTGCAGTCAGTCCACCAGATTTCCCTCTGCAGAAGCCAAAGTCACTGGGTCAGGCTAAGTTCAACACTGTGAATCACAGGAGTTATTCACAGTAGAAATAAGAGCTGATGTGCAGGTAAGGCACCCAGCAGCAAGTCTCAACATCAGGCAGCCTGATGCTATTGATTTTACTGACTTCCTGCTCATGCTGCCACATTCTCATTTCTCTTGAGTGAGAAGAAGCGGGAGATTTCTATAAGTTGAACACTTGTCTATGCTAGGCCCAGGAGCAAAATGATGAGAGTAGAAAGGAACTATATCTAAGCTATGTTGATTCTTGGTGCTTGTGAGGATTAAGTGAGATAATATGTATGAAAGCATTTAGATCAGTGCCTGGCATATAGAAAAAATAAACATAGTGTAAATGAGAAAGGGAGTAATGAATTTCAGCAGGAAGAGAAAATGATAAAGAGATTTTTCCTGGATCTTGAAGCATGAGAAGAATTTTAATGGGTTCATTTGGTACAGTGGTTTTCATCTTTGGTTTAGGGACCAATTTTGGCTCTGTAAGAATCACATGAGCATAGTGAGAATCTCTAGGTGCTACTCCAAATCTTGCAATGGGACTATTTCATGTGTATTTTAGACCTCCCCTAATTATTCTGATGCACAGCCAGGTCTGAAGTCATTAAAATTTTTGAGCTGTGGAAGCAGTAAAATAGTATAATGAAACACAGGGAGTTGTGAAGGTGTGTGGTATGTTTGGAGTATTGACTCACCCCAGTTTATCTGGGCAAGAGAGTTCTGGAACATTATAGATGGAGATACATTCAAAAAGGTAGTTTGGGGCTATTATATAAGGTCTTTTGGGTGCTATGCCACAGATATTTGACTTTACTGGCTAGGCAGTAGAGACTCATTGAAGAATGAGTAGGACTAAGAGTGATGTCCTTGGTCCCAAGAATCAGGAATATAAATTTTACCATTTCTGGACACAACTAACTGCTGAACAATCATCAACAGGAAGACACTGGAACTCACCAAAAAAGATACCCTGCATCCAAAGACAAGGGAGAAGCTGCAATGAGACGGTAGGAGGGGCGCAATCACAATAAAATCAAATCCCATAACCGCTGGGTGGGTGACTCACAAATTTGAGAACAATTATACCACAGAAGTCCATCCACTGGAGTGAAGGTTCTGAGCCCCATGTCAGGCTTCCCAACCTGGGGGGTCCGGCAATGGGAGGAATTCCCAGAGTATCAGACTTTGAAGGCTAGTGGGATTTGATTGCAGAACTTTGACAGGAGACTGGGAGAAGCAGAGACTCCACTCTTGGAGGGCACACACAAAGTAGTGTGCGCACCAGGACCCAAGGGGAAGGAGCAGTGACTCCATAGGAGACTGAACCAGACCTACCTGCTAGTGTTGGAGGGTCTCCTGCGAGGCAGGAAGTGGCTGTGGCTCACCATGGGGACAAGGACATTGGCAGCAAAAGTTCTGGGAAGTACTCCTTGGCATGAGCCATCCTGGAGTCTGCCATTAGCCCCACCAAAGAGCCTGTAGCCTCCAGTGCTGGGTCACCTCAGGACAAACAACCAACAGGGAGGGAACTGAGCCCCACCCATCAGCAGACAGGCAGATTAAAGTTTTACTGAGCTCTGCCCACCAGAGCAACACCCAGCTCTACCCACCACCACTCCCTCCCATCAGGAAGCTAGCACAAGCCTCTTAGATAGCCTCATCCACCAGAGGGCAGACAGTAAAAGCAAGAACTACAGTCCTGCAGACTGTGGAACGAAAACCACATTCACAGAAAGACAAAATGAAAAGGTAGAGGACTATGTACCAGATGAAGGAACAAGATAAAACCCCAGAAAAACAACGAAATGAAATGGAGATAGGCAACCTTCCAGAAAAGCAATTCAGAATAATATAGTGAAGATGATCCAGGACCTCAGAAAAAGAATGGAGGCAAAGACTGAGAAGATGCAAGAAATGTTTAACAAAGACCTAGAAGAATTAAAGAACAAACAGAGAATTCAGCACCACCAAACCAGCTCTACAACAAATGCTAAAGGAACTTCTCTAAGTGGGAAACACAAGAGAAGAAAAGGACCTACAAAAACAAACCCAAAACAATTAAAATGGTAATGGGAACATACATATTGATAATTACCTTAAATGTAAATGGATTATATGCTCCAACCAAAAGACACAGTTTTGCTGAATGGGTACAAAAACAATGGATATGCTGTGTAAAAGAGACCTACTTCAGACCTAGGGACACATACAGACTGAAAGTGAGGGGATGGAAAAAGATATTCCATGCAAATGGAAATCAAAAGAAAACTGGAGTAGCAATACTCATATCAGATAAAATAAACTTTAAAATAAAAAATGTTACAAGACCCAAGGAGGGACACTGCATATTGATCAAGGGATCAATCCAAGAAGATATAACAATTATAAATATATATGCACCCAACATAGCAATACATAAGGCAAATGCTAACAACTATAAAGAGGAAATCAACAGTAACACAATAATAGTGGGGGACTTTAACACCTCACTTACACCAAAGGACAGATCAACCAGACAGAAAATTAATAAGAAAACACAAGCTTTAAATGACACAATAGACCAGATAGATTTAATTGATATTTATAGGTCATTCCATCCAAAACCAGCAGATTACACTTTCTTCTCAAGTGCACAGAGAACATTCTCCAGGATAGCTCACATCTTGGGTCACAAATCAAGCCTCAGTAAAGTTAACAAAATTGAAATCATATCAAGCATCTTTTCTGAGCACAACACTATGAGATTAGAAATAAACTACAGGGAAAACAATGTAAAAAACACAAACACATGGAGGCTAAACAATACATTACTAAATAACCAAGAGATCACTGAAGAAAGCAAAGAGGGAATCAAAAAAACACCTAGAGACAAATGACAATGAAAACATGACGATCCAAAACCTATGGGATGCAGCAAAAGCAGTTCTAAGAGGGAAGTTTATAGCAATAGAATCCTACCTCAAGAAACAAGAAAAATCTCAAATAAACTATCTAACCTTACACCTAAATGAACTAGAGAAAGAAGAACAAACAAAACCCAAAGTTAGCAGAAGGAAAGGAATCGTAAAGATCAGAGCAGAAATAAATGAAATAGAAACAAAGAAATCAGTAGCAAAGATCAAGAAATCAGTAGCAAAGATCAATGAAACTAAAAGCTGGTTCTTTGAGAAGATAAGCAAAATTGATAAACTTTTAGACAGACTCATCAAGAAAAAGAGTGAGAGGACTCAAATCAATAAAATTAGAAATGAAAAAGGAGAAGTTACAATGGACACCGCAGAAATACAAAGCATCCTAAGAGACTACTACAAGCAACTCTATGCCAATAAAATGGACAACCTGGAAGAAATGGACAAATTCTTAGAAAGGTATAACCTTCCAAAACTGAACCAGGAAGAAATAGAAAATATGAACAGACCAATCACAAGTAATGAAATTGAAACTGTGATTAAAAATCTTCCAACAAACAAAAGTCCAGGACCAGATGGCTTCACAGGTGACTTCTATGAAACATTTAGAGAACAGCTAACACCCATCCTTCTCAAACTCTTCCAAAAAATTGCAGAGGAAGGAACACTCCCAAACTCATTCTATGAGGCCACCATCAACCTGATACCCAAACCAGACTAAGATACTACAAAAAAAGAAAATTACAGACCAATATCACTGATGAATATAGATGCAAATATCCTCAACAGAATACTAGCAAACAGAATCCAACAACACATTAAAAGGATCATACACCATGATCCAGTGGGATTTATCCCGGGGATGCAAGGATTCTTCAATATACGCAAATCAATCAATGTGATACACCATATTAACAAACTGAAGAATAAAATCCATATGTTCATCTCAATAGAGGCAGAAAAACTTTTGACAAAATTCAACACCCATTTATGATAAAAACTGTCCAGAAAGTGGGCATAGAGAGAAACTACCTCAACATAATAAAGGCCATATACAACAAACCCACAGCAAACATCATTCTCAATGGTGAAAAACTGAAAGCATTTCCTCTAAGATCAGGAATATGACAAGGATGTCCACTCTCACCACTATTATTCAACATAGTTCTGGAAGTCCTAGCCACGGCAATCAGAGAAGAAAAAGAAATAAAAGGAATCCAAATTGGAAAAGAAGAAGTAAAACTGTCACTGTTTGCAGATGACATGACACTATACATAGAGAATCCTAAATATGCCACCAGAAAACTACTAGAGCTAATCAATGAATTTGGTAAAGCTGTAGGTTACAAAATTAATGCACAGAAATCTTTTGCATTCCTATACACTAACAACAAATATCAGAAAGAGAAATTAAGGGAACAATCCCATTCACCATTGCAACAAAAAGAATAAAATACCTAGGAATAAACCTACCTAAGGTGACAAAAGACCTGTACGCAGAAAACTATAAGACACTGATAAAAGAAATCAAAGATGACACAAACAGCTGGAGAGATATGCCATGTTTTTGGATTGGAGGAACCAATATTGTGAAAATGAGTATACTTCCCAAAGCAATCTACAGATTCAGTGCAAGCCCTATCAAATTACCAACGACATTTTTTACAGAACTAGAACAAAAATATCTTAAAATTTGTATGGAGACACCAAAGACCCCAAATAGCCAAAGCAATCTTGAGGAAAAAACCGGAGCTGGAGGAATCAGACTTCCTGACTTCAGACAATACTACAAAGCTACAGTAATCAAGCCAATACAGTACTGGCACAAAAACAGAAATATAGACCAATGGCACAGGATAGAAAGCCCAGAGATAAACCTACACACCTTTGGTCAATTCATCTATGACAAAGAAGGCAAGGATATACAATGGAGAAAAGACAGCCTCTTCAGTAAGTGGTGCTGGGAAAACTGGACAGCTACATGTAAAAGAATGAAATTAGAACACTCCCTAACAACATACACAAAAATAAACTCAAAATGGATTAAAAACCTAAATGTAAGACTGGACACTATAAAACTCATAGAGGAAAACATAGGAAGAACACTCTTTGACATAAATCACAGCAAGATCTTTTTTGACCCACCTCCTAGGGTAATGGAAATAAAAACAAAAATAAACAAATGGGACCTAATGAAACTTAAAAGCTTTTGTACAACAAAGGAAACTATAAACAAGATGAAAAGACAACCCTCAGAATGGGAGAAAGTATTTGCAAATGAATCAACAGACAAAGGATTAATCTCGAAAATATATAAACAGCTCATGCAGCTCAATATTAAAAAAACAACCCAATCAAAAAATGGGCAGGGCTTCCCTGGTGGGGCAGTGGTTGAGAATCTGCCTGGCAATGCAGGAGACATGGGTTCGAGCCCTGGTCTGGAAGATCCCACATGCCACGGAGTGACTAGGCCCGTGAGCCACAATTACTGAGCCTGCGCATCTGGAGCCTGTGCTCCGCAGCAAGAGAGGCCGCGATAATGAGAGGCCCGCACGCCGCGATGAAGAGTGGCCCCCACTTGCCGCAACTAGAGAAAGCCCTCGCACAGAAACGAAGACCCAACACAGCCATAAATAAATAAATAAATAAATGCCCTCACACAGAAACAGACCCAACACAGCCATAAATAAATAAATAAATTAATTAATTAATTAATTAAAGAAAAAAAGGGCAGAAGACCTAAATAGACATTTCTCTAAAGAAGACATACAGATGGCCAAGAAGCACATGAAGATCTGCTCCATATCACTAATTATTAGAGAAATGCAAATCAAAACTACAATGAGGTATCAACTCACACCAGTTAGAATGGGCATCATCAGAAAATCTACAAACAACAAATGCTGGAGAGGGTGTGGAGAAAAGGGAACCCTCTTGCACTGTTGGTGGGAATGTAAATTGATACAGCCACTATGGAGAACAGTATGGAGGTTCCTTAAAGAACTAAAACTAGAATTACCATATGACCCAGAAATCCCACTACTGGGCATATACCCAGAGAAAACCATAATTCAAAAAGACACATGCACCCCAATGTTCATTGCAGCAGTATTTACAATAGCCAGGACATGGAAGCAACCTAAATGCCCACTGATAGACGAATGGATAAAGAAGTTGTGGTACATATATACAATGGAATATTACTCAGTCATAAATAGGAACGAAATTGGGTCATTTGTAGAGACATGGATGGACCTAGAGACTGTCATACAGAGTGAAGTAAGTCAGAAAGAGAAAAACAAATATTGTTTATTAATGCAACTATGTGCAATCTAGAAAAATGGTACAGATGAACTGGTTTGCAAGGCAGAAATAGAGACACAGATGTAGAGAACAAATGTATGGACACCAAGGTGGGAAAGCAGGGGTGGTGGTGGGATGAATTGGGAGATTGGGATTGACATATATACACTAATATGTATAAAATGGATAACTAATAAGAACCTGTTGTATAAAAATAAAATAAAATAAAATTCAAAAAAAAATATTGCACTCACTCAAAAAAAAAAAATTACCATTTCTGGAGAGGTTTGGAAAGAACCAAGTTGCCTTATCTAACTTAAATCCATGGTTATCAAATTAATTGAGAGTTACAATTAATAATTTCATGGGTAGCTCTTAAACAATAACTGTGCCTTAGTCCCAGTCCCTGAAAATCTAATTGTTCTGGGATAGTGTGGGCATTTATTGCAAGTAAGGATTCCCCATGTGAATCCAATATGCAGCCCAGATTGAGATCCTCTGCCCTCGTCAATTCACCTATAAACTGGCAAAACTGTTTCACAATTTCTTTCTCTCTGCGTGCTCTTCATCTTCTTACCTCATGACTTTCAGTTGTTGACTTTGTTCTTTTTTTTTTTTTTTTTTGAGAAAATAAAAACAATCAGATGAGAACTTTGACATTCTCATACAACCAAACCTGTAAACCCATCGTCTTACTCAATCCTCTCCCTTTTCTTGTTAGAGCAGATGAACTTTCCATGCCTCTGTTCATGGCGAATCCTCTACATATACACGAAATAAACCCTGTCTTAACAATGCAAGGACTTCACTTCTTTAGCTGTTCCTTTTTCTGCCCTGTCTCATCATTTCCTCTCTATTAGATCATTCTTATTAACATAAAAATATACTTGTATCTCATAGCTTAAAAAATTTCTCCTGACCTCACATTTACTTCCTGCTTTATTTATTCACTCCAAATTAGAGCAAAATTCCCTGAAGGAGTTGTCTGAATGTGCTGTCTCTACTTTTTGTCTTTAGATTTTCTCTCTTAACCACCTCAGTCAGGCTTTTGTTCTCATCAGTCTTCTGAAACTGTTCTTGTCAAGATCAGCAATAATCTCCATGTTGCCAAGACACGTGGTATATTCCCAGCAGTTACTTTACTTGACATCACAGCAGATACTGACACAGGGCATACTTTCTCTTAAGATATTTCTTCACTTACTTTTCTTGGAGACTCTTTCTGTCCTGGTTCTCTTTTAACTTTATTTGCCATCATTTCTCAGTCTCCTCAAAGGATCCTTCTCATCTTTCTGGCTCAGTCCTTGGACCTCTTCTTTTCTCTATCTAGACTCCCATGATTTTGAATACTATCTACATATTCATGACTTCTAATTTTTTTTATCTTCCATCCCAATTTTTCCCCTTATTTATGTAGCCACATACCCAACTCCTTAAGTGACATTTCTCCTTTATATCTAATATGCATTTCAAACCTAACTTTTCTAATATCATATTTTGATTCTTTACCTCCTGCCCCAAATCTCCTTTCTCTTAGTCTTCCCCATCTCCATTCTCCTCCTGATAATATACAAGCTTGAAATCATCCTTGACACCTCTCTTTCTTTCACTTTCAACGTTCAGTCCATCAGCATATCCTGTTAATATCTTTAAAATGGATTTATATATGCTAGTTTAACTTTTCACCATCATTCTCTTTTACTCTCAAAGGTGTCCTAATTTGGATAATACTCATCTTAGTTACCACCTTAATCCATTTCACTATCATCTCTCTCCTGGGCTATTCCTACTGACTCTCACTCGTCTCCCGGATTTCATTCTTTTTCCCTACAGTCTATTTTCCACAAAATAGCCAATATGAACTTTTCAAAATATAAGTCATCAAGTCACTTTTCTGCTCAAACCCTGCAGTACCTTTCATTCTTAGTCAAAGTTGGCTAGATTATACTAAAGAAATACATCCCATTGGTAAACCCCCGGAAAGGCTCTCACTTGTACAACCTTGTGTGTCTGTTTGAGGAAAGGAGTGGTGATCTCTGTTCCCTGTAGTCCCTCAGGTTCCAGGCTAATAGAGACTCTACATTATTGTAGCTCAACCATGGGGAACATGTAGCCTTATTGGTTGCTCAGGCAGGTAACATATTCCTCCCACTCATATTTCATTGGCCACATCTAGTCAAAAGGCCTTGCCCAGTTGAGAAGTATATTTTTCTGTGGCCCAAAAGGAAAGGAGAACTAGAGATTCATTAACATATATGATGTTTGCACCTCATCTTACTCAGAATAAAATCCAAAGCCTCTGTGATAGTCAAAAGATCCAGTCTGCTTCCTGGATAAATCTCTGGCTACATCTTCTACAACTGTCCTGCTTTGTCACTCCCTCCAGCTATTCCTGCCTTCTTGTCGTTTTTGAACACTCTGATCACATACCTCTTCCTGGAATGATCTCTCTATATATGTAGGACTAGATCCCTCATTTTATATAGGTCTCTGATCAAATACATCTTATTAAAAATGTCTTCCATTATAACTCTGTATAAAAGAGTACCCCTCTGTTCTTTTCACCCTGCTTTATATTTCTTCATAGTGCTGATTTCTACTTGGGATATTATATTATGATATGCTAACTTATTTTCTGTATATCCTTACTAGAATGTATGTACTGTCAGAGGGAGGATGCTGTCTGTTTGGGGCATAGTAATATATATCCAGTCCCTAGAACAGTGTCTGACACACATTGTAGGTGCTCAGGAAATATTTATTGCATGAATTCATGAATAAATGAATTTATAATTTAAATCCTAGCAGTGGATGAGCTAGTCAAGAGAAGACAGCAGGGAAGAGGGCTGGAGAAAGGACCTCTGGGAATGCCTTCTTTTGAGAGTTTGCTAGAGGAAATGAATCCACTGAAAGAGATTGAGGTAGTGAGAGAATCAGAATGTGCTATGTCATGAATATAAAGGTAAGATGAATATTTAATTCAAGGTTAGAGAGGATGAAAAATGAGTAGAAAACACTGGATTTAGTTAAATAATAAAGCTATGAAATTTCTAGTTATCTGTTGCTGCAAAATAGATATCAGCTCTCCCAAACTTAGTGGCAAAAAGACGACCATTTTGTTGTGCTTACGATGCTGTAAATCAGAAATTTGGACAAGACATAGCAGGGATGGCTTATTTGGGGTATCAGCTGACAGCACTTGATTGGCTTGTAGTGACTTGAAGACTGGAGCTGGAATCACCTGGAGACTTTTTTCGCATTTCTGGTGCCTTGTCTGGCATAACTTGCCTGTGGGGTTCAGCTGGAACTGTTGACCAGAACACCTCTAGGTGACATCTCCTCTGGCTTGGGCATGTCATAACATGGTGCCAGGGTTGTTTCTAAGAGGAACTGTCTAAGGGAAGCAGATGTAAGTTCCATGGCCTTTTCTGATCTAGCTTGGGAAATCACATGGTATCTTTCTGCTGCTACATGGTGTTGGGCGCAAGCAAGACACTAAGTCCAGCTCAGATGAAAGGAGGATAATCAGAGTCAAGGGGAGGGGAATTAAACTTCAACTCTTGATGGCTACTGGTAATATCACACTGCAAAAGAACATGTGCAAAGGGGGATTTCATTGCTACCATCTTTGAAAATACAATTTGCCAGAGTTGGTAAATTTTGATAAAGCTATTTAATGTACGTAAATTTCTTTTCAAGAAGTTTGGTGGTGGAAGAAAGAAAAGAGATGGAAATAGATTAGTCTTAAAATGGAATACTTCAAACTCCTTGTTATCAAATTTTAATAGAAAACAAAGAGATTAACAAAAGAGGTTAAGTGACCTGCATAAGGGCATACAATTTGGGGTAAAGACAGTTTCCAGAAAGTAGAACTCATAAGTTCTCATGCTTTCTGCTTTCCATTCCTTTACAGTATCCTGAAACTCTTTAGGAGTGGGGTGATCAAGAATCCATTGTGCTCAGGGTAAAAAGGAAGGAAACACAGGTGGATTCACGGCCCTCCATCTCTGCTTCAACCAGAACAGCTCTGAGTTGATCAGTTTTATATTGGGGTTCCATGTGGAATTTTATTTTGAGAAAGGAGTTTACTACTAAAATATTGAAAACAATAAAGTAGATGTTCTAAAAATTCCCTTCCATCTCCAAATTTCTATGTTTCTTTTTTTCTAATTTCCTTCGTGGTCCATAAACTGACAATGACAGCAGTTCCAGGCATTTAAGGCATAGGGACGCGGAAGAAGAAAGTGAAAAGCACCAATCATTGAGGATCTTTACATACCAAGCACTGAGCTGGGGTCCTTAGATATGTGATCCCATTAAATGCATTCATTACTGCAAAGTAGGTGTTATTATCCATGACCTGTAAGAAACCAATATTCAAAGAAGGAAAATCACTTATCTAGGGTCACCCAGTGGTTCAAAATTAAATTGGTTAGTCTCCAAGACAGTGTTCTAACAAAAATGGAGTTCAAAAACTTTTAAAAGCAAAAATTGGAAAAAAAATTGTATTTATTGGAATTGATTGAATAAAATATGAATAAAATACTTGTTTAGATGTAAAATTTCCTATATTTTTGGTAGAAGTGCACTGAATACATAGCCAAGGCCAGAGCTGAATATCACAATCATAGAATTAAATTCTGAAGTTGATAATAAATCTAAAGTTTTATAAATTTTAAAATTATTAAATTTTATTATCAAAATATCAAGTACTCAAAGTTTAAATGTTTAACATTATTGTGCAGGAACAATAACTTCTCTGCACTCTCATCTTTTAGAATGCTCCTGCAGACACTCTATTGCGTTATTTGTGACATAAAATAGATGCTGTCCACCAAAGTAGGTGGGGGAGCAAGATATTTTGAGATACTACATTTTTCTCTCAAACCTTCTTCTTTTTTGTACTTTGTGTTCTTTATACTTGGGCTGAAGATGATTTGAAATAACTATTTTTAATTTTATCAGTGCTTATAAACTAAATAATTCTAGAAAGATTAGCATTATAATCTTTACTATTCTACCTTATTATTTACATACATTATTATTATTTACATTTCATAAAAATTTTTGGATCAAGAAGATATATGTTTTTCCTAAAATTAACCTAGCTAATTTGTATTTTTAAAAATTTATTAAATGCATGCATATCCCTATTTAAAACTTTGGATGTTTTAAATTATTTTTGACATAAAATTAACAGCTTTCAATATTAAATATGAATTATTGCAGCATTTTAGTCTTAGAAAAAATAAATTTGCACTAGTGACTGAAATAATTGTTTAATATATAAAGCTCATAAGGACGTTTCCTCCAAGTTACATGTCCTCATATTAACAGTGGATCCAAACGACTTGCTGTCTTTATTTATGTTGCTATTGTGATTAGAAATTAGGGTTATCTAGCCATTCATTACATGAGCATTGATCATACGCAAGTTCAGTGAGGCCAGAAATAACATTGAAGTAGGTGTTTGACTATTTGGCCTTCTCAAAGCCATGTCTGAAACCAAGCCTAATAGCAGATTTGTGCTTAATACCAAGGCTGAAGCCAAACTTTAGTCCAGCCCATATGAAATGCCCACTCTTTGTAAAAACATGTGTCCAACAAACAGCTCAAGAACCAAATGTATCCTGAGACTTTTTTAGTTTTAAATAGAATTAATACCCACAAATATCTTACCAATGTGATAAGACATTTGAATATGCTTAATTTGAAATTGTAATTAAGAAAAGGAACGAGAACATTATTAATTTATACAAGAATATATTTGTATTCAGAATCAAACGGTCCATGTAGAGTCAGTAGATGGCTATTCAAATGTTTATATATTACTCAGAGCTCAGTGGAATCACTATTAATTCTCTTTAATTAAACTTCTGACATTTAATGTTGAGAGCTACAGTTAGTCATGTCCAAGAGATTTGACTGAAATCAATTTGATTAGTTAAACTTATTGAATGCAGTTTAAAAAAATTCCTGAGAACTATATATTTGGTCAGTTTATTAAAGGGTAGCAAATAATCAGCTTGAAAGCAGCTTGATCACAAACAAATTGACCAAGACAATAATTCTTTTAAAAAGTTGATCAAAACAAATCATTTAGAAACTCTTTTCTCAAATATTGGTTATGTTGGTAAAACAATTTTTAATTTCATGGTTAAACAGTTACTATTACCGTACACATTGCCATATCCATTTATATAAAGTTAGTTATGTCATAAATTTTATTATTTTGGTTGATTAGCATTATTTTAAAATTGCTAATAGACTGTGCTTTATTATCATGACTAATGAAAGATTAATGTGGCCCATGCACATATGGATTTATGACCATGTATCATGGCAATAATTATTGATTAGGAGAATGGATGTAGAAGACTAAATGAGCACTTTAGTTATATAATTCTTTGGCTTTGCAACTCTCAAGATTCTAGTCAAAGGGCAAGTAATTAAACTGGTCATACTGAAGATAATTGGCTTTCTTTCAATATTATTTGCTAGGTTATCAGATGACTGAGTGAAAGTAAGATTTACTCAATTTACTTCTTCCTCTCTAACGTGTAGAATGCTTGTGAAACTGAAATGAATTGATCAAACATTGCTGAAGAGAAACTCAATCTACTAGGTAGATTGAGTATGTGAGTTGTTTCAAATGAGTTCATTGAACTTTCAGATGCCATCATTAAAATGGTAAATGATCCTTAATATACATTGTGGCAAATGAGACGGAGGTCAAAAAGGTGGATGTGGACACATTTAATAGAACTAATTAATATCCTTCTTAATATCTTTATTTTCAAAAGTGAGAAGTGGGTGAAATGGACCATCTTTTGATGTAGCGAATTTTCTGTTATTGGATGGTATCTAAGTAAGAACTGAAGGACCATCTGTTAAACATGTAGTAGGGACTTATACATTATCTAGTGATTCAAAATTCTCCAAAGAATGTTCCACAGAACAGTATTTATAAAGTATGTTAATGTATATTTTGTTTAAATGTTTCTATATTCCATTGCTAGGGGAAAAAAGTTAAACATGTTCATTTATTTCAGGAATACTCTTATTTTTGATATGCTAATACACCTTGTGAATCTTAAAAAGAGGAATTAATTTTAAGAGTTTTCCAAACTTTTTTGACTTTGATGCCCTTTATTTATATTTTACGAGATTACTGCTTGAATTGAATACACATCAGGAAATACCAGATCATGTGTTACATAAAGCTTCTTACAGCTCTGAGATTATTTGAATATAATCCCTTTTTCAAAGTGGAACAACAAGTTTGAAAGGAAAATAAAACAAGCACGATTTCTAAGAACAAATAACAGCAGAGAACCTATTTCCTCAATAATATACATGAGCCTTTTGGAATCATGAAGATATAAGTTCAAAAACATGATAAGATTCAGAGTAATACTGCTTAAGCAAGATAGAAGGTTATTTCTCTCTCATAAAATTCTGAAATGATATTGGAGCTCTGTGACAAGAATTCATCAAGTTGGAGGATTCTTCTCCCTTGGTTCTTCAACTTCCTAGTGTGACCCCCTCATCTTCATGGTCCATGATGGTGGAAAAGGGGAAGAAGAGGACAGGCTACTTTCTTTTATGGGCACAACTTATCAGTTGCACATAATACTTCTACCGGCATCCCTTTGGCCAAAACAAAATCATAAGGCTACCTGCAACTGCAAGGGACTGGGCTTGGTTCATTCTGAATATGCCCAGCTAAAGATTGGGAAGTTCTCTTACTATAAAAGAAGGAGAGCATGGATATTGGAGAACAATCTTCAGTCTCTGTGGTGTGGGCCATATTGTCAGTACAGTTCCTTTTGATGACATAATATTTGTAAGAAAACATGGCCTCTACGAATTGACTCTATTTGTTTATTGACATTCTGTCATTCCCTTAAGTATATACCATAAGACCGAAGAAAATCTAGCAAAGTATAAAATGTTAATAATAGAGCTGAGAGAGAAAGAGAGGAATTACGAATGAATGAGGAGGTGAGCACAGTCTAGACCATGCATAATGCATCTTGCTGTGAGTCAAAGCTGAGGGTAATATTTTGCATTTCAGGTGAGATTCCCTGGCCACTGGGAAATTAATATGTACTGTGTCAAGACCCACATGGGCTGTCTGACTCATAGCCACTCAAATATTCATAAATTATTTGCTTTATGTTGGTGTTAATACTTCATATTTTTATATAACATAGGTTCTGTTTCCTAAGCTTACTGTTGCCCAGTTTTCTTGTTTTTAATCTCAAAACTCTTTTGTCATTCACTATTTCTAAGTTGCATGTTTCTTTTAAGTATTTAATGAGCAAGCAGTTTACCAGCTATTTTACACCTGTTTTCTCACTTAAAACACAATTTCAAATTTACAGATATGTGTGTGTGTATAATTATAGATCAATTGATAAGTATAAGCACTTTTTCTGCATAGGACTATGTTAAGTGCTATGTGTGAAGATGTGAAAAAGAGTGGCACAACATCAAGTTGTGTGCTACACATATTCTAAAATTAGAAGCCACGGAAAACAAGAAAATCTTATAAAACAAAATGCAAATTATAGGGCTAGTGGGCATGGTGTTATTTGCTTGTCTGGACCTAACATTCTTAGTCAAGAAATAACTTGCTTTCCATAGCTAAAAACAAAGGTGTTATAATCCTGCATCTAGCCGTCATTACTTCAACACAGGGGGTTGTATTAAGAATTGGAAAGCACGTCAGAAAATTGCCCAAAGAAGATATATAAAATAACTTCAGATTTCTCTGAACTTTTCATCAGTCTTTCCACACTCAATGCAGCTATGCATATATTCCATTTTTATAGATCCATGGCTTATTAATACTATATTCAAAATAGAGACAGAAGGTTTTTTTCCCTTTAATTTTCCCTAATAGAAAAGGGACTTGCTATGTTTCAAAATAACCATTATAGTTGAAATTTGTGCTTTATTTATTTCTATGGAGTCTTTTAATAAACATTTCTTTTCATATTTTGAAAATACTCAGACCAGAGCTCTCCTTTTGAGTTTTTGTTGTAAGACATACCCTGAAAAGCATTTAAGTAACTCCAATCTCCTCCTAGTTTTTTCGATGTTCTTATTCAAGAGCCTTGTTGCTGGGCCACCTTGAAAAGGTGTCATGTGTATCGCTATGTCCATTTTTCTCTACCACCTTTGTGACTCATCGTAAACCCAACACTCAGCCGAAACTACTGCTTTGTTTCCTCATTCCTTGTTCTCCTTCTCCTCACCTACTTCTCAACCCTCCCTTCTCACTAGTCCTTTATATACAACAGGTACCACATCCAACTGTTTCTTCTTCACAAGCCAGTACTGCCTCTTAGCTTTCCTCATTCTGTTAATGATGCTTCTATTCCCTCTCATATAGGCTTGGAACATCAGAATCATTTTCAAGTCATCTCTATCATCTGTCTCATGCAACCAGCTGTCCTGCTTATTCTAGGATCCATGTCCATGACTTCTTTCTTATCTGCTGGATTCTCTGTTCCATCCCAGCCTGGTTCAGGCCCTCATGATTTTTTAATTGATGCTTTATCCTGTGCTCTTGATCTTTCCAATAAACCATAATGACTTTCAAGACAAAATCCTTTGTTCTCTGAACATGCCCCTCACTCTCATCTCTGTGTGCCTTTATTCACTGTTTTCTCCTATAGAATGCTCTCTTCCATGTATCCAGTTATTGAAATATTACACATCTGTAAGACTCATGGTTATTTATCCGCAATCAAAATTTTTTTAGAAAGATGTTGTAGATGGGTTCATACAAGTAATTTTACTTTGCTATAATGCATTTATTTTCCTCTGTTCTGAAACTATGATCCTTTAAGACACAGTATTATAAACAACTTAAACTCTTTTACATGGTCAACACATTCTCAAAACTTAGTGTAGTAAAGTTGTCATTTCTCTTAGCACACTAGCCATGTCTTATTCATATCTGGATTCCCCAGAGTACTTTTCACAGTTTCCACAAAATGGAAGTTCATTAAATATGTGATGAATAAGTGAATAAATTTAAGATGTTATTATCAGTATTAGTGGACCCTAACTGTAAAGAATGACCAAAGACCTCATCAGTTACTGTGAGAATAAGTTCCGCATTCATTTTCTAAGGTGCTTTATTTCAATTTTCTGAGAGAATAAAGGGTTACATTTTTGGGGAAATTAAAGAGCTATATCTGTTGTTTGGCCAGAGGGGAGAAAATGAATCGGAATGCTTTTTACTACCTAAGTGTATGGCACTGATGAACACCCTACACAAAATGCAAGCATGAAAAGACCAAGATTACCTTCACAGTTGTATTAGTTATCTATTGATGCATTACAAATTACCACAAACTTAGCAGTTTAAAACAACACATGTTTATTATTTCATGGTTTCTGTGGGTCAGGAGTTCAGACACATTAAACTGGGTTCAGTGCTTCTGGATCTCACCAGGCTGCAGTCCAGGTTTTGGCTGGGTCTGTGGTCTCATCAGAGGCTCAGCTGGGTAAGAATTTACTTCCAAGCTCACTCAGGTTATTGGCAAGTTCATTTCCTTGCAGCCTAGGGCTGAGGCCGCCCTCAGCTCCCAGAGACTAGCATTCCCCTGTAGTGTGAGTTGTCACTTCCTGGCAGCTTGCTTCTTCACAGCTGGCAAGGAAGAGAGACTCAAGAGCCACTTGGCTAGCAAGACAGAGTCTTACATAACATAATCATGAAGTGACATCCCATTACTTTTGCCATCTTCTACTGGTTAGAAGCTAATCACAGGTCACACCCATACTCAAAAGGAGGGGAACCTACAAGGGTGTGGACAGGAGTAGCTGGGTATCTTAGAGGCCAGTTTAAAATCTTTCACCACGATGATGGCTTTGTGTATATGGTTCCTATTTGTTCACACCTAAGTCTTGCCTCATGTTCTGTTGTAAGTATTATTCTAGGACTCATCCCCCCACCTCTTTTTAAAGAAACTTTCATGCCAGATCCCCACTGATAGGATATAAACACTGAAGGACCTGATGGATTTGGAGGGGGAAGGAAGGCTGTCTTTATTTGCTGTTTGTTTCAAAGACTGAAACAACTACAGAGTTTGTACTAATATTCCTGAAGAGGAGTTATACCAGTACAGAGTGCTATGAGCGGGACAGAACCTGCGAAGTTATCTCATACAGCAACTCATTTTACTGACGTGCTAACAAAAGTGCTCAGAGGTTGAGTGATTTGTCCAGGATTGAAGCTGAATTTGTGACCTACCTGGAGAACCTGAGCTCTTAGATAGCAAAGTTAATGAGTACCTGTACTGAAATTACTTCAGTTAAACATAGTTTAGGAAGGTTGGCTCTGATCCAAAGAAGCAGGTTTTTGAATATTTTTTACAAACATTTTAAAATTGGTAAAACAGAGTGAAAATTACACAGATATTATGCTTATTTTGGCACACAAAAGGAAAATTAAAACATTCTTTTACACAGTTTTTAAAATGAGATTTTTTTGATGCATATGCTAGCTGTTAGCTTATAGAATAAAAAATAACTATCATGGTATTTCCTCAGAGTTAGATATAGCTGTATGGAGAGCACATATGGAATGACTGAATAGTCAAAATGATCGATTATGAATACATGAACCACCTTAATGTGAACCTTGGCTGTATTCCCGGCTCTTTTCCTGATCCTGGTTAGGCTCTACTCCTCGGAGAATATATTTGTGTTTCCCTCGATGTAAATCATTCATTCTTAATTACATATTGATGCACTTTAGTATATACTGCATACTAGACATTACACTGGCCCTAGGAATACAAAGGTCAAGACTTACTTCTTACTTTTAAGTGTTTCATAGTCTATTGGGGAAGAAGGAAGCATAAACAAAATTATCATACGATATACTAAAAGTGTGGTGATATAAACTAACCCTGGAGCAAATCTACAGGATGGAACAGTTCCTGTATCTGAAGAGTTGGGCAGACTTTCAGAGAAGTGACAATTAACACCAGGAAGACACACAGTGAGCAAATACCTTGCACTCCCTACTGGTTTCTTAGTTTTCTAGCAATTTACCTTATCTGCATTTTGACTCTTCATGGTTGCATTTTTATTCTGATTTAGAATATTTAGGTGGCTTTGAAATTCTAATAGATTGGAGTTAGGGGCACAGATGAAAGCAGTGTGATTCATTTCCTTTACTACTTGATACTGCTCCCAATTTAATGCTATTCAGGGCCTCATGGCAAATGGACACATGCATTGATAAGTGTCTAATAGATAGGTGATTTATTTTAGATCTGCGGTGCTCAAAATACAAGATTTGCGAGGTGAAAGAACCATTTCTCAATGTTTTGAATTCATGTTTCCTCATCATCAGCGAAGAATAAGATGAACACCTTTACCTATAGTAGCCACAGATTGAATTAGTACACAAGTTAATTTTATCTTTTAGCGCAAATGATTCCTTTGGAATGAATGAGAAATTATCACTTGCAAAATATATTCAAAAGAGAGATTTTCCATAAAATCTATCATTAAATTTCTTACATTTATCGCTTTATAATTGATTTTCAGTTCTAGCAAACTTTTTAAATAATTCATTTAATCACATATAACTGTGATTATCTGTAAAATGGAGCTAACAATTCCAATTTACCCTATAGGTAGATTGGAAACTCGAAGACGATAATGGCTAGGAAAATTCCCTATAAATTAAGAGCTCTACAGAAATGAAAATCATTCAAGATTGGGAATACTAAGTTCAGAATTTTCAAAAAAACTTGGAAACAAGTTTTGAGGCATGGCTGAACACGAGTTAATTAAAAAAAAAAAATTCTCTGAATTTAAATCCCATAAAGTCAGTTACACATTGTTATAATTAACATTCTCTTGCAGAAGTGCTGGTGGATTTTTAAGGATGGAGGGTAAATATGTTCTTATTAGAGTTCTTACTTGCAAATTTATGTTAGTATGAGTCACTTTCCAGTGACATACAGAATTTCCTAGAACAGCTCTGAAGCAACATTGTTTCTAAGGGTCTCTCTCTCTTCTCCTCTCTCATTCTCCCTCCCTCCCTCCCTTCTTCCCTTGTTTTCTTCTTCCCTTTCTTCCTTGCAGTCTACTTTATTAAAAGATAACGCTCACAAGGCTATCTGAAAACTCCAATTTAGGTTCTGGAAGAGAACTTTTATTTAACTGTGGGTATATTTTGGTTTTCTTTTTATTTCCTAACCACTTCCTAGATTAGCTATTAAAAAGAATCATAAAAACAGATTCCATTTAATAAAAAAATGAGAATTTTCAAGCCATTTACCTGTATAATAAATTCTTAATCATCATTATGAATATATCAACATTTTACCCTATAGCTAGAAAAAGTAAGTTAAGAGATACATTTATCTTACATACAGCAGTTACTTCAGATTGCAATGAGATGTTTCATTGCATGGGGTGTGTGTGTGTGTGTGTGTGTGTGTGTGTGGCGTAAGCCTTATCAAATGAAGTGTCAACACTATAAGTAGTCTTCAGAAAAGAAGAGGAGCTAATCATTGAATGAATGCCTATTATATGCAAGGCAATAAAAAATGCTGTCTCTCTCACTAACAAATTAGAGAAGGTACAGACATCTTCCCAAAGTTTAGTATATAGATACATCCATTGATTGAATAATATTTCAAAACAAAGAACATGAATCTTTCTTCCTTTCTCTCTCTCTATATGTATATGAGTGTGTGTGTATATCCCTTTGTAAAAAAAAAAAACAAAAAAATTAAAACTCATAGAATGTTACTGCTAGAATTACCAGTCATCTAGTCCCAGTCCTTTGTTTTATATGTGAGATCCAGAGAGGTCAGGTGAGTTTTCAGATATTCCATCGAGGGACAAGAGCTTGGATTTGAATCCATCTCCTTTCCCAAGTAGAGTTATTTTCACTTTGTTTTCACATTCATTTATTCAGAGTCATCAAATACTCAGTGAGTGCCTTGTTCAGTAGGGCTGAAACAAAAGGTAGTATAATTAAGCTTATCTTTTTCCTCTCCTCTCCTTTCCTTTTCTCTTTCTCTCTATCCCCTCTCCCTCTCTCCCTTCCTTCCTCCTTCTCCTTCTCCTCCTTTTGTATTACTTACTCTGACAGGCATTATTCTGGATATTTGGAGTTCCTAAAGCTCACAATTAGGTAGAGTGAGAGAATCAGATAGCTAGGAAGAAAGAGATAATACTATTACTGCTTCTTAGAGGTAAGTGAAAATCAATGAGGGGATACATGTAGATGTTATAGTTAACCTAAACTTATATTTCCCACATTATTTGGATATGTCGAGACAGATTTAAAGTTGAAACACAGTACAATATTATTATCTGTTGGTGTCCAGTTATTTGAACAATTCATGCCCACACCATCATTTTATAAACATGTCATGTTGAAGTGAATAAATTAGATGCACTGTCTATTATTATGTCATCATTGATCCACAGTGTAATGGAATCCTTGACACAGTGAGGGGTGTTGGCAAGTATTGGGGCAGGAGAAACTGATATAAATGCAGTTTCTTTAAGAATTCAACAGTGATTATTAAGACATGTGCAAAAAAAATTTTTCCCCATGTTATCTGGATAGGGTAGAGTGGCTCTTTTCAAGATCAGCTACACTTTTAACAAAATTTGGAGACAAATGAAGTTTCATGATTATTCCACAAGTTTGTCCATAGATTTTGAAAAGAAAAATGTACAATGATTTTGAAACTTAAAACTTTGGAGGAGAAAGTTTTTACCTCCCAGATGTTGGTGCACTTATGAAATTTAATAAAATTTCATGGAAATGCACACTGAAAAATGCCTTCCAGGACATTTGTCAGATTCTCAATATCGATTCATGAAATGGAAACCAGAAACTGTTCTGAGCTGTAGCCATTACGTAACAGATAGTAAACATGTGTTTTCGACAAATGAATAGTTGGCAAATTAGGCATCTGGATGAAGTGGAATTTTGGATTCTATATTGCATAATTCACCCCTGAACATCTGCCAGAGGAAAAAGAGCAAAGATAGCAAAGGTATTCTAAGGACATGGAATTCAGTTGATTATATTAGAAGAAATCTGCTTATCTTTACATTTTACTGTTGGAAAGATTTGACAAGTGCTAGAAATCCAGTGTATGCCCTGAACTTGATGGTGTTTGGATGGGTTAAGAGGAATTAAAAATATATTCTTTGAAGTAACATTTTCAGGTAACCACAATTTTTCTAGTACATTTAAAAATCTTAGGTTTGAAAAGTTTTAACTATTTGTAAATATATCAATGTTGTCATCTCTATTTCTTTCTTTAGATCAAAACTATTATTTCTTAGCACTGTACGTAAACCTACACCTTCCTATTGTTCTACTTTTCACTAGGATAAGTAAATACAAACGTATTCCATGGGTCGTATATGCTGAACATCTTTACTATACAATATGTAAGAGAATGTAATTAACCAGTGACGACGGCTGGATGAAGGCTAGGTTAGGAAAAGGTGATCTGGTTTAGAGGAAATATACAGTAATAGAAGAAACAAGAGTTTGAATCCCATCCTAGCCTCTTACAAATATATAAACCTAACCAAGTTATAATCTCTAAGTCTCCATCTTTTCGTTTGTAAAAATTAGTATGATAGCATTATTGGGGAGAATTGAATGAGATACTGCTTATGGGGTAATTCAGTAAAACAAAAATTGGCACTCAACAGTATTATAGTTTCCTTGCTGATCAATCTTTCTTTCCTCGTTGAATAGAATCTTTGGATATTGGAGCTAGAGAGGGACTTATTGATCACTTAGTTCAAAGACTATCATATGCCATTGGAGTCTTGAGACTTGGAAATACCTCAGGAGCCATCATTATAAAGGATGACGATGAACCAGGGGGACAGGGCTCTGGAATCCCATTTCAACCTGCATCAGATGGTGCTCATTCGGGGCAGTTTGTTTTGTACATTGGTATACAATAACATTTGAAGAAAGAATCTCACTATTTAATAGAAGTTTGAAATCCACTAATTTTAGTTCACCCCACCCCAGTTTTACCGATGAGAAGATTAAGACCCAGAGAGGTAATATTACTTGCCTAAAGTGAATAATTTTTTGGCACATTACCTATTAAACACAGGTAAAAGAATATGAGATGCACAATTTTTATGGAATAGGGTTTGGCAGATTCTATTTGGTAAAGAAAAAAAGAGATGTGACAGTATAGACCAGAGAGAATGAGTTGAAGATTTAATGATGGGTAAGCAGGATAGAGAGAAAGTTGGGGCTTCAGAAAAATGATCAGCATCAATGGGCTGAAAGTCCCAGTGGAGGAAGATGTAGATTCCATTCTTGTTGTGAGGATGGCAGGCATCCTGCTGCTGAATTGTGAGGGAGAATGGAACAGCTGATGTTGGACGCTTGGAAGAGCCTATTTTGGAGAGCTGGCAGCCTTGGGTGTTGCCGAAGGATGATGGAAGCAAGAAGTGAAGGTAAACTGAATAGCAGATGCTTCTCAGAGCCATCACTGTGATATAAAGTTTCTGAGAATGAAATTTGGAGCCGTTGGGGGAAAACAATGCCTGGAGAAAAGTAGAGGTTGGTTGAATAGACCACAGAATTGTGTCAATATGTCATTTTGAGGTGGCTGATTTATGTTTATTTTGGTGATTTTTATATATCACTGTTATTGCTTTTTGCTAAAATTCACTCATTGTGGCTTTTTTATGGCTGCTCTGAGCTACACTAATCTGCATCAAAACTGGAAAGAGTTATAGCATCGGTTTTTAAAGACCTAGGGCATACCTAGTCACCACTTAACACAGAAAACATCTTTAAAGCTCTAACTTTAAGATGACCTTTGGGGTAGGAAAATATAAAAATCTCACTCTTGGGGGAAAAGATTCTTGTCTAGGAATTGATTGTGTATGTTTAAGATTTCCAGTAAGTCAGAACCTTATAATATAAATTCTTCATCATATATTCTCTATCTCCAGAACATCTTTTGGAACTTTAGTTTCTTAATAATGTTATCCTACTAATAATTAGGATCTATTATCCTAATATGTATTTTTACTATCATCATAATTATTATTTTATTATTTTCCCTTTCCGACCGACTTAGCCCTGTCACAGGCAAGTAGGACAGGAATATCTGTTTATTCCCATTTATAGATTAGGAAATTAAGTCTCAGAAGTTACTTGCTAAGGTCCCCAATCCTATTATGTGTAAAGTCTGGTTTAAAAATCTTGTCTTCATATAAACCCACTTTTAGTTCACTTTATCAGGATGTCATCATGTAGCATCTAATGTAGTAGTGTACAATATGCTTCTTGATATATTGCCATCTCAGTCACTGTGTTTTTATATATAGTCTCTTCAAATAGATTGTGAGCTACTGGAAAGAGCAACAGAATCTTTTTATTTCTTTTGGCCTTCCAAATCTAGTACATAATATATAGTTATTATTTGCTCATAATTTTTCAAAGGCATACATAATAATATATATCATAATAATAGCTATCTCAGTGCCAGATTCTGTGCATACAAAAAAAATTAGGTATTAGGTAATATGTTTGTTCTCCAAGTGTTCAGTCAGATGGGAGAAGACAGGCAAGAAGTCCAACAATAAGTATGGCTGCTTCCTTGTCATACAAGTCTCAGCTTAAATGCTTCCTCAGTGAAGACAGGTCTTACCTCCAATCTAAGGATGTTCCCCTCCCCTAAACTCTAGTACACCTTGTCAACTCCCAAGAAAGCCTTTTCTGACTGCTTCATTTAAAATGGCCCCAAGACCCACACCATCTCGTTTTATTTTCACTATAACACTTATTCCTATTTATATTTGTTTGTTTGTTTTACTTTCTGTCTCCTTTCACCGGAATAAATGCTCCATGAAAGCAGGGACAGTTTTGTCTTGATGTTCACTGCTGTACATCCCAATCTTAGAAAAACAGGTGCTTAATAAATATTTAAAGCATGGAGGAATAATCTTATCTAGCCTCATAGCTTTAAATACCATCTAAATACTGATGACTCCAAAATTCTAAGTAAAATTTTTGTCTCCAGCCCTTACCTCTCCACTGAGACAGCTTAATACGTGCTTTCATGATCTACTTGGTCAAGTCTTCTTTATCTTCTCCCACATTACTTAAAGCAAAAGTCTTATGTATTAGTTTCCTATTGCTGCTATAAACAAATGACCACACACTTAGTGACTTAGAGCAAAACAAATTAATTATCTTACAGTTCTTGGGTTCAGAAGTCCAAAATGGGTCTTAGTGGGCTAAAATAAAGGTGTTGTCAGGGCTTTGTTCCTTCAGGAGGCTCTTGAGGAAAATCGATTTCCTTGCCTTTTTTAGGTTCTAGAAGGCATTTGCATTTCTTGGCTGGTGATCCCGTCCTTCATCTTCAAAGCCAGCAGTATAACATCTTCTAATCTCTTTCTCTGTTTCTATTATCATATTGCCTTTTTTCACTCTGACCCTTTCTCTCTTGAAAGCTCCCTTGAGATAACATTGGGCCAAATTTCAGGATAATCTTCCATCTGAAGATCCTTAACTTAATCATATCTTCGAAGTCCCCTTTGCTGTGTGTGTAAGGTAACATAGTCACAGGTTCTGGGGACTAAGATGTGGACATCTTTGATGTGACTCTGCTAGTCATTGCTGTTATTAATGATAGTCAATAATGAGTACAAACTAATTTTATAATTGGGTGTTTTTAATACATTATGATTTAGTCCATTGATGGAATGCTATCCAACCATTATGATGATGAAGTTTTAAAAGTAGGTTATACAACAGTAAGGGTTATTTGGTGTTATTTTTGCAAAGCATTTTTCTGTGTATATATTCAAGGGAAAATTAGGGAGAGAGCTATAGCAAACAAGCTAGGAGGTTATTTTTTGTTTTTTATTCATCTGCATTTTTTGAATTGTCTTTAGTATATATTTATTAAAAAGAAAAGTAAAGCACAAAACAAAATATCCATTGCACTAACACAGGGAGAAAAAGGTGAGACCAATCCATACTAGACCATCAGATTCATCTAGCTAGTATAGAACTCTGCTAACGGCTTCTGTTATGTGCTTAATAAAGTCAAAACTTAGCTTGATATTCAAGATTCACTATGAACTGATCCCACCTTGTCTTACTAGCTCTTTGCTCAGTCATTTCTTATGTTTGATTATAGCATATTTTTGTCCACTTGATTTTTTCCTACATCTACCTATTCAATTCTACCCATTCAGGAAGGGCCAGATTAAGTGCGTTCTCTACAAAAAGTACGCTCTTACTGCTAAAGTGACCTTTTTCACCTAAACTCTCATAATAGTCTGCAATATTATTATGACATTTACCATATACTGTATTTTATTGTAGTTATTTTGTATATGGTTTATGTTTCCAACTAGTTATAAAAATGGTTCATGTCCTTTACATATTTTTATTTCCCACAGTCCTTGAATATCATCATGCCCTGTACCTAAACACTTTCTAATTGAATGAACAGTGAACTTACAAATTTGCATTATTCTTATTGATTTTCATTTCTTAATGTTCTCTTTATTCACTAGCTGTATGATTATCTTCCAGTTGATGGGTATTTTAAATCCCTTCTCTACCAACTAATATCAGTATACTCTTGGGCCAGTCACTTAGCCTCTCTATGCTTTATATACATAATTTTCTTTTAAAGAAAACATTTTTAATCTTACAGTACAGTACCTTGAAAAGTACAGTAGTACAGTACAACAGCTGGCATACAGGGGCACGTTGGCATCTTTGAAAGTTTGCAACTTGAACGTTCGTGTGTAGGGGACTTACTGTACTCCAAAGAATGTTGGTTTTTCATACAGGTTCCCTTACAGACATCTGAGTAATAGGGTCAGAAAGATGCTATGGCATAAAGAGAAAATAAGGAAGATAACCAATCCTGGTCCCATAAGCAAGTTTAGCTAATTTAGACAAGTTTAAGCCTGGTATGACCAGGTCAGTGAGGGCACAGATGGCCAGGAGGAGCAAGAGTCCATGTCCCCTGGCACAGCCATGAACTTGGTCAGATTTGTTTGAGTTATGAGTGCACTTCCTCTCTAATTCTAGGTACCCTATTAGGGAAACTTGTCCTCTTCTCCTCCCACTCAGTCCCATGGCTCTCTTACAAAATCTCTTCTCAAAGGTCTCCAGTCTGAAGCCAAATGATCTTATCAAGGGAGTTCCACAGCACGTTATTAAACAAAAAGCAACTTTTTAAAAAGTTTATATGCTTTATATTTTTTAATGGTAGGGTTTTCAGAATTAATTGTGATAATGCATGTAGAATTGTACATCATAAGCAACTGATGAATGTTAGATAAATTGTAAAATAAAATTTTATTTTGTATTATTAATAATAATAATTGTTACTCTCTTGACATTACCATTTAGAAATCTCCCTTTGAGAGAAATTTTTATTTTTACTTATATGTAAGTTATATAGCATTAATGTAGTTTCCCTTTCCTGTGTAGTAATTGGACTGATGGACTAGTTAAGGTTATTCTAGCTGCTGTAAAGAATAAACCACCAAATCTCAATAGGTTAATACAGTAAAAGTTTATTCCCTGACAGTGTCAAGAATAGTGGTGGGTTGGTCTTAGTTCTCACCCAGTCTTTCAGAAACCCAGGCTGACTAAAATCTGCTTTCTTCAACACCTGGCTTACAAGGTCACCATAAGTAAATATTTCCAACTGGCTGATGCGAGAAGAACAAAAGATTATTGAGGATTGTATAGGAGATTCTTATGCCCCAGGACTGGAAGTGGGGAATCTCACTTCTACCCTGATTCCTTTGACTACAGCTTGGCTTCACCAAGATAAAAGGGAAGCTGGGAAATGTAGTCTCTAGCCAGGCAGCTACTTTCCAGCAACAGCTCTGAAATAAGCAAAGGCGTACAAGGGGGGGATAGCTGTCTTGTTAGATAACAAGCTATTTCTGCCATATTATTTAAAGTTTATTGATACTTAAATGCTATTACAACAGTCACCTTAACGTAATAGGAATCATATCATGTGAAACAATAATTCGAATCTGTTCTTGGTTGCCAGCACTGCCCTCCCAATCATTTAAACTTTATCTGAGGCTACATTTAATCTCCTAAAATGTACTTAAGTCTAAGTGGAAATATCTACATTTAAAGACACAGGAGTCATGATATTAAGTTACATACATATGTTTTTTAAAAAAGGAACTCAAAGTAATGACTCCTTTAAAACACTTTTTCCCCCCATTAGAGGAAGAGTAGAACTATTTTAGGAAGTTAGGTTTAAGTTTAATACACTGAAAATCAGAGGCAGAATTTCTTAAAATGTTGGGCAGGGCTTATTTTGAGGAAAAATATTATGGTGTTCATTTTTACCAATATTCGGGGTAAACTTTAAGTGATGAGAGGATAGGAAGAGGAAATCTGTATTTATATTTTACACAAAAAGAAGTCTTTGATCAGATGGCAAAGGTGATGGGAGAGGCAATGTATTGGGTTGGCCAAAAATTTCGTTTGGGTTTTTCAGTAAGATGTTATGGAAAAGCCCGAACGAACCTTTTGGCCAACCCAGTAGTTCCCAGAAGGACTCTAACGTGTGGAGGGGTGGCCTGTTATGTCTGCAGAAAGCACTGTGGGATTGGGAAGTTGTATGGAAATTACCACCTGCAAATGTTGGCACTTATCAAATTTAAGTCACCTATGCTTATAGGTATCGCCATCCAGCTTTCCCTTGCAAAGGTAGCTATTAAAGTTGAGAAGGGCTTGGGTCTTTATGTTGATGACAATAGGGTGAAGTAGGTTTACAAGCTTACCAGCCCCCACCCCAAAAGGCTTTTCTGTGCTTAACCTTAGGTAAAATTTAGATTTCCCTTAGTACAAAAAATTAAGATATAAAACTAGGAAGAAAATGCAGTAATGTTGTTGGTTGAAAACTGTTGTAGGAATAATGCTTTTTTTAATTGAAAAATGTTCAAATGTTCTAATCATGACTCTTGTTAGTATCATGAGTTAGACAATAATCAGTTCCTGTGTTGTTCTTTTTATAAAGAGCTATATACAGCCTAATTTTATTATGACAAATGCCCTGAGACTCAGTCAAGTATACCTGACACACATCTGAAAGAACAATCTCCACATGAATGTAACTCTGTGGAAAAGAAAATAACCTCAAGAACAGCAACTAACATTTATTGATGCTTATAACGTGTAAGAGAGTTTGCTAAGTGCTTTACTTTTATCTCAACTCATAAGTATTATTCTAATGCCATTTTAAAGATAAGGAAGTACTATCACTATCAGTTTTTTAAATATGAGAAAACTGAGGCTCACGTGGTAAAATAACTTGCCCAAGTTTAGCTAACAAGCATTAAGTCTGTGATACGATCAAGGCAGCCTGACCTTTGCGGTTGCTCACTGAACCCTGTGCTCTCCGCCTCTCCATAGGTGTGGTTTTGCACACAGAACACCTTCGAACTGTGTGCTTTCACATAGCTCCACACTTGAGTGTCATCTGTGATTCATCGATTTCCCATAACCACCGTTTCTAAATGCCTTTACCAGCCTCACTTTCCGTTTTGATCGCATAGTTCGTTCATTGATGCCTCATTCGGTAAAACATTTACTCATTGCATATTGTGCTGCAGGCACTGTGTAAGGATGTGAGGCTACTGTGAACAACATTGATTCACTGATTCCAATCTTTCCCTCCTATAACCCATCCTGCATTACTCCTTCCAGACCAATAGCCCTTCAATGTTGCTTTTATCCTGGAAACCTAAGCCCTTCTGCTTAAACTTAAAGGCTTTTAAAACACCCATCTCATGCTAATGTCCTGCTAAACAGCATGTCCTATCCTCTCATTTCTACCTCTATGCTTTCACACATTGCTTTGCTTCTCAGCTTATCTAAATTCTAATCATCTTTTAAGGTTAGTTTTCCCATGAGGTTATTATTCCCCGTGAGATAGGGAATGCACACACATATACACACATACATTTGGTATACATTTACACAGAAAGGATAAAATACAAAAATAAAAATCATACATTTTCCTTGCAAAAATACAACATGGTGTTGGGGAACCAACCATCATCTGCCCTCTCTATCCCTCACATCTAAGTAATCAATGTTAATAGTTGTTACCTTCCTTCTTTTCTCTATATGTCTTGATTATAGAGACTATATCTTAAGTATGTTTGTAGTTAGTGTTGTATATTGCTAAGTACATAATAATAAAGAATTTAATATTTTAATTTGTTAATTCTATTGAAATGAAACCATCAGAAATTTAGGGTCAATCCCAACCCAGCTCTGGGGTCTATGAATAGATTATAGTCATATTAAAAACATATTAATGAGTTCTGCTTAGCGGTATCTCTGTACTTTCAAAAGGTAAAATTAAATAAGGTGCCATTTGCACATTCTAGTGAATACAGTTCCTTATTTCTGTAGGAGGTATGTATTCATTCTGGAAATTATAAAGCATTGCCTAAGGCATCTTGATGGACTTATCCTGCACAAAGGAATTACCTATCATAGTCATGAAGTTGCCATGATCATCTCCACCACAATATTAAATATTAAACAATATTTAACATTTGGGTTATAAACAAAGAATCTTTTAAAAATATTTATTTGGCAAAATTTAAAATGTACTTTGTCTATTTTTGTTTAAAATAATAAATATATTATTCTAAATTTAGTAATATATAATCATAAAATTCATTGAAGTTTGAGCTTTTGAATTAAAATTGGATGTTTCCACATATAGTCATGAATGAGGTGAAGTATAGAAATCTCACTGGTATGTGCTATGGGTCTCAGCTGCCCATTTCTTAGAACTGCTAATGTGTTTTGACAAATAATTTTTTTAAATTTAGTGGCCACATATTGTGGCCAATTGTTGTACATTAGAAAGAACTGTGCCTTCATTCTACCCATTTTATTTCCTCAGGCACTATTTATTTTAAATTAAATGAGTAAATAATCATTAAAATAAAATTTTGATCATAATATATGTTGTCTTTATCATGCATTAATAAAAGATATGTACCCCATTATGGATAGATAAAAATAGAATTGTTAACTTTGTGCAAGGAATAATCTTAGGATTCATGCTATCTACTAATTATGCTTTTAAGCTTAATTGGTCACATGTGAATGTGTGTAGTAAGGCTTGTCCTGCTGTCTGGTTTACAATGTCACATCATTTTTCTGTAGAAATAGGAATGTTATGGGTGCAGTATAGGTAACTTTCCATAGACCATTTGAATTTGGAAGTTTTGTTAATTTGGTTTTTGGTTCTCCCAATTATGAGCTGTATGATCTTAGGTAGTTACTTAATTTCTATGAGCCTCAATTTTCTCATTTGAAAAATGGGAATAATAAGAAGTGCAAAGGATTAATGTAAAATTTAAATGAGATAATGTGCATAAAGCACTTGGGGCCTAGAAAGTGCTTCAAAGGTGTTAGAATTTATTAATTTTTAAAAGACTTTCAGGCGTTAATGATTCCACAGCATACTTATTGTAGGTGCTCGTTTCATAGAAGCTTAACTTGGCTCAACAACCTTGACCCAAAGATATTATATGAATGGCACCCAGAATCGTTGTAATACAAAATGCAGTTCCTGACTCAATTCTCTGCTCCAGACTTGACCTAATCTATTTCCTGGACAACATTAGCACAAGTTTATAAATAGGAAGTAGTTGAAGTACCCTTCTCCTGTCTTTCTCTTGTGGCGAAGATCAAAGAGAGTGTGCCTGCTGAGCTAATTCAAGTCTCCCTGAATTTGAAGTTGTGGGAAGAGAGTAGCATAAACCATATGGCTTTGTTTATAGCAAGTTCTTGACAGATATGCCTGTGAATGCTTATAATTAGTGACAAATGTATTTGAAGATGGACATAATATCTTATATATTAGCCACATTAATAGTGAATTGGACACTTGTGTCAACTGCCTGTTAAATATTGAAAACTTACAAAAGAGAAATATGGGTCATAAGTTTTTTTATTTAAGTATGAAAGACATTATATTCTAGTCTTGACTTGGTTGGGAAACTGTGGACCAGTACTTCCGGTCTCAAAGAATTCATATTGTCATTTGAAGATGTTGAGTATTTTGGGTGGGAAACTTTGAACAAATGCACTGAGTTCAGTCCTACCTTTCTTCCTTAATTTGCTGAGTGAATAACGTTGTGTGTAATAATAATACTTTTCTGTGGGCTTATTATGAGTATTAAAAAGGTAATATATGTAATATGCATATAATTACACTTGACACATAGGGAGTGATATGTAAATCTTAACTATTCATATTGTTCTTATTATTCTGGAATATGTACTATATTTTTGTTATTTAAGTGGTTTATAATAGCAAATCTCTTGAGATCTCATTTAGCTAGTCATGAAGGAAGAAGTTATTATGCTTCAGATTTTAAAAATTAACAAAAATATTTAATAAATCAACAAACTATAGTTACGTATTAGAAAGTTGAGTGAAATCTTAGAAAAAAAAATTGTGTTTATGTTCAATTCATGTATTTACCAGTATAGGGTTGACTGATACAACATATGCCTAAGGGGATTTAGGCTAATTTTGTTATCCATAAGATGTACAATTGCTGGCATAGTTTCTTGCTTTTAACCATAGAGAATTCTTATTTAGTGTAAATAGAGGGAACAGAACATTGATGCTTAAAGTTGGGAACAAAGTTGATTGCAGAATCTGAATGAAATCCACCCTAGATGAAATCAGACATTGTTTTGTGTTACTTGAGAGTGAATTTTTATACCTTTGCCATCAGTGATTCCTCTTTTACACTTTCTACTCTGTTGCATGATAGACTTTCAACTCCAAGGTAACGTCTCCCTGGTCAGAGACTTTGAGCTAACAGAACTTTGGACTTTAGTCCTGAGAACAGAGCCATGCTGCCTAGTAAGTCTTCCCAGTCATTGAACATATCTTTGATTCTTATCAAGTAGTTTGTCTTGCTTAGCTTTTTTACTGCAGGGATAAAATTATTGATTAGGTCTATATTTCACAGGAAGAAAATATTAAATAGTTATATCTGCTATCCATTCTTAAAAAATGGAACATATTGTTTTTCAAAGTTCAAAAACAGCTTTTAAAGGATGCTAGGAGTTTCAAGTTATAATGCTTGCAGTGTAGAACAATGCACACATGGAGCTCTCTGACACTGAAAATACCTAGCCCAGTGGATTCCTTTGAGGCAGTCTTCATAACTGACATGCACTACAGTGATCCTTGCTGGCTTTGCAGTGTCTTACACTGAGGATGATAAATGGCATCTCATTAACTTTTATCTCTTTTGTTCCATGTGGAGTCTATTTCTGACCCTGTGATTTGTAAGTGTTCTCTTGCAGGTCAGCAAAGGACATTTCTCCCTAAGGGTCCTCCTTAGCCATTCTGAAGCATTTGACACAGTTGCGTACAACCTCTTTCTTAAATCTGTCTTCCATTTCTATCTCTAGTTGGCCTTATCCTGTTTCTCTTGTATCTCAGACTATTCCTTCTCTTTGGTGCTCATTCTTCTCCCTTTGTAAACTTCTGCCTTCTGAGTCCTTATCATTGCTTGTGCCCTCTGCACTCTTAAAACTTCATAGATTTTACCATTGTAGCAAATTACTTCTCAGCTCATTTCTCAGGCCAATCAAGTTGCCACATTTCCAACTAAGTGCCTGATGAATTTCTCCCTCTCTATTGGGCTGTTACCAGTATTCAACTTGTCCAAATAAAGTCCTCTCATGTTTTCCTGATTTCAGTTATTGAATCAAGGTTTGTCACTTGCAGCTTCCTCCTAATAAATATAAATTGCATAAAGCTGTCAAATTTTTCTTCTGAAAGCAAGGGTCCAATTGTGCAATTTTTTTCTCCAGCAAGTTTTAAACTTGAATTCAGAGTTCCCAGACAAGAGTACTACCAATTTCTTAGGGTTGTATTGAAGATTAAAAGAGACATCGTAGATAAAGATGACCAACATTATATGTACCACATGGAAATATATAGTCAATGTATTATTCGTGACTATGACTACTTATATTATCTTCTGATCACTAATTTTATTACTTCAACTATGTTCTTTTTAAGTGCCATTTAAATTAATTCTGTGATATCATCTCAGTTATCATTTATATAAAAATATCTATTACTTACCATTACAAATGATAGTATTTATTTGTGAGCAATATAATTTACTTGATTTTATGCAATCTTAAACTAGAAGGAATAGAAAGATGAATACTTCCCCAGAGAAAAAGAGAACTGTACTAGAAACCCAAAACCATGTCTCTCTGTCTGGATTCCACCACTTGGGTAAATTATTTTATCCTCTATATCTTTGTTTTTCTAATCTCTAAATTGGAGATATAAATATATTTTCTGACTGTTTACCTTATAGGTTTATGATGAGCCTTGGATAGTGGTTCTACCCCATTAGGGCTTTGGTTCCCTTGCCCTCTTGGAAGGGCTGTACCCTTTGCCTCAGTTTTCACACAGGCCCCTCTTATACCCATCAAAACCTGATCCCAAGATAGGAAAAACATCCTTAATGACAAAGTCTAAATTATTGATAACACTTATTGTGTGACTTCTTCCCAAAAGTTAAAATAATAATAATAATGACAATAATATACTGCTAAGCAGTGAACGGCATATTATTATTTTTTAACAAGAAGAAAAAGGGGAACAAACACATGCTGTGAGGATCACAGATGCACTCTGTAATACTGTTCCCTATCCACAAAGTATTATTGTCTGTCTGAGAATTTAAAAGTGAAAAGTGTATTTAACTCAAACATTTGGTAATAAAGCTTATGTGCAAATTTGGTACAAGTCATATAGAGACCCAGTGGAGCTGAGAATGAAGGAAGCTGTGTTTTCTATCTGCCTTTGTTTCTTGGCTGAAAGCTATTCTAGGATATGCTGCTTCTTGCTGGGTTCAAACTGTTGGCACTTGGCCCTATGAAGGAAAAATGGAGAACAAAATTTGTTGATGCTGAGTGTTTCCTCTTAAAGATCATATAATCCATTATCTTAGATAACATTCTACAGAACATTTTAAATATCTCAGGTATCTAGTAGATCTCTGTATCACTGATCTTTAGAATCTTTTTGTAAGACATTTAATAATATAACATGTAAGTATGAGAGAACTTTGCATTTTGATGGTGGTTCTATTATATGCTCATTCCTATTCTGTAGAAACATTATGAAACACAGGTACCTAGAGTGGTCAAATTCATAGAGACAGAAAGTAGAAGGGTGGTTGCCAGGGGTTTAGGGGGGAGAGGGGAATGGCGAGTTAGTGTTTAATGGGTACAGAGTTTCAGTTTGGGAAGATGAAAAAGTTCTGGAGTCGGATGGTGGTGATGGTTGTACAACAATGTGAATGCACTTAATACCACTGAACTCTACACTTAAAAATGGTTAAAATCATAAATTTTATATTATGTATATTTTTCCATAATAAAAAAATTAATCACATTGTCAAGGGCAGTGTTTTTCAGACTGCAAGCCATGATGCATTAGTTGATCATGAAAGCAATTAATAGGTCATGATCAGCATTTAAACAAATGAAAGAAAGAGAATAGAACAGAATAAAACATATAAATGCATTGCTCATAGTAAGGGTAAGAAGTATGGTTCAATCTTGTGTTTCATGATAATTTAGCCAGTTGGTGTTGGTATGGTGGTAATGTGGTGTACACGACTGATGCCTTAGTCTCTTTGGTTAATGCCCTATTCTGATAGATGGATGCCTGTAACACACTGGTTGTTAAATATTTGGAAAATCACCTCTGTGTGTATAGTGTACTGGATCATGATATAAAATATATTTCTTATTGTGGTTGATAGTCCAAAAATTGAAAGACAAAAATTTCAGATGGGAGAAAGTCTTATTGACAGGCAGCAAACTCTTGCATCAGCAAGCCCAGGGAACTGGTGTCCAGCACATGCCTGTAGCTGTAATTGCAGCATTGGCAATAAAGCTTTATCTGTCTCTCTGGCCATGGAGGGGTCTTGATTTTGTAGAAGATGAGATCACCTATTCAGAGAAGCATGCTTTCACCAGTGCTGAAGCACTGATTGAATAAAATAAGTCCCTGTACACCCAGGAGGCTGAAGTCAGATGGAGGAGAACTGGCCAGGTCTTAGAGTTTCTACATGAAGTACTCCATCTGTGGTTTTCTGGGGATTTTTGTTGTTGTTGTAGGTTTTTTTTTATAACAGATTTTTGCACCCAGCTGAGTCTAGGCCAATTTGCCGTGTAATTCATATAAAATTTTTCCTGACTCAGCAGCTATAAATCCATTCAGCTGTCCTTTGCAGCTCATGGGCAGTGTCCCAGTACTATTTGAGACTTAATTTTACTGGGTCGTTAGTGCATAACTCTCTAGAGAATGTTTCCATTTTAGTTTTCCTTGATTTTTTTCCAAAGAGGAAAAGTCTTTCTTGACAGACGGCTGTTACTGGTGGCTGGCGAGCAAGCTGATGGATGAGGGGTTTTTTTCCTCTGGAATGTGCCATGGGGCATGCTCAGCAGTGTCGTTGTGGCAAACTGTTCATTAGCCTTGCTTTCGGAGGCTACTAGAGATGCTGTTGGTGCATGATGCTGTGTGAACTCTGTTCACATCCAGCCGGACTAAAAAGGTTAATTGCTCAGTGGAATCAGCTCTTCCATGTTAGCTGGCCTAACATCTGGGTGGTAAACACTTACCAAGAATTACTCTTGTGAATTCACAACTGCTGTCTCTGGTCTGATTGAGAGTTTTGTAACAGCTGTTTGAAACATGTACGATGAAGCATGTCTGCTTTACCTGTACCACTTGCTAGTTGTTAGGTATGTTTCTGCATTTACTTTTGTGTAAAACTGTGCAGTCAGTAAATTTCAGATTCAGAAAGGCTCCCTGTCATTTCTCGTAATCTGGGACCAAGAAGATGCTTCACAATATTGTTCAGAGCTAAAGAATTAGACAAGTTTAAATAGAAGTTAATTTTGTCATCTATTCATCACAAAGACAATAGCTGGACTCAAAACTGCCAGACACTCATGAGTTTTCTAGTCAAACCACAATTTTAATATTACCTTTCAAATCTCATTTCTTGATTCTTATTTTCCTTTTGAGTAAGAAATTTCTTTCTTAGAATAGGAAAATAATGTAATTTTTCCTTGTTTTCTTCTTTTCTAAAATCTTGCCTTCCTGCTTTTTCCCACCTCACCTTAGCTTCCAACTCCCAGGCAACCATGAATCCGCTTTCTGTCATTATAAATTAGTTTGAATTTTTCTAGACTTCTATATAAATGAAATTATATATTCCTTAAGTCTGGCTTCTTTCATTCAGCATAATTATTTGAGAAGCATCCACGTGTTGCTTGTATGAATAGTTCACTGCTTTTTATTACTATGTTGCATGATTAGATCACAATTTGTTTATCCATTCACCTGTTGATGGCTATTTGAGTCATTTGAAGTGTTCTATGGGTGTGCCTCTGTGTGTGTGTATGTGTGTATCTGCTATAAACATTTATTTACAAGTCTTTATGTTGACATATGCTTTTATTTCTTTTGGAAACATACTAGGAGTAGAATGACTAGGTCATATGGTATATTTAGCACTTTAAGAAATTGTCAAACAGTTTTTCAAAGTTGTTCCATTTTTACATTTGCACTAAGTGTATGTGAGACTTCTAGTTCTTCCATTTCCTTCACATCACCAACACTTGGTTTAGTTAGTCTTTTCAATTTTAGCAATTCTGATAGGTGTGTAAGAATGTATCATTCTGGTTTTGTTTGAATTTTCCTAATGACTACTGATGTTGAACATCCTTTCACATGCATACGTGCTGCCTGTTTTATTTTTTTATTGTGGAAGTGTTCCTTTTGCATGTTTAGACAATATTCCCAGCACCATTTGTTGAAAGGGTTATCTTTTCTCCTCTAAATTGACCTTGCATTTTTGTTGAAAGTCAATTGTCCGTATAGGTGTGGGTCTATTTCTGGACTCTTTATTATGTTCCACTCATCTATTTTTCTCTCTTTGTGTCAGTACTATATAGTCTTGATTATTCTAGCTTAATAATAAATCTTCATATAAGGAGGTATTAGTTCTCTTTGTTTTTCTTTTTCAAAGTTATTTTGGGTATTCTAGGTCCTTTTCATTTCTGTAGTAATTTTAGATGCTGTTTATAAAATTCTACAAAAATCTCCTGCTAGGCTTTTGGTATCCATTAAGATTGCAATAAATCTGAAGATCAATTTGGGGAGAATTGACGTCTTAACAGTGTTAAATATTTTGACTCTTGAACAAGATATATCTCTCCATTAACTTAGATTTTTCTTAGTTTCTTTCAACAGTATTTTGTAATTCTCAGTGTATACATCTTGCACATCTTTTCTCACATTTATCCCTAAAGCATTTCATAATTTGTGATGCTATTTACAAATTTTTTCAATTTCTAATTGTTGCCCATATACAGAAATACGATTTATTTTTGTATATTAATGTTGTGTCCTGCAACCTTGCTAAACTCAGTTCCAGTATCTTCTCTGTAGATTCTATAGGGCTTTCTACATAGGTGATCGTGTTGTCAACAAATACAGTTTTACATCTTCCTTTCCACTCTGGATGCTTTTTATATCTTAATCTTGCCTGATTGAACTATCCAGAACTTCCATTAAACAGTTAATAGAGGTTGTAAGAGTGGACATCTTTGTCTTGCTTCTGATTTTAGGGAGAAAATAGCAATCACTCACAATTCTGTAGGATAGTTGTAGGTTCTCCATAGATATCCTTTATCAAGTTTAGTAAGTTGTCTTCTATTCCTAATTTGCTGAGAGTTTTTATCATGAATACATGTTAGATTTAGTCAATTGCTTGTCCTCTATTTATCAAAATCATTTTTTCAGTTTATTAATATGGTAGATTACATTGATTTTCAAATGTCAAACTCTGCATTCCTAAGATAAACACCACTTGGTCAATCTGTTATCATTTTTATATATTATTATATTTGTTTTGCTAAAATTTTGTTTAAAATTCTTAAATCTACATTCATCAGGGATATTTTTCAATAGTTTTCTTTTCTTGTAATGTGTTTGTTGGTTTTGTTATCAGGGTAATGAGGGCCTCAGAGAATGAGTGGGGAAATAATATCCCCTCTTCAATTTTCAGAAAGTTTTGATAGAAATGGTATTATGTCTTCCTTAAAGACATTTATAGAATTAACAAGTGAAGCCAGTTAGGCCTAGATTTTTCTCACTGTGGGAAAGTTGTAAACTAAAAATTCAATTTCTTTGATAGATATGGGCTATTTATTTGGGTTATACTGTTCTTCTTGAGTAAGGTTTGGTAGCTTATATTTTTCAAGGAATTTGTCCATTTCATCTAAGTCATTAAAATTATTGGCCCAAAGTTATCTTTTTTCCCCCTTTTAATATCTATAAAATTTGTAGCGATGTCACGTCTCTCATTCTTGTTCTGGGTAATTATTTTTCTTCTCACATTTGTTCCTGATAACCCAGGCTAGAGGTTTATGAATTTTATTGAATGTCTCAAAGAATCAGCTTCTGGTTTTATTAATATTCTCTATTTTTCTAGTTCACTGGTTTTTAACTCTAATATTTATTATTTCCTCTCTTTTGCTTACTTTGCATTTAATTTCCCCTTCTTTTTCTATAATTTCTTAAGATGGAAGCCGAGGTCATCGATTTAAGATTCTTATTCCTTTATAATTTAGTTACTTAGTCCTGTAAGTTTCCCAGCATCCCATAAATTTTGACAGATTATATTTCATTTTCATTAAAAATTTCAGTTAAAAACAACTTTTCACTTCCCTTTTCATGTCTCCTTTGATCTATGCCTTATTTAGAAGTGTATTATTTTGTTTCCAAATATTTGGGCAATTTCTAGATCTCTCTCTATTGTTGACTTCTAATTTAATTCCATTGTGGCCTTTGTATAACTTGATTGTTATATCCTCTTGTTGACCTGATTCTTTATCCCTGTTTGTATTCTTATTCACTCCTGTTAATATTCTTTGCACTGAAATCAACTTTGTCTGAAATTAATATTCACACCAGCTGTTTTGATTAGTGTTTGCATGGTGTGGCTTTTTCCATCCTTTTATTTTAACATATTTGTGTCCTTATATTTACAGATGATTTCCTATAGCCAGAAAATAGTTGTGTCTAGAAGTTTCATCTAATTTAATTATCTCTGCCATATAATCAGAATATTTAGATAATTTTGTTTAATTTGATTATATGGTTAAATTTATTTATTTATTTATTTTTTAACCTTAAAAATCTGTGTATTTTATTTTATTTTATTTTATTTTAACGTCTTTATTGGAGTATACAATGTTGTGTTAGTTTCTGCTGTATAGCAAAGTGAATCAGCTATACATATACATATATCCCCATATCCACTCCCTCTTTTGTCACCCTCCCACCCTCCCTATCCCACCCCTCTAGGTGGTCACAAAGCACCAAGCTGATCTCCCTGTGCTATGCGGCTGCTTCCCACTAGCTATCTATTTTACATTTGGTAGTGTATATATGTCACTGCCACTCTCTCACTTCATTCCAGCTTACCCTTCCCCCTCCCTGTGTCCTCAAGTCCATTCTCTACATCTGCATCATTATTCCTCTCCTGCAAATAGGTTCATCTGTACCTTTTTTTTTTTTTTTAGATTCCATATATATGTGTTAGCATACGGTATTTGTTTTTCTCTTTCTGACTTACTGTACTCTGTATGACAGACTCTAAGTCCATCCACCTCACTACAAATCACTCAATTTTGTTTCTTTTTATGGCTGAGTAATATTCCCTTGTATATATGTGCCACATCTTCTTTATCCATTCATCTGTTGATGGACAGTTAGGTTGCTTCCATATCCTGGCTATTGTAAACAGTGCTGCAATGAACATCGTGGTACATGACTCTTTTTGAATTATGGTTTTCTCAGGGTATATGCCCAGTGGTGGGATTGCTGGGTCGTATGGTAGTTCTACTTTTAGTTTTTTAAGGAACCTCCATACTGTTCTCCATAGTGGCTGTATCAATTGACATTCCCACCAAGAGTGCAAGAGGGTTCCCTTTTCTCCACACCCTCTCCAGCATTTATTGTTTGTAGATTTTTTGATGATGGCCATTCTGACCCATGTGAAGTAATACCTCATTGTGGTTTTGATTTACATTTCTCTAATGATTGGTGGTGTTGAGCATCCTTTCATGATGGCAACCTGTATATCTTCCTTGGAGAAATGTCTATTTAGGTCTTCTGCCCATTTTTGGATTGGGTTGTTTGTTTTTTTGATATTGAGCTGCATGAGCTGCTTGTAAATTTTGGAGATTAGTCCTTTGTCAGTTGCTTCATTTGCAAATATATTCTCCCATTCTGAGGGTTGTCTTTTTGTCTTGCTTATGGTTTCCTTTGCTGTGCAAAAGCTTTTAAGTTTCATCAGGTCCCATTTGTTTACTTCTGTTTTTACTTCCATTTCTCTAGGAAGTGGGTCAAAAAGGATCTTGCTGTGATTTATGTCATAGAGTGTTCTGCCTATGTTTTCCTCTAAGAGTTTTATAGTATCTGGATTTACATTTAGGTCTTTAATCCATTTTGAGTTTATTTTTGTATATGGTGTTAGGGAGTGTTCTATTTTCATTCTTTTACATGTAGCTGTCCAGTTTTCCCAGCACCACTTATTGAAAAGGCTGTCTTTTCTCCATTGTATATTCTTACCCCCCTAAATCAAAGATAAGGTGACCATATGCACGTAGGTTTATCTCTGGGCTTTCTATCCTGTTCCATTGATCTATATTTCTGTTTTTGTGCCAGTACCATACAGTCTTAATTACTGTAGCTTTGTAGTATAGTCTGAAGCCAAGGAGCCTGATTCCTCCAGCTCTGTTTTTCTTTCTCAAGATTGTTTTGGCTATTCGGGGTCTTTTGTGTTTCCATTCAAATTGTGAAATTTTTTGTTCTAGTTCTGTGAAAAATGCCATTGGTAGTTTGACAGGGATTGCATTGAATCTGTAGATTGCTTTGGGTAGTATAGTCATTTTCACAATGTTGATTCTTCCAATCCAAGAACATGGTATACCTCTCCATCTGTTTGTATCTTCTTTAATTTCTTTCATCAGTGTCTTATAATTTTCTGCATATAGGTCTTTTGTCTCCTTAGGTAGGTTTATTCCTAAGTATTTTAGTGGTAAATGGGAGTGTTTCCTTAATTTCTCTTTTTGTTGCAGTGGTAATTAGGAGTGTTTCCTTAAATTCTCTTTGGTAAACTGTTTTGTAAACTCTAGCTGCTGTTTTCCCCCCAGACTCACAACTCTGTCTCCTCAGTTCAGAGTCAGCCAGGTTCCATCTGGGATCTTCCTCCCTATTTTTTTTTTTAAATTTAATACCTCATTTTGTATGTGATTCTTACAGAGATTAAACTATTCCCATATTGGGAATTAGTTTCCTTTGGAGAAAACATGAAACTTTAATTCTTTAGTCACCTAAATTTTTTTAAAGTAACTTCCAATATACTACAGTTAGTTTAAGGCTTATAACAAATATCTGGCCATTTGGTGATTAAACCCATTTCGACTGCATAAAACTAGAATTTGGAAACTGAAGAGCTGAGTTTCAGTCCTGGCTCTATCACTTATTAATGATGTGGCCTTAAACAAGTTGCTAAACCTCTCTGAGCCTGTTTCTAAAAGTGTGAACTTTCCCTGCCTACCCGTTATGAAGTTACAAAGTTTATATGAGATAATAGATGTAAGAGAACAGATTCAGTATGCTATTCTGGGCTGTTCTTAAAGGTAATATTTGGTTTTTTTTTTTTTTTTTGGATACCAGTTGAGGAAAAAGATCTGGTGTAGATGGTAATATACAGACATACCGAATCATTTAAAATTGAGTATGAGCTACTGATACAGAGGTTTATGGATAAAAGTTACCTTTATGCATGCTTTTTATTTCACTGTTAGAACAGCAAGTTTTGATAATATGGCATATTTATCTCATAACTTAGAAAGTACTTTTAAGACTAAAATCCTCATAAACAATATATTTTGCTAAAGCGCTTTTCGTGTTTTGTGCTCAATTTTTAATTTCTCACATTTCTAATATCTCCTATTTTTATTGATAATTATTTTATTTTTCCAACATTTCTTACATAGGATTTTGAGAGGAGCCATGTGTATATATAAATCATTCTTTTTTTTCTGCCTGTATCAGAGTCAATATTTTGGCATCAGTAAACAATTATAATACAAATTTCCTCATATACTCAAAGTACAGAGGTATTATACTCCACATCCTTATAGAAAGTTCAAGGCCTGATTGGCACTTCATGGGCTGCAAAAAGACATGAAGTGCACCTGGCTTCCAGAACTGTCAGAAATCAATGTTTGTTGTTTAAGCCACCCAGCCTATTGTATTGGTGTTACAGAAGCTGGAACTGACTAAGTTGCCTAGGTTTCCTACTCACCATCCTTCCTTTCCCCTCTTCACTTTCCTTTGTTTCTGTATAGGGAGGACTTATTTCCAAACTCTTCAAAAGAATTAGATTATGACCTTTCCTTCTCTCCTATTTTCCCTCCCTTTTCCAGAAAAGGCCTGTCTCACAAGAGAAAGCTTGACCACCCAAATAAACCTTGATGACAAAAGTATACTGCTTTCATAAAGTGGCCATGCTGCTTTTATGTCTCTGACTTCCAGTCAATCTTCTGCTTATGCATGATCTAAAGTTTGTCTTAAGTTACTTATGTAAAAACACCACTAGAGTCATCTCCTCTGACTAAATGAACTACTAGTAAATGCCTTGAAATGAAACATTCAGCTACATAAATATTGAAAGGACATACTTCTATTCCTTCTTAATGACATTGAATTTGCTTTAAAATTGTAAATATAGGGTGCTGAATTCTTGGGTTTTTAGTAGGGTCTTGTTGATGATTTTGTCTTGGGACTTAAGAATCCAAATGAATTAAATTTAAAATAATTTAGTACAGCAGAAACTAACACAATGTTACACAGCAACTATACTCCAATAAAAATTCATAAAAATGAAAGTAAAATAATTTAAAATACTAACCAGCTATTGCTTTACTAGTTTAAAAAGCAGATCCCCTTGTCCACTCCCTTTCTGAAGTAATTTTCTATTAATGAAGTAAGTAATGTCAGGTCTGAGATAGGAAGTGAAGAATACTTTGTTAGCTTCCGGTCTGACATATCCTTAGTGTTCATTAATTTCAATTCAATAAATGTTTATTGAATACCTACTCTGTGCCAAACTCAAGAAATCCCTGTCTTAGTTGAGGAAGCCAATTCTTACAATAGAGTATGATAACTAAGTACACTGAGGGGGCAAAAGAGGACCTGTAACAAGCTCTTCAGTTTATTACCAGAAATAAGACTTGATTCTGTCATGTGTGATTAGACATATGAAATCAAAGCCTATTCACATGAACTTGTCTTAACCAAAATAAGGAGGCGTTATTCAACAATTCCATGTAAAATGAATATTAATTTCTGTATTCATTACAATATCCCTTAATAGTTTTGTTTTCATATTTCTGATTGATCTTCTGTGGGCTCCAAACACTGCAGACTTCCTTGCCTGGGGCTGTCTGTCAGGTAGTTAATGATCTGTAAGCAGTGTTTTATGTAAGTAGTTTTCAAACAACTTATCGACCCTTTGATGTACAGTATGTTGAGAACTAAATATGTAAAGTATTTTAGCATAAATTCTCCACAATTAAATATTTTCCTCAAGCTTTAAGATTAAATTCTAGAACCTCCTGGAAAAAAATTATAAATGTCAGCTGTGCTTTTCATTATCAGAAAATAAAAGAAATCTTTCAAATATTCCTAGGGGAAACAGGTTTCAAATCTTTGCTAAATACCTTAAACAAACAGGAAATAAATATATTTGCTTCACCTAAGCTCATAAATACTGCATTACATATGATGTCAACTTTAGTTAAAACCTCTTCAAATAGTCCCTGAATTAAGAGGAGCTTGAAACCTGATTAAATAACGAAAGGATAGGGAAAATCTTTGCAAGTTTAATTTTTTAGGCCTAGAATTTAACCTTGTACCTTTGGGCTCAAATATTTCCATGGGAATGTAGACTTTTTTAGTAGTCATTTATACCACCGTATATAACACACGATCCCTCCTGGCCCAAACCCCACTGTTTCCTAAGGGAGATCCCCCAGTTCAGGAGGTAAAAGAACAAAATTCAAACATGTAGAAGAGTTTTGTAAGCTTTATTGGTTGGTGAGTGACATGAACTCTCATAAACTTCCATTTTTACTTCTTTTATTGGCAACTATCCCTACGCAAAAGTAAAATTGCTGCTCTTCTTGATTTTTAATTTTAATTATTATTATTTTAGCTCAATTATTTTGTTGGTTAGAGGTTTTTAGTAAAATTTTTTGTAGCAATATATAATTGTGTTACACTATTTTTTCTATAAGATTCATTAATGACTTTAAGATATATATTTACGGCTTATTTCTAACATTTTTACACTGAGGGCTTTTTTTTTTTCCAACATAGCATTGTCTGTAATGGAGGGGGATTGGTAATTTTTGCTTTGCCTGAGGCTGTGGTGTGCATACACACACACACACACACAAATTTGATTCATGCCATAGAAAGAAGAGTAGTAAAACAATGTCAGATTTCAAGTACAGTGATATTCTAAAATCTAAGCTACTTTATAAGTCAGAAGTGTTTAATGAAACAAACCCTGAACATCTTCATTAATCAAGCCCAGTGTGGCAGCCTGTGTTTGCAGCTGCACAACAAAAATACCTCAGCCCCCAACTTCTTTTTATCCAAGCCCAGTTGGAGGTAGATGAGGCAGATTCTAGGCTAAGCTGTAAATCTTGCAAAATTTGTCCTTACCCTCCTTTTTCTGACTTTTCCCCTCCTCCACATTCCCCCTCTTTGTCCTTCTATTCTTCTCATGCTTCCTGCTCCTTAATCCAAACAGGAAAGGATCTTATAATGACCCACTTATACCTATTGATTGACTGCTTACACCATTCCTGAAATGCCTTCACACTGAAGCGATACCTCAACCAGACTTTTATCTCTGGTTGTAGGAGAGGCTTATTCCTTGTTAGAAAAACCTTGTTTCCTCCGCAAGCTGGTGAAGAGATTGTTTTTGGAGAGTGAGGTAGGAGGAGGCCCTTGGGAGCTTCTGAAATCACAGTTGTCCTAGTCACGCAAATTTGATTTAGACCTTATGATGTTTTCAGTATCCAAGCAGATGCTGTACGGTAAGCCCCTGTAAAAGAAAAAAATTGTGCTGGACACTTGTTAAAAATGGCAAGGAAAACTTAATTCAAGACTATTGCCAAGGGAAGAGAGATGCAACTCCACTGAAATAAAAGGCAGGAGGATTTTTAAACACTGGGGGCGGCGGGGGAGGAGGGTGAGTTGGAGGACAAGTACTGGAGGACCTTGAGGGGAGACTGGTCAGTGCGAGTATCTGTGTTCATCCGCATCTGCTAATTGGTGCAAATCAGAATTAGGCTCCCACTCTCCCACAGAGACTGGGACACAGGCTCTATCTCCTTTGACGATTGTATTTCAAAGGGATGGCTTCTTTGAGGTCCTTGAGAAAAACATCCCTGGGTTGTAAAACTGGCAGGAGACTGGGAGAAGATTCACACCTGAAAGGGGCAGAAGAATTTTCAATTGCAAATTTGCTACAGTAAATGCTATAAGAAAAGGAAAGTCAGGAGACTATAGTGTGGGGGGAAAAAACCCAAAAAAACCTGTCTCAAGTTTCATCAAGCTGAGAAACTGACCCCTTCAGGTCATCCACTTTCCACATTCTTTCCCTTTCTAACCCCACCTCTAAGCTCTCCAGTTGTTAAAAAACATTATCAAGGTTTCTGGTTCTCACTGAATTTGATTGAAGTTGATCTCATGTCCCTGCATTATTGGTTTCTTCCATTTGCAACCCTTGTCCTGCCCTAACACAGGTATGCCTGTTGGCATTTATCCTCTCTCAGTAGGTTGCCTGCCCTCTCTTTTGATTTTAATCTGAGCTCTGCCGTTTCTTCCATATACCCTGTCCCTGAATCACCTACACTATGTTCTGGGATGTTTGACATTGTTTTCAGAATGGGCATTTAATGATTTTCATGTTGTAGCTGTCCTTATCTGGACAGATATCCTCAGACACACCTGGAACACAGAATTATTTACACCTCTGGTTGTAAAGTTTTGCCTAAAATCAATATTGTTTAGGCTGCATTCTCTTCATTAATAGAGATGTTCTCATACTGAGTATTAATATTTATAGTAACAGAACAAAGGAAAAGAGCAGATTGGATACAAAGACACCATGGATGCAGCAGCTTTGCTTTCTGACAGTGAGAGGAAACCACGTGATTGCACCTGGGCAAACCTCCAGCCCAGCACAGGCTTTTCAAAGAAAACATGGCTGATGCTTTGGAGTGAAAAATCTCCATCCTCATGTAGAAAGCATGTTTCCTACCAATTGATTTTAGTCTCCTCTAGAGTTTTAGTCTCCCATAATCCCCACCATGAGAGTTCATAGGACATAATGATCCAAAGCAGCACATTTTCAAAAGCCTGGGTAGTTAGCCCTGAATAAGACCATTGTTAGCAAGGGCAGGATTTAGCAGAACAGTTCAGGGTGAGCATTGGATGTGATTATGTGTTCCAGTTTGCACCCAGACAGCTCCATTTAATACCTATTATTCCAGCATAATCATTAATAGCAAACCCCTTTACTCTCAAATGGGTCCTGATTTGGATAATAAATTATATGGTCACCTGAACTTTGACGCTCCAAGTACTGATTCCTTCTGAGGGTCCTCTACACCTGTACCAGTGTGTAGTAAAAGTACTCCTCATTCTACTTGCTTTCAGATGTGCAATTATTGGATTAAATTTTCTCATATTCACTCTCTTTCACACACACACACACACACACACACGCACAGACATGCATACCACTACCTCCAAAGAAAAAAATGTACTTCTTAGGCTGACTACCTTTTAAGCATAATTTAAGAAGAAAAATGTTTTCTTAAATACAACATAATATGCAAAGATACCTGCCCATAGTGAACGCAGAGCTTTGTATTATTGATATGATGCTAAGCACAGTTCATTCTCCAGCTGGGCTCATTGCTTTGTGTCTTCAAAAAGCAGAGATGTGGTGGTGACCTTTTATCTACAGAAAGATTTGAAAATTATTTTAAAGCAAGTTTGAAGCCAAAGGTTTGAAAATTATTTTAAAGCAAGTTTCCTCTTCCGTCTGTCTTTGTAAGCAAAGGGTAACTGGTAAAATGATTTATTTTCTTTGGTCTTAAGCAAATTCCCAGAGGCAAGTAGGGGGTGGTAACTGATGGAGGAGGGTTAGTCTTCTAGTTACAAGTGGACATTGGTATGCACATTTCTCAAAAGCTGAAATTGAATCTCAGAGCAATTACATAATTCATTGAAGACACAGCTGATAAGCAAGAGGGCCAGGGCTGATCTGATTTCATAGCCTGTATCCTGAATCAGCCCCCCGTGCTGCCTTCCAACTATGTCATAATTTGCTGAAAGTTTGGCTTCTCCACCAAGTCAGAGACTTTGGCCTCCCTGTGTTTAGCATACCACAGGCATTTAGTAAATATTAAATGAACAAATTATTGAAGTCATGCATGAGAGGCAGAGGGAATAAGAATGAGAGCCAGAGTGAGGGGGTGGGGGGCACAGGGTTGGACCTAAAAGGTCAAGGATGGTGGCAAGTGTCTGTCAGTAAATGTTCACAAGGCATCATGAGGACTCTCACCAAGAGTCCCAGGTGAGAAGCAAATTTAGTATGGGGTGGTGGGGGGCAAATGCTATAATGAAGAATAAGGTTCAAGAGTGAGGGTTTGGTGGCAGAACAGTTTGGCAGTTTTTCTGAGCAGCTTTCTTGCCCCTTAGGCTAGAGAGACAATGCAGGATTAAGGCGTGGGCTTTGAATTCACTTAAGCCTTAGGTTGAGCCCTTTAAAAAAACCCAAGGGGCTTCCCTGGTGGCGCAGTGGTTGAGAGTCTGCCTGCCGGTGCAGGGGACACGGGTTCGAGCCCTGGTCTGGGAAGATCCCACATGCCGCGGAGCAGCTGGGCCCGTGAGCCACAGTTGCCGAGCCTGCGCGTTTGGAGCCTGTGCTCCGCAATAAGAGAGGCCGTGATAGTGAGAGGCCCGCGCACCGCGATGAAGAGTGGCCCCCGCTTGCCACAACTAGAGAAAGCCCTCGCACAGAAACAAAGACCCAACACAGCCATAAATTAAAAAAAAAAAACAAAACAAAAAAACCCCAAAAGTATAGAGGTAACCAGTTTACATTCAGGATCCCATTTCATTCTCACAATGGTTTTATGAGGTAGATAGTTTGATTCCTATTGTACGACCAAGCCCCCTGAGACTTTGGAATGAAGTCACTTGAACGAGGTCATGCACAATAGGTCAGCTTTCCAATCCGGGTGTGTCTGACCCTAGAGAATGGGCTCTCAGCTGTCCTTCTCCTCAGAAGGGCTTCATGAGAATGCTGATGCCACTGAGGTGAGAACAAACCACCAACCACATCTCACTCCCCATCAGTGCCACTACCTCCTGCTTCACCAGAGGTGTTAAGCAAATTGTCATTTCTATCAGTAGCAAACATTTACAGAATATGTACCGTGGCCAGAATCTGTTGCAAATACTTTCTATGTATTAATTAAGTCCTTAAGGCAGTGCTATGAGGCAGATACTATGATTTTTCTTCATTTTACAGATGAGGAAACTGAGCTGTAGAGACGTTAAGTAACTTGTCAAAGGTTATGTAGCTAGTAAAGAGCAGAGCTGGAATTTGAATCCAAGCAGCCTGGCTCTAGAATTTGTGTCCTCAACCACAGTTGACCCTTGAACAGGGTGGTGGTGAGGGACATCCACCCTTGGAGCAGCCAACCAACCCCATAAAACTTACAGTCCACGCTCCGTGTACGTGGTTCCCACGCAGCCAGGATTCTGCTTCTGCAAATTCAGCCGAGCACCGATGGTGCAGTACTGTGGCATTTACAACTGAAAAAAATCTGTGTGTAAATGAATCTGCACAGTCCAAACCCGTGTTGTTCAAGGGTCAACTGTGCTATGCGATTATCTACTACATTATCTACTGACTCTTCGATAAGAGGGTAACTTGCTGAGGACTATATCCATAAATTAGTTTCATTTAAAACCACTGCCGGGCTTCCCTGGTGGCGCAGTGGTTGAGAATCTGCCTGCCAGTGCAGGGGACACGGGTTCGAGCCCTGGTCTGGGAAGATCCCACATGCCACAGGGCAACTGGGCCCGTGAGCCACAACTACTGAGCCTGTGCGTCTGGAGCCTGTGCTCCGCAACAAGAGAGGCCGCGACAGTGAGAGGCCCGCACACCGCGATGAAGAGTGGCCCCCACTCGCCGCAACTAGAGAAAGCCCTCGCACAGAAACCAAGACCCAACACAGCCAAAACTAAATAAATAAAATAAATAAATTTCTTAAAAAAAAAAAAAAACACAAAGAAAAAAACACTGCCATCTGTCCTATCTTTCATCCTGAAGAGTGTTCTTGCAAGGATAATAGGAGTCCTGGATTTGTAATAGTGATGATAATAATAATAGCCCATAACCACTGAACATTGTCTATGTGGTAGACACAGTGCTAAGAGCTTTACCTCCCTTTTTTAATTTAATCTTCCCGACAACATTGTGAAGTAGGCTTATTATTCTTGTTTTGCAGATGAGGAAACTTCAGCTTGAGTGTAAGAAACTTGCTCAAAGTTACACAGCAAGTCACAGCTGTGTAAAAGCCAGCATCTGTCTGATTTCCTCTTGAAACCACCAGATGCTCTGCTGCCTCCCAGCCGAAGGCTGCTTGAGCCTTTGATTCATTAAGTAGTTTTGCTGGATGGTGTCCATTTCACACTGCCCATGAGGGCCTGTTACTGTACACGCTCACTTCGCTTTCAGGAGAAAAAAGGCAAATTACCGAAAGAACGAATTAACACCAGGGAACTTTTCCACAAAATAACATTCCTGGGATGCCACTTGGTTAGTGTTCACTTACTGCTACATTTCACACTGTGTCATGTGTTTTTTTGCATCCGTTTAAAGCTATACTTCCAACACACCCGAGGACTGGCTGCCTATAATCACGGCAAAGATTAAACTGAAAAGTTAAATGAGGCTTAGGATATAAATGTTTAAAGAAGCAAGATAACTGTTTTAGAAAGTTTTATGTTATAAATATTTCAATATAAGGTTTTGGATAGTATATGTACTGTGGTTAAATATACACGTGTGTAAACAAAACAGAAATAAATACCTTTCTATATTGTATTAAAGATGTCAGTGAAATTATAGAAATTTAAAACCGGAGGAAGCTTGGAGATCATTTAGTCTAGACCAGGAAACTAAGCAAGACCAATATTGCTGACTTGACTTGGCAAGCTTCCAAGAATCTTGCAAAATTCAGATTAAACATCATCTTCTTTACAAATTATTTCCTATCTCCCTTCTCACACCTGCCCCTTCCTGGGTGCAATTCATTTTTTAAATTATCTTAATACATTTTGTGGCTATGTGGGTCATGGCCTCTTTATCACTTTATTTTACATGGCTCTCCCCCTCTTCTGCCTTCTAAGCTCCTTGAAAGCAGGGACTGTTTTCCCTTCAGTTTTATATTCTCAGGAGACAGCGCAATGCCTGGAACTTAATCAGTGTTAGATGAATCTTCTAGTGTGTGTGAATGAGTTTGCAGAGATCTCAGGGTTAGTTAGTAGTGGAGTGCAAATGAGGGCACAGATTTTTCCGACTCACCGACCAATGATCCTTCTACTACACTTTGCTGCTTCTCTATTCTAATTTGAATTTCCCATCATAAGTGAATTCTAAACCCATTTTTTAAAGAGGACATTATCAGAAGCTATCAACAACCAAAAAAGTTTAATTGATATGTCGGTGTAAAATTCTTACCCAGTGACTAGGTAGTACAGAATATAATTTCTCAAAGAGCTACTAGCATCTAAAAACTTTTTAAAAAGCCTTATCTAGTTTTCCTTAAAAATTTGACTTAGGATTTATATCCTTTTGGATCTAGAGTGACACTCAGAACCTGGATGTTCCATACTGAAATTACTGAAGTGTTGAGGAAAGATAACCTAAATTTTCTTTTTATGTCAATCACTGGGAACAAAGCAAACCTTCCATGTGTGAGAGAAGATTTGGTTGGAAGGCAAAGATTTTGTTCATTCTTGAATAATACCAATTTCTTCTGTTTATAGATATCTTGCTGGCTTCAAAAAATACCTCAGATGTAGAAAACCTCTTAGTATATTGAAGGGTATGGAATTATGAATCTGCAAAATTAGATGCAGGAAATAGAAGTTCATCCTTCTCTCAGTAGATAATCATTTTTTAAAATTAAATTACTTCAGTGCCTCTATCTATCTAGATTTGTATGTGGCTTATAATATATTTTCAGAGTGGAAAAGAAACTTAGAGATCCTTCTAATTTTGTAGTTAGGAAACTGAAGTCCAAATAAGTAAAGTGATTTTTCAAAGAGTTGTCCTGACCAATTTGGGACCGAAGTCAAGGTCTCCAGGGTCAGAGTACAATATCCCACTGCTTCTCTGATGAACAGGCTTTCACTGATTATGTTGGAAGTTTCTTCTATTATGTACAAATGCTACTGGTTGAAATACTTTTAGCTGACGTTACATTTTTTTCTTTAATACATGGTATTAAATGTTCTCCTATCATATATGGCCAACTTCCTTATTTTATGGATGATAAATTGTGATTTAGAGAGATAGTTAACTGAATTACCCAAAATTAAATAGTCAATTTGTGGTAGTTCTGAAAATAGAATTTAGGGCTTCTGACCTCCCAATCCAGGGCTCATTGAGTGTATCTCTCTTCTTGAAACTCTACTTGGTTCTCCAACAGAGCAAATTAAACACATATCCACAAAATAGCAAGGTCAAATGTTTTTACAATTCTAATAAGTTCATCTAAGCCTAGACTTGAAAAAATGATTAAATTTACTGTTTTTTCTCTCTTGAGAACTCTTGTAGTAAACCATTTATGTATTCATTTATTCATCAAGCATATTGATTTTTCTATTATGGATCTCAAACTGTGCCTCAAGCTGAGGATTCGGAGATGAATAATCATGAGTTCGGGCCTCACAATTTAGTAGAGGGAAAGAGAGATATAAAAAGTAAATATAGAAAACTGTCACAAGTGTGGCAAAATAAGTAAGAAAATGTTAGAGGACAGAGCAGTCCAGTCTACCTGAAGGGTTGATTAAATCTTCATTGAGTAGGTGTTACAGTGTTCTGAACTTTAAAGATGGGGTAGGTGTTCCCGTGGAGTAAAAAGTGGGTCCAGCACTCAAGAAAGAGTGGAAGGTGCTGAGCAATGATATAATAAAATTATAAAAATAGTTTATATAACTTCCGCATAGGTTGCAGCAGGAGTGCCCAGGAAAGTGAGGCTGGAGAAATCAGAGTTGGCCTGATGTAAGGATACGTGTGCTATGCCCAAGAGTTTTGAATTTATCCTATGAAAAACAGCGAGCCAAGGATACTTTTATACCCTAGGCTTTATTTTAGAAAGACCTACTATGGTAGAATGTGTGTGTTTATGTGTGTAAGGGAACGATCTAGCAAATAGGGACCCTCATGATTATTCAAGGAAAAGATGCTAGGGATGCCTAGGCTAGGACAGTAGACGTGAGGTCGTAAAGGAGGGAGAGAAATTAAGGTGTAAAAGAGGCAAAATGAGAGGAATTTGGTGAGCAAAGAGTTGTGGGGAGTTGGTAACAGAAGTGACATTGAACTAAAATTAAGAGAGCTCAGTACTAATCTATGATCTTGAATTAGGATTATGTTTTCTAACCAATTTCTTTTTTGTAAAATGGCAAAGTAGGACTTTATTAGACTTGAAGTATCTAAAAATCAGTTGATTCTCTTTTAGATATTCACATTGTATATAAATAGATTCAAGGATTTAAGGCCTCCATAATAATTATAGCTAACATTTACCCTTTATCATATATCGTTATGAATGTTGACTCAGTTGATCCTCATTATAACCCTTTATGGTAGATGATAATGCAATTCCCATTTTACAGATGAGGAGCTGAGGCTTAATTTTTTCAAATCACATCTTTTATCTTCTGCGTGTCTTAGGCCACGTGGGCTGCTATAACAAAATACCAAAGAGTGGGTGGCCTATAAACAACAGAAATTTATTTCTCACAGTCCTGGAGGGTGGAAGTCTGAGATCAGGTTGCCAGCGCGGTAGAGTGAGGGCCCCCTTCCGGGTTTCAGACTTCATGTTGTATCCTCACATTGCAGAAAGGGTAAATTAGCTCTCAGGGCTCTCTTTTATAAGAGCACCAAATCTAATCACCTTCCAAAGGTCCCAAAGTTCCTACCTCTTAATACTATCACCTTGGGTATTAGGTTTTCAACATATGAATTTTGGGAGGACACAAACATTCAGACTATAGTACTGCTTTTTTATTCTCTGTGCAATTTTTCTCATGAAGCACTTGGATTGTACCCAACTCCTTCCTAGGTCCATTACTAGGAATATTATTGCATGTTAATTAATACTGGCTATTGTAACAGGTATAACACTCAATCTTATTGGTTTAACATAGCCTAAGTTTATTCCTCATGCATGTGAATCCAGTTAGTATCAGGAGGTAGATCTCTCCTCTACACAGTCATTCAGGGGCCCAGGCTGATGGTGACTCTTCAGGATCACCTTTGGCACTGACATCTATCTGAAAGGGGAAGAGAGAGAGTGGCTGATAGAGTGGGAGGTTTTTTGTAGGCCTGGTCTTGAAGAAGTATAACTCATTTCTGCCCCTCTCCCATGTGTTACATGCAAGGGAGACCGGAAAATGTAGTCTAGTTGTGTGCCCAGGAGGAAAGAAAAAGGAGGCTTGGTGAATAGGTAGATACTCTCTTTTAAAGGTGGGACTTGAACCTGGACCATCTGACTTCAGACTCCTCACCCAAACCACCGTGTTACATATTACCTTTTGGACTTGATTGCTCTCATGGAATCAACAGTAATCAAACTATTTTGTACATAAAGCAACGTGAGGATACAGGGTGACTTTATAGTGAATATTACACTGTGTAGTTAAGATTTGTGGCTTCATACAGGTAAGAAATAAATCCAAAATATAAATTTCATAAACTCTCTTCTCAGTTTCTCATTAAGTTCAGTGACTTAGTGAGGTTAATTTGTCAGTTTGAAGCAATTAAAAAAATACATTTTACTTCGACTTTCATTTTCTGATAGGTCTCGTATATTGTACCCATTGTAATGAAACTTAATCATTTCATAAACTCGTTAACACTTTAGAAATGGAAGGAACCTTTAAATTCTCTCTAAAACTAGTCTGATTTCCTCATTTTGCAGATAAGGATAGAGACTCGGGGACTTACTCAATGTTTCACTCTTCAGGGGCAAAATTCCATCTTTCTTTTCAGTGCGCTTGCTACTCACTCTGTCATTTTCCTGAAGAAGCGCTTGGGCTGCCTGCCCTCCTTCCTAGCAGCACTTACAGGAATATTATTAGTCATAAAAGAACAGTGTGACTCTCACAGTGTTTAGGAATTGGGGATGTTCTGATTCTTCACATTTTGGGGGTATAATTTGTGATTAAGCAGGAAATCTACTTTTAAACGTTTGCCTTTAGAAACATTTAAAAGAATATTATGGATCATTTTCTCCTCGTAGTAATTGGAGTTGGTTATCTTTTGAAATGTCAATTTTCACTATGAGGTAAATATACGAAGGGAGACTGTTGAATGGTGAATTTCCTGGATCCTACTTTGAAGGTGGAAACTTGTGTTTTGCTCTTAAAAGTGGGGGTAGAAAATACTTCTTCTTTTTTTTTTTTAATATATTTATTTATTTATTTATTTGTTTACGGCTGTGTTGGGTCTTCGTTTCTGTGCGAGGGCTTTCTCTAGTTGCGGCGAGCGGGGGCCACCCTTCATCGCGGTGCGTGGGCCTCTCACTATCGCGGCCTCTCTTGTTGCGGAGCACAGGCTCCAGACGCGCAGGCTCAGTAGTTGTGGTGCACGGGCCCAGTTGCTCCGCGGCATGTGGGATCCTCCCAGACCAGGGCTCAAACCCGTGTCCCCTGCATTGGCAGGCGGATTCTCAACCACTGCACCACCAGGGAAGCCCGAAAATAATTCTTTTTTTAAAATTGAAGTCTAGTTGATTTATAGTGTTGTGTGAGTTTCTGGCATACAGCAAAGTGACTCAGATGTGTATATATATATTAATACACACACACACACACACACACACACACATATATATATATATACATACACACATATATATATATATATATATATATATGTTCTTTTTCATATTCTTTTCCATTATGGTTTATTCCAGGATATTGAATATAGTTCCCTGTGCTGTACAATATTTCTGATTGATAATTAGCTTTTGTTAATTTTAACTTTATCTAAAAAAAGGAAATATCCTAGTCAGTATATTATTTTTGGTTCAAAGAACAGAGATATCATCAAATTACATCAGGAAAAAAAAGGGGCTCACTGAAACCTATTCTATAAAATATTTCAGGAATTGAGGAAAAAGTTCAGGAAGACCTCAGGAAAGGCAGACACCAAGGCAGGTGGTGGAACTACCTACTTCTTTATCTCTTACCTTTGCACCTGTGCTTGTTTCCCACTCCTGTGTGTCCCCATCTCTCAGCACCATGAGGCTCGCACAAAGCGCTCCACAGGTGACCTGACTCCTGATGCCAAATGACCTTTGGACTCAAGTGCCCGTTTCCATGGGGCAATTCTGTGACTTTTAGTTCAAATTTCTAGAGAAATGGATTTGATTGGTCCAGTTCCTCTTTTTCAGAGCAGACCTTACCAGCAGAAGTTGTTGGACAGTTTATAAAGAGACCAATATTCTTTGAGGTTTGCCTTCCTCAACATCACTTCTCATTTAAAACGTGGATATAGAAGATGTTCATGATTGAGCTGAGGGGCAGTGAATCTAAAATTCCCCCAAGAATGAATCTTCTTCTGTTCTGCCTCTTTCTCTTAAAATAGACTGTGGGACATCCTCTGGTTGAGAGTTTGCTTTTGTTAACGGAGACTGTACTGTTATTAGGATTATTATCGTTTGTGGCAATCTGTTTTTCCCCAATAATTTTATTTTTTCCATATGAAACTAGAGCAGTTTTAGAAAACAAGCTCTGTAAAAATGTCATTGACATTTGCTTATTTCCTCCCCAATCATCCTGACTTCATAAATTATGTGAACTTTTGAAATTTCATTGAACTTTTTAAATGACCATTTCTTTTAATTAGATTGCTTCAGCATGAAAGTCTAAAAATGTGCCCTATTTTTTCAGTCTAATGAATTAAAGTGAGAAATTAGCTGTCTCAGAAAGTTTTTGTTTCAGCACATTTTTTCCATTCAAAGTGATTTACAGCAACCTAAATCCACTAACTAGCTTGCAATTCAGATGCCTATTGGTGCATGTAGGTGATGCTTTATTTCTGCTTAGAAGGTGTAATGCAGACTCTCTGGGGAGCTAGTCAAGCTGGGTAAAACTATTAAATAGGAGTGTATGGAGACAAACAAAATTTCAGAGTCAATGAGACAAATCGGAATACAAATAAGAACTGAAATCTAATGGAGAGGAAATCAAGTAGGAACAAATTCACAACTTGACGCTAAATTTACTCTCTTCTGTAGCTTGTGTCAGATTAATTTTTTTTACATGCATCTCATGTCAACACAATTATGTATGTATACATATATATACATATATGTATACACACATAGATTTTTAAAAATATTAAATTAGAACTTTTATAGAATATAGATCTTTCTCTAACAGCTATATCTTTTAAATTTATATGTTGTATCATTTTGGTATTCATTAATTACATTAATAGTTAAAATTAAAATAACATTTAAGTAATGCTATACAATTTAAAAGCAGTTTCACATACATTATCTCATTTGGTCTTTATAAGGACTTTATGGAGCTATCTTAGAGATGAACAAACCAGTTCTTTGAAAGGTGAATGGGCTTAAGCATTTACTCAAGTATAGTATAGGTTAGGGTAGACTTGCACTGAGACATTTCAGTTCCAGAGCCTATGTCCTTTCTAGGCTACCAAGCGTCACATGTAGGAACAGTGATACACTTCTTGCTTTCCTTCACATCATCTGGAACTATAGTCTACTGCATGTGCGCGGAGCTTTGTAGAAAAGGTGTTATATGATAGTGTTGAAGATCATGGTTTCTGAAAGCAAACTGCCGAATTCTCACCTCTGGTTTTGTCTATTACTATTTTACTTTGGGCAAGTTACTTACCATTTCTCTGGCTCAGTTTCTTCATCTGTAAATTGGGGATAATTATAGTTTCCTCTTTAATGGTTGTTGTGATGATAAAATGGAATAGTGCATAGCATACAGTGAATATTCTATGGATGTTACTTAGCAAATACCACTATTCCTTAAATTGTTTCCAGAGTGAATGGATTATTCTTACATTTAGAATGTGATATGCATAGCTTTGTGCTCTTATTGACTAAAGGCCAGCAACCACTACTCAAGGTAAATGATTTGCCTAAATACTATTCTGTGAACCCATTTTTCATATATATGTATATAGTTGGTTAACAGGTAATGGCTAAAATGTGACCATATTAACATATATATAAACATATATGTGTATATAATTATATATAATTAAATGTGTCTATATAGGTATGTGTATATATATATATATATATAATTTTTAAAAATTTATGCACACATATAAACCAAATGCTATTCAGATTTTTTTTTCCTATAGAGAAGGTAAAAATTAGAAACAAAGATTTTGCTAAAATGCCTTATAAGACTTCATTCCAGAGTATTCCAGTCATAATAGCTTTGCAAAAACATTTAGGAATCTTAAGATATGATTTAAGAGGCAGTCTCTTAAGGCCATGTTTCTGGGGAACCAGTAGGGCCGTATCCTATTGTTGAAATGATATATGAAGGTAATAACCTTGGAAGGCAACAATTAGAGCTGGGCAAGACTTGGTAATCCTGTTTTCATAAGAATTAAACCTATGTGCCTCTAGTATCATTTCACAAAAATGTAGGAGGCAACATTTTGTATTAATGCATCACATTCAGGGAGGAGAAAATAGCAGAAAGGTGTGGGGCTTTTTGTTGTTTTGTTTTGTCTTTTGTGACTTGGGGATTGTGACATGAAGAAAATTGTTTGTTCTTTTTTCATTTAAATCTTCTCCAGGGGGTCTTACATCATTTTAGTATGACGATGATTGTCTGTGAAGTCTATTTTGTTAATTTGGAAAGCCCTAATATTTAATTAGATTAGTTTATCATGAGCTCTGTCTGACTCCGTGTAGAGAATTCTAGTAACTGCTTGAATTTTTTAGTCTCATTAACCTTTTAAAGGAAAACCACAGGAATTAGTTTTACCTTCTTAAATTGCTTGTTTACCATTTATTAAACACATGCCACTTACTAGCAGTTTACATGAAAAATTAGCCTTTGTCTACAAGAATTTGACATGAGAAGTTAAGATATATAGCAGACAAATAAGAAAACTATGTGTGTGTATATGTATGCCATGCTTAGGTGAACTAAATTTTGCTAGAAGATTCACATCCCTATTTTGAGATAGCTCATTTTACTTACCATATATACTGGCATATATAAAAATATTGAACAGTCAATATTCTCCCTACCCATGCCTTAAAACTCTTTGAGTGAAAGATTATCCATCCTTCCATCCACCCATATCCACCTACCTACCTACCTATCATCTATTCTATTTTAACAAGGTTAATCATCCCCTTCTCATTCCCCCCCAGAAAGCTTTACAACTTCAATTTTAATAAGAAGGACAAAGTCTGATAGAGATTTTTCACAAAATCCTATTTCTCACAAGGAAACTCAACCTGTGTGTCTGTGCATTTTATTCACAGGCAATGAAGAGAAAGATCAGGGCAGAAAGGCCTTGGGTCTGTGAGGCTTGCTCTTCTGCATCACCTTTATTATTAATTCCTTAACATTTAGTCCCATATTCTCTGAAGGGGGAGGACATGCCTCTCTTCTTCCCAGTGCAGCTCCTACCTTATCCTTCTCTTCATTATACCATATGGGCATCATTTTACCTCCTTTCTTCTCAAAGAAGAAATAAGCACACTTTCTTCACCAGAGCTCTGACATACTGAACTTAGCCAACATAATTATCCAATTGTAAAATGACTCTTTACAGCCCTTTGAATTATATAAATATCTGAACAACATTTTCTTGTTTCTGTTCGTTCTGCATTGACTCAATAAGCTAGAATGATCCAGGTTTTGAGATATCATGTTTCACTGACTTATCCTTCAACTAACACATTTGACAATATATATCCTACTGCACAACCTAGGAAGCAATGGAAAGTACTACTGTGTAGTCAGGGTAGGCTAAGTTTTGTGACAGTAACAAACAACCACCAAATTTTAGAGGCTTATAACACTTTAAGGTTTATTTCTCACTCATATGTCCATATGGTTGGCAGGGACTCTGTTTCATGTCTCTTTACTTGGGGACTCAGGCTGATATAGTCTCCACTATCAAGAATGTAATTGGTTGCTCTTGCTGGTGGGAGAAATCTGGTGAATGACACTAGCTATTAAAATGTCCACACAGACTGATATCCTTTGCTTTTGCTCATAAGTTTAGCTTTCATTTCATTGGCCAAAGCAAGTCACATCACCACATCTAGATTTAATTAATGGGGCGGAGAAGGACAGTTTTTCTTGTCAGGAAAAGTAGAAATGAATTTTGACATTGGCATTGGGCAGGGAAAACCAGGTGCAAATTTTTCACCTGTCAATTCCTTTCCAACATATGATAAAAATTTCCTTGTAACAAAGATGATAAAATGGCCCTGGTGGATGGTGCTGAAATGGTACCTGCCTCTTTTCTCAGGATAGAGACTAGTGGAACCTCGCTGTGTGCTCCTGGCCGCTGCGGTTCTGTGGAAAAGAGAGCCCAGCCACCATCCAGCTCTTCCTGAAGCTCTCAGCTCGGTCCTCTGCCTACTAGCATCACTGTCTGAAGAAACCCTATTAATCTCTTGTCTCTAAACTGGCTTCCATTCAAAGACCTGCAGGACACATCTCATCATGACTTACATCTCTGTTTCCCTAAATTGCTATCAGAGCTCCAAGCATCCCAAATTATCTGTCGTCACACAGACGTTTATTTCCATTTTGTTGTGTAATCCCACCCCTTCATTCATTCCACTGTGTCCTCTACAGTTTACTGGGTGCATCAGCCAACTCCCTGCCGGGCAGTCCTACTACTCTTTCCCAGTAAATTTCTTCTTCCTCTTTGAAATATATATTTCATATTCATTTTTTCTTCTCAAACATCTCTCATAGTTCATAGCAAAATGAGATGAAATCAGATATGAAACTTCATCTTCTCACCACCTAATCTGCTCACACCTACCTGATTCTGTATTCACATATCTCACCTTCACTCTTAAGATTAAATGTCCCCACATGAATCTAATGCCAACCCCCCAGGTGCCCTCAGTCTCAATTCCTTATTTCCCTTCAAGAACATTCTTTTTTTAATTATCCATTTTCTCTCCTATATTGTCATTTTCTTTTTCTCAGATTTTTCCAGCAAGCAAACGTGCTTTTATGGCATCCATCAAAAAAATTTCCTTGACCCTTTGCTTCATTCCAACTATTACTTCATCTCCTTCTTCCCTTCACAGAAAAAATCCTTGAAAGAAATTTTTATAATTATCTGCAGTTTTGCATCTCATTCTCTAATAAACTTACTATAATCATGCTTTTATCTTCATCATGCCATTAAAATGATTTTTATCTAGATCAAGTGCTAATAATAGCTAACACAGAGTACCTGCTATGAGGCAGGGAGTGTTCTAAATACTTTATACATATTAACTCATTTAATCCCCAAATCAACCATATGAAGATGGTGCTATTAATATCCCTCTTTTAGATATGAAAAAATACTAATCAGAGATATTTGATGATGTGCCCAAGGTTACAGTGCTGTTTGAAGAAGCTTAGATTTGAACCTAGCTACTCTGGTTTTGGAGGCTCTGTTTTAACTGCTACATCATATTATTTTTTTAGTAGACAATTATTTCGCTTCATTTATTAAACCTTTCAGCAACATTTGACATAACTGACCAATCCCTCTTTCTTGAAACATTTTATTCTTTGGTTTTCCATGCCTTTATCTCATGTTCTTTTTCTCTTACCTCATGTTCTGCTCCTTATCAGTTTTTTCTACTGTCTCCCCTCTTTCAGATTTAGGTTCTGGACTATTCTTTCCCTACTCCTCTATTGGTAGCGGTAGCCTTTCCATGGTAATTTAGTCCAGTCTATGGCTTTAAATACCACCTATCAACCTAGATCTCTTAAGTGTGTATCTGCAGTCTAGATCTCTTTCCTAAGCTCCATTTCATAAATGTTGCTGCCTGATTTATTATAAGAAAAATAAAGGTATTTTTTATTTTTAAAATAAAAATGTGTATTATAAGAATCTCAGACTTAACACAGACAAAACAGAACTACAGTAATTCCGACCCAACCCAACTTTTGCCAAACTGCCCTTTCCCAGGCCTCCTCTAGCTTCCAGAACCACCAAATTCTAATTCCTCAGGACAAGCTTAGGAGTAATCCTTAATTCCTCTTCCCCTCACAGCTCATACTCAATCCATTAGCAAGTCAAACCAACTCTACTCTGAAATATCCCTCATCTGGTTCTTCTTCCCAACCCTTAGTCTAGTCTGTGTCCCATCCTTCACCACCTGAACTCCTGCAACCCCTTCATGACTGGTCTCCCTGCTTTCACTCTTGCTTTCTTCAGTCCATTCTCTAAAGAGCAGCTTGAGCAGACTTCTAAAGCATTAATGAGATGACAGCATTTCCACCCAAAGGCTTTCCCTTGCAACGAGAATAGAATCCAATCTCTTTACCATGGCACCCCCGCCCCTACACCATCTTCCTACGTCTCTGACACATTGTCCTCAGCCTCTCAGTTGTTCAGCCACAGTACAGCTACACTGGCCCTCTTGCTGTCCTGGGAACACACCACACATTTCCCCATTTCAGAACCTTGTCATTTGCTGCTCCTTCTCTTTGGAAAGTTCCTCCTTTCTTAGCTCTTCAACATGGAGGCTTCCTTCTCATCATTCAGGCCATTATTCAGGTTACCTCCTCAGGGAGGTTTTCCCTGAGACTCACAGAAATCTGCCTTCCCTCCCTGCTTGATTACTCTCAATCACATTACCCTACTGCATTTCTTTCAAGGAGCTAGAAAATCTAATATTGTCTTACTTAACCATTAGTACCTAATTATTATTTGTTTTCTCCACAGGAATATGAGCTCTTTGAGGGCAGGTCTATGTCCATCTTATACATTGTTGCATCCCCATTACTCAGAACCATGCCTGATATGTGGTATGGACTCAATTAAAATGTGCTAGGTGAGGTTCAGTGTAGAAAGCAGTATTTTGACTCGTATAATATTACATAAAACATTCAATAAATTAAAACAAACTGAATCATCCTTAGATAAGAAAATATTTTCTAGAGCACAAGGAACAGAAATCCGGCTTTCAAGTTTTTAGCTTTTGTTGGATAGCCTTGTGTTTGAATCACACATGGAGAAATCCCCATTTGTATCTACCATGACAGAAAAATCTTTGCGACATTGGAAATGGTATCTGCTTCTTAACATTCTTTTGAGGATTATGTGTCAAAGCTGTATGTTACACCTGAGTTTCTTGGTTTCACGTGGGGGATGAGGTGGACAATCCATGCGATTTGGTCTCTCTTAGAAGAAAAATCCAAGCAATCTAACCTGAGTTACTGCCTAGTGGTTCCTCATCTCTGAGGGGAAGATTGATATGAATGCATGAGGTACTCATCTCATTTACAAAATTACCTCAGTATGTTTATAACATTAAACAACTTCATATGTCCTACTTTTCTATTTAAATCTGTTTTTATATCAATCACATGTTCTTAAATTTCTGAAAGCATAACATTTCAACAAATGTTTGATTTTAAGCTGGTTTTATGTTTAGCAGATGGAAATTTTGCTTTATCATTTCACAGTAGGGTTAATACTTTGAAGAAGAAATGCTGGGTAAAAAAAACAATGAAGGCAAACTCGAACCCTATCCTAATGTGATAGGTGAGGTCCAAAACTTTCAATCACCCAAACAGTTCAGTAGCCTTACTGTGAGGTTAAGAAAATGGGTAATGGAGCCTCAGAGCTTCGTGGACTGGGTTTTTCCAGGCTAGATATAAATCCATCCAGATTCTGGTTGTGGTGGTTGTCATTTGGTGGCAGTTGTTCCCTCAGGCAAAATTGAAAGGAATGATTTTTTTTTTTTTTTTCCCTACTGAACAAGCATTTAATAGTCTTATTTCAGTTGGAAGCAGTAGTTGGAGAATAAGTTACAGGAACAGACAAACCAAAAAAAAAAAACCCCCAAAACCAAAAAACCCCACGTAACTTAAAGTGCTTCAGATTGCAAATGTAAACATGAGGGCGAGGGGAGGCCACCGAGCTCTCTCCCCTGACCTGAGACAGGAGGGTCACGTCATTGTCGGGTCCCTTTACCATCACCACCCTCTGATCTCAGCCCTGCGGGTGGGAGGGAGGGAGGGAATGTCAGAGGCAGGGAAGAGGACTTAAAGGAACGAGGAAAACACTTTGTAAACTTAGAACCAGGGTGCAAGGTGGGGGGCAAGGGAGGTCCTGGAGCCCTTGCCTTGGCCGAGGGGTGGGGCCAGCCCCCCCAGGAGGTGCGGGAAATGCTGCTGGCTTCGTGCCGCAGCCATCCCTGAGACTGGATGGAACGTTCAGGAAAATGGCAGCAATTTCAAAAATCACCCAGTTAGTTCATTTCCAGGGAAATTGAGCAGAAGAATCCTGAGGAAGTGGGTTCCCACCCTCTGCCTCCCTGATTTCTGAAAAGAATTTCCCTTCCTGGCCCTTACACTCACCCCTAGATGAAGAATATAACCTTTATCAACCCACCTACTTTGAGAATAAGGTTTGTCTCAGCCCTAGTACAGGGCACCTTGTTCAGGGGGTTCCCTTACTTTGATCAACACGTTGAACAAAAAGGTGTAAAAAAAAGTCATATGCAAATAAATATGTTTTTGATGATACCACACATTGCTTCTATATTTCAGACTGCTCTAACAGCTCATTCTAATCTAGTCACTAATTGTTCCTGCTTCACCAGGCATTTACTGACAGAAATGGTCCTACCACATTTAGCAAAGAGATCAAATCTGCATTATGGAGTCAGCATCATTGTATTTCTAGTTTCATGCATGGTGGATCCTTTATACAGCTATATTTAATGTGCTTCTAATTAAAAAGAAGGGGGGGGAGTATCCAAAGCTTTCTCAATGTTATCTCAACTTTTGTTTTTGTTTGTGCAGCTCACCATGTTAAAACGGGCACTTGCGAGGTGGTGGCACTCCACAGATGCTGTAATAAGAACAAGATAGAAGAACGGTCACAAACGGTCAAGTGCTCCTGCTTCCCTGGGCAGGTGGCAGGTACCACACGAGCTGCTCCATCTTGTGTGGACGGTGAGGCTTCTTCCATTGCTCTTTGTGGTAGGGTAGACGAGGACTGCTTAGAACTGGAATCCCACTGTGATGCCGATGACTGGGGTTAATCCTGGGGGACCGCACCGTCAACCATGTGGTTGGTACAAGGTCACTTGAAGAGCATTTTGAAACCTAAAATCTATTGGAAGATGGTCTGAGATCTTATGCGGTTTTGTAGCAAAAGGCATTATAATGAGGTTCCAATAAGTCCATGTGCCTCTTACTTTGATACCATGAAATATTGATTTGCCAGTGGAGGGCGAGTGTGTGTGTGTGTGTGTGTGTGTGTGTGTATAAATTATTTGGCAAAGGAAAAATGAAAATAGATGATTAAATAGTGTGGGTACCTAAACACATGGCTGGTTCTTAACAATGAAAAAATAAACACTGCCCAGATGAGTGAATGTTTAGCTGTGGATAGAATTCACATGAAACATTTTTATAGAGATTTATCAAAATATTAATTTCTTTCTTGGAGGATTCACCTAATTACAATAGGATATAAATATTTATGTGGGTCTATATAATTGATGTTATCATAAATAATAATGTGTTAAGTGCACATATTTTCATGGTGCATTCCTTGTGATGATAGTTACTGCCCACAGTAAAAAAAGATTGTGTTAATTTGAATGCCTTCCTGATTTTAGCCTACTTGTGGGAAATATTACATTGATTCTAAAATATTGACTCTGGTCATGGACTCACTTTCTTATATGTTTATGTAAATCAACGCATGCATGTATCCACGTAGTTTCTTTCCAATATGTTAATGTCCATGAAGCCTATATGTTTGCATGAAATATCCTTTAAAAATGTGCCTAACATTAACAATACTGTATTATACACTTAACATGAGATCTACCGTCTTAAAATTTTAAGTATTCTTACCACAGTAAAATAAAAATTTTAAAAATATTTTTAGTCAAAAAATCTAGAAAGATTTATTCCCTTTGGACAAAAAAAAAAAAAAATCATCCTTCAAAACCCCATCAGCCCAGTGGTGGGAAAAATATGTGGCTTTTGTTCCTCTTTAAATGTGCACCCAAAGAATTAACAAGCCCAAATAGAAAATATTAAATTGATTTTTCTATCTCCTGTAGCTTCAATAGTGGAACAGAAATGGTGGTGCCATATGCAACCATGTCTTGAGGGAGAGGAATGTAAAGTTCTTCCAGATCGGAAAGGATGGAGCTGTTCCTCTGGGAATAAAGTGAAAACAACTAGGGTAAGTGGACAGCCAGCCTGTGAAAGCAAAAAGTCTCTCAATTAATAGAGCACGGAGCATGTGCGGTGACATCTTTAAGTGGTGGTTGTAGGATGAGAGGTAATAGTTTTCCATAGTACATTTTTTTCCCATTTTCTCCCTGCTTCATTTTTTCATAGCACATTTTTATTTTACCCAGAATAACATCTTCTGTAGATTGCCATCAACTGTCATATTACCTAATAATTAAATACTCTTTGTTCCTTCATGAGATACTGACAAAAATGTGAACACCCCCGCCCCAAGGATGTGTGTTAAATGCTGGGAAGGTGACCCCAATCCTTCATTCTTCTGATGGATAGTAATCTGAATAAATTCTGAAAAAAAGAGAATTTGTATATGACTCAACAAACATTTCCCAGTTAATATTCTTTCATTTTTATGAGAGTAATTATTTTGACCTCCCGATTTCTGGATCAATAAATAGTTTTCTAATGGTTAAGTTTGTAATCATTGTAATGAGTTATCGAGAGGAGTTTTCACATCTCAGGGTCAATATAAAAGGAATGTTCTTCAGGCAGTGAGGTATCTCAGCTTGCAATGACTGATTTCTGGGGGATAGGAGAGAAGTGAAAAATAGCTTTATTCTTTCATTTTCTAATTACGTCCATGGATATTCTGGACTGGCAGAATTTAAATTCTTTGTGGAATCAGCAAATGAAAGTTTTTTCTTATTTTGCTTTTTGCCCTAAGGGGAAAGCTGACTACTGTTTAGAACTGGATAACTGGGGGCTAGAACAGAATAATGTTTTATAAAAAGGGGTTGCTTTATATAATAAAACGTAACATAAAACTAGAGACTATAATTTACGGTATTGATTAACAATAGCAGGTTTTTTTTTTTAAACCTTGTGTGGACATATTCAAGAGGATTATTTTAAAATCCCATCAGATATATAATGTTGAGTAATATCTTTAGTGCATTGACTATTCAGACATACAGAAAAGTAACCAAGTTTCTAATAAATAATAACTTTATATTTTGTCAGATGATTCATGACTCTAAACTCGTCAGTTAAAGGCTGACACTCTTTTCCAGAATCTGTGGAGTGCATGATCAGTTAATCAGAATAACTGTATTATTCAGTTAGCACATGATATAATACATATTGATTTGTTAAAACCATTCTGGCAATGTAAAATTTCCTTATAAGCTATTTATAGCATGAAAAATTTTTTCCTAACACTATTAATCCTTAGTTTAAAATAGCACTAATGCAAATGCCTGGAGATTTAAGATTCTGAAACAATTTTAAAAAAAAAAAATAGTGAGTTCTCTACATCTAAATTCTATGTTTTTATTACATCAGTGGGTATGAGAAAGCTAACACTTATTAGATACTTAAAACAAATGCCATATACTGAACAATGTGCTTCATGTGAATTAGCTCATTTAATTCTCTTAATAGCCCAGTGAAAAAGGTAATATTATTATCTCCTTTTACAGCTGAGCAAACCAAAGCTTTAAAATGTTAAGTGACTTCCCAAGGTCATATAGCTAATTAATGGGAAGTTAGGGATCAAACCATATATTTTCATTCCAGAACCTAATCTCTTAACCTGTAGTTTATACTAGATCATTTAATTTATTCTTAAGTAATAGTGATGAAAGTTTCCTATAATTCTGTTCATATAAAGTAGACCTTTAAAAATATTTTTAGCTTTTTGGATCATTGAAATGAAAAGGTCGGGAGCATGTGATCTAAATTCTCATAATAAATTGTTTTAGAAGTGTTGCTTCACTCCCTGTTGGGCCATATTCTCAATAGTTCAAATGTAAAATTGAGTCTCTGCTTCACAAATTCTTCATAATGTAATTAAACAAGATGGATGAAAGACTGAGAACTTGTGAGTAGGGAAGACCACATCTAGATCCTCTAGTTTGTTTTATTTATAAATTCATATAACTTATATATAGTGGATTGCCCTTTCTATTTTTCCTTCATCTCCTTTGCCCTGGAGAACAGCAGTTAATGAAAGACGTCATTGAAGATACTGTAGAGAGGATTCATGCAATAGTGGGTGTTTGTATTAAATTATCTTAAAAATTCCTTCCAACCCTGAGAGTCTATGATTCTCATTTAAAAAGGAAAAATCATTATATATAAGAGAAGATAAGAGGGCTTGAGAGAAGGAGCTTCTTGAGTACAATCAAAGTAAATTATTGTTACTTTTTCCTTCACAAGTAAAAAGATTGCTGGTGAAAATGAAGCTACTTGGACACTTTCAACTAAAGGAACGTCATGGCACTTCAAATGGCTGGGCAAAATGATGTTCAATTACAAATTAGTTTGGCTCCCAAAACAATTAGGTGAATTTCCCTGAGGCCCCAAAGAAGCAAAGTTGTCAAGGTCATCATGTTATTAGTGTTCTGCCATCTCCTTTGAAATAGTCCAAAAGGTATTGGAGATGAGACAAATTCTTGAAATAGTTCTGGCACAGCATTACTTTGCCCACAGTGGAAGTGTTGGATAGAGGTAGGTTCTGCCCTACATAAACAGCAGCAATATTATTGCAAAGAAATCTGATCACTATTTTAATCACCGGTGTTATTATCCACTTGCTGGTCTTGAATAAGGTAGCCATGGCTGTGGTGAGCCAAGAAGCCACTGAAGCCCTGATTTGGCAGGTCCTAGCCACAAATGGGAAAGTCTAGAAGTTAAGCAGGAATAGGCTATAAAAGTACCTGAAGAGCTGCTCTCAGCAAAAAGTCGTTTGGGTTCCTTACGCAAGATATGTTGGTCTTATGGGGTTATCACTGCAAGCAAAATGGCTCGAGCAATGATTAAAATTTGCAGTAATGTACATCCTCCTTCATAACTGCCCGTATCCAATCTGGAGTTCTCTGGTAAATTTAATGTTAGAAAAAAAGCAGTCAGCCAGAAACATCAATGAGGCTTGCTTGGCCTCAGCAGAGATGCATGGTACTTTCCAGAATTGACTACAGATCAGGGGCTGGGTGAATTTCTCATTTAAGACTAATTTGGAACTTACATTGTACTTCCCATAAATGCTAATTATATCCTCCTTCTGTCTTTGTACTAAATTCAGGAGGCTTATTGTCATGACCCATTTTCTATTTGTCCTAACAAGGGGAAAAGGCAAAGAATAGACAGCCTTTGTTAGAAGAGCAATATTTGCATACATGCTCTTCAAGACCCCAAACATTTAGTCTGCAGAGAAAGGAGGGTGCTACATTGTTTCCCGAACCCTACTTCTCACCTTAAAGCTGGAAACTAATGACTGCGTATGACATCTGTAACCATCTCCTGTATTACTTTAAAGAACTCCTAAGTTAAAAAGAAAAAAAGGAAAAGCCATGAAAGCCTTTTGATTTCAAACTCACTTTCAAAGATAAATAATAAAGAACTTTTCAAAGAGTCATTAATAAAAGAATAGTCTTTCCAGTGTGAAAAAGCACATAATTATATGCTGATTATATAATAGAAAAGTAGCAGGGGGGAAAGGTGTTGTAGAGCTTGTAAGAATTGAGAAAAAAAACTGATGACACTGTTAGAATCCTCAGAAAAAACAGACTGTGATTCATTTCTTTTAATGTTTTGATACTCTTTCTCTGTGGAATATCTCCTAAAAGAAGTCACATTCTGATTTTAGGATTTACAGCCCTTGGCCATTGGTATGGACTCCCGTTCTTACCTAAGGAAAAATGAACTAAACCTGATATAAGATTTTTATATTTTCATTAGAAATATTATCTTTATGAATCATGAATCCTCATATGCTTAAGAAGACATTTTCTGAGTAATTTTTAACTAACTGGAATTCTTTCATCTTTACTCATTTACCTAAAGTGCCTTAAGCAGATAAGAACTCTGTACTTTTTTAATGTCCCTTCAAACATAAATGGATTTTAAGGGCATAAAATATGATTTTATTTTGTTGTATAATGCAATGAAAATCAACAAATGTTAAAAAATTTCCTGTGCATAAATATTCTATAATAAGAATGCTTATATTATAATCAAAGCAACAAAATCAAATATGAAAGGATTTACTTAGCTCTTAAAGTGTGCTGGGCACTCTGCTAAGTGCATCGCAGGTATTATCTTATTTAATTTCCCCAACCACAGTAGTTACTAACTAGAGCACAAAGATATACATAGCATGATGCCTGCCCACCAGGAGTATGCCCTTGAGTGGGGGAATGAATAGTAGACGACTGCATTATTCTTTTGTTATACATATGCAGCCCACTAACAATAAACATTGGAATCACTGGTAAATATACCTCGAGTAACATTGTTATAATAATGGGGATAGAATAAGCCTCTAGTTCAGCTTCCTCATCTGCAAAAAAGTGAGGATGTTGAGCTAGATTCAATTTCAAGTTCCTCTAAACAACATTTATTCTTTGATTCCTTGTGCCAAGGACATTTCTAACTTCCTTTCCGGCTAAATTTATATGACACTAATAACTGGCTAATCTCCGAAGAGAGGTGAGTGTTAGGTTTTTCATCCTCTCCCTCTAAGGGAGAAAAGAAATAGCATCTTACGGTGCTTTGTTGATTGAAGCCTCAAGTCGTCCCCTTCCAGATGCTGCCTGATTTTACACCAAGACTTGGTGACTCTGAGTTGGTGGGTCTGAATGGTGTCCAGGGGTGCTACTCCAGGTCCAAGGCAAAGGAAGAACACAAGAGGAGAAAAGTTCATTTTCTCACCTTAAGGTGGTGCAATTTGTGAATTATTCAATCACAAGCTCTCTTCTTGTCTTGTAAATTTAACATAGACTTAGGGTAGTGTGGTCCTTTTTTGATCAGCCCTTTCTAACAGACACATTCCCCATTCTTTCGTCTTCATCTCACCTCTGACCAGGCCCTAAATTGCACCCTGGTCCACAGGACAGAGCATGACAACTTTTAGGGTTGTGGTTTTCAAATTATCTCGATGGTACCTAAGTAAGAAATACATCTTACATTGTGATCCAACGTGTACACAGCACGCCCACACACATACACTCATACACCCCACGCTAAAATTAAAGTTCTGATTTTTTGGTTTTATTTCCTTCCTTCCTTTCTTCCTGCTTCCTTCCTTCATTCCTCCCTCTCTTCCTCCCTTCCTCAACCCCATAAATTGATTTTATAACCCACTAATATGTTACAACATGCAGTTTGAAAACCACGGCTTTAGAAGCGGTATTTGCCTGCTTCTCATTGTTGGCTCCATGGAAGTGGTAGCCACTGCTAACTTGCAAAGATGCAAACTACTGAATAGACAGTTTTCAAATCAATTCATCTTTTACATTTTAAATATTTTTAGTCAATATTTTGGGGTAAAAATTTCATAAGATCTTGTAAAATATAGATTTCATGGGGAAAATGTGTATACTGGATGCATTCTTCCATTCAACGAGTGTTTATTGTCTTTTATTGTTGGGTGCTATTCTGGGTTCTGGAGCACAGCACAGGGGAAAAAAAGAGACAGGATCCCTGCCCTCATAAGGCCTAGATTCCAATAGGGTGTATTGGTTTTCTATTGCTGCCTTAGCAAATTTAGTGACGTGATACAACATCCATTAATTATTTGTAGGTCAGACTTCCAGGCACAGCATAGCTCGGCTATTTGTCTGCTCTGAGTTTCACAAGGCTGAAATCAACGGGTGTGCTTCATCTTTTCACAACAGGGCTGTGTTTCTTTTCTGGAGGCTTTAAGGGAGAATCTGCTTCCAAGCCCATTCAGGTTATTGACAGAATTCGGTTCCTTCTAAATGTAGGAATGAGGTTTCTACCCCTCCAGTAGCTGTCATCTGAGAGCCTCTCTCACCTCCATCAGAATATCTGCTTTCTCCATCATATTGCCTCCTTCATCTTCAAACCAGTCAGGGCACACTGAGTCTTTCTTACACTTCGAATCTCTCCGACGTCCCCCTTCCACCATTTCTCCTCCGCTTTACTCTTCTGCTTTTAAAAGCTCAAAGGATTACATTTGTCCCGCCCAGATAGTCCAGGATGATTACCCTATTTTAAGATTAGCTGATTAGCAACTTTAATGACATTGTCCCTTCACAGCTGTGCTAAGATTAGTGTTTATTTGAATACCTAGGGGACAGGAATCTTGAGGGTATATCTTTAGAATTCTACCTATCAGACAGGGGGAGACAAAAATTTAAATATATGAGTAAAGTAAAGTATATGTTAGATGGTGGTAGTTGCTATGGGAAAAAGTAAAGCAGGGAGGGGAAATGGAGAGTGCTGAGCCAAGGGAGTTTGCATACTGAAGTCTCCAAGGAGACTAGTGTGGCTGGGGGGAGTGAGCAAGGTAAGTGGTCATATTTCGGATTAGAAAGGTATTATGAGTCACGTCACTATAGACCTAAATTTTTGTCCTGAGCAAATAGAATGAGGAAGTTGACATTAGGTGAGGTGGAGAAAACTGTGGGGAGAACAGGTTTCATGTTATACATTAATATCCATTAAATCTAGGTTATTTAACTTAATAGAAATTTAAATATGATATAACATCTTGAATTTGATATTTATTAAGATAGGTGAAAATTTTTTACTACAGTAAGAAAAATGTAGACATTGAAATTCATATCAGAAAAGAGTTAAAATCTCAAATGATATGGACATTTGAAAAAAGCATTTAAGGAATTATATAATTACTATAATGACATTAAGTTTTAAAAAGAGATGTGGACAGAAACAAATTTTTTTTCTCAATTAGATTTGGGTCCAAGGGTAGAAAGAACACCGAGCTAGGTGTCCAGGAAGTAGCACTACTAAAAGTGACATTTTAAACCTAGTATTTTAAACTTAAGAGCTGCTTACTTAATTAATAATAATTTAATAGATCCAGGAGTATCTCCCTTGTTATTTCTTTAGAGAGTTATTGGAAATTATTGCAAAGACTTTAAAAAATATATCATAAGGAAATATATTCCAAAACTTGGCCTATATTTTTACAATTAAAATGAGAAATGGGCAACATATGAGTGATTTGATGTTCCTGTAAGATTTAAATGCTTCTACAGTACTTGAGCCAGGTATTTATTTGTAGGTGTTAGTCTGAATATTATACTCATAATCTTATAATTAATTGTGAATGTTTGTACATTGAAATAGAATCTAGTTTGGGAATCATAAAATCTCATTAGCACTGTGAAGTACATCTTTAGGCTCCTGCCTAAACAATATCCTGTCTGTAATCTGAGGGCTAAAATTCTGTCAGGGATTTATGTTTAATATTGAGGAGCTTGCTATTTGTTCAGAGGTAAGTATTCCTGCGAGAGGCAACACTCATCTGTTTTTGGTTATCTGGAGAGCCCTAATCAAAGAAAAATAGTACCTCATAAGCCCTGGGAGAATAGAACAGGAAGTTCAAGTATCCCTAGCTAGCGGGGATTCTATGCCTTTTTCTTTTTCTGGGGTGGGTAAAAGCCATTCTATTAAAAAATATTATCTTCCCTGAATACATTCTCCTGTGGCTCTTTCCCTTCTCCTCACACATTTTCTATGGATTTGAAATCCCTTAAGCAATGATTTCAGATCCAGTTTTATGCTCTTTGGAGAGTGGGGTAAATTTTCCCTCAAGCTCAGAATTCCAGATGCTTTGTGCTGAGACAGCTATGGTCTAATTCCCAACTCTCTCTAAGATGAGAATGAATCCCAGCTCCCTGCTGGGCAGTCTACCTCTGAATAATGGCCAGCTGGTTGTGCAGTGTGCTTAATACAAGGGCAGAGTTGAGCTTAACTCTATAATGGTTAGACTTCACTGTGGTACCCAATAAAGTTCGGGACACCAACTTTCAGTGGGTGAGAGGAAAAGCTTACATAAAAGGTTTTGTAGATATTTACCTCAGAGAATGGAAGCACTAGGAGTAACATGTTTTAAATTATTTGAAGATATATCATGTGAAAGAGAAACATTAGACTTGTTCTGTGTGACTACAAAGAATACAATTAAAGACAAGGAATAACTCTCTTGGTGTCAGCTCAACATGATGTTGAATGGGATAACTTGGGAAATCATAAGGTCCTCATATCTGGAAATCATCAATTTGTGACTTAAAGGATGAGCAGAAAATCAGAGTTGACTAGTTCAATTTACCACAACAAACACAAAACAGCTTATGCAAAGGCATTGAGGTATAAAAGATCAGGTCTTACTCCTGGAATTGAAATCAGTTTATGGGGTGACTTCATGTGTGTGAGGGGAGTGGGGTGATGAGGAACCCCTGGGTGGGGAATCATGATGGCCTTTTAACTGCCATGCTGAAAGATTTGGATGTTATTCTCTAAGCAATGGTGAACCACTGAAGAACCTTAAATAGGAGAGGAGGAGGGTCTGATTTACACTTTACAAAGTCTATTTGGCTGCTATGTGTCAATTGTAGGGAATTGAGGAAAGTATGAGATAACAGGCTTGAACTAAGACAGGAAAGTGATACAGTGAGGGTGTCGAGGGGTGGGAAGGAGAATCAATAGGGCTTGGTAACTAATTGAATATGAGAGGTTAGTGAAAGAAAATTCTAGAAATACTCGTATTTCTGGCTTAATCAATTTGGTGATATTAATTGATAAAAACACAGTGAGGTGGAGATATCAAGTGGATAGTTTGATATATAGCCCTAGAAATCAAGACAGAAGTCTGAGAATAGTCATCCCCTAGATGGTGTTGGAATAATTAATTTAAAAGGCTCTCCCAGAAGGAATGTGTTGAAAGGGAAGAGCATCAAAGACATTTTAGCAGGTAATGTAGAAGAAGGTACTTGCTAAGCAACATGAAGTGTGGACAGAGAGATAGGAAAACCAAGAGACCAGAGTCTGGGAGAACACAGAATTCCAGAGAGCCAGGACTGTCAGTTGATACAACAAGGATATAGAACCTACAGACAGATTATGTGGCCTTTAAGTTTCTTTCTGGATGTGATATTTGCAAGAAATACTGGAAATTCATGATCTGTTAGCTGAATATTATTTACTGTCATAATCTTAATACTTGCCTCCTAGTTGGATGGTGTCATTGGTAACACATTGTAAACTGCAGAATATGCATCTATTTAAAATAGAATGGAGTGTTAGAAACATTTTAAAAATAAGAATACGAATTCCTTTAAAATAAGAATATGAATCCCTTTAGCAGAGTTAACAAACTCCATTCAAGGGACGCCTATCCATTCATTTGTTCATTCACTCTGTAAAGATCAATTGTAGGTCTGCTATGTGGCACTGTGCCTGATATTGTGGTAGGCTTTGGAATTCAAATTAAAAAAAAAAAAATCATGACTCTTTGCTGTGCAAGGATTCACAGTCAATTGGAGAGAAAGTCAATAAATCGCTGTCATGTGCAGAAGTGGTAGGACAGAGGTTTGTACAGGTGCCACTGGAGTCTATTGGCAGTTTAATTTTGCATGGCCTATAACCCTCCTAAAACAAATGGATGACAGATTTTGAGGCCATTCAAAGCAATTTATTCAATAATTTGTCTCCTTAGTATATAGTGACTAAGTACAATGAAAATATTATGTTCTGTGATGTCAAGATTCAATTAAATTGTTTTCCACCTTTGCGTCTGGCATTGTACTACCGTAAGAAAGTGAAAATCCATTAAGATGCTTTCTCAACTAGACTACTTCCCTCTTGATGAACTATTCATAGAGACAACACTGAATGAGTACTTTTTGGATTAGACTTTCGAATCACTTAAAATTTTTCTATTAGTTATAAAATATGAGAGAGGGGAAGGAGAAGGATTTTGTGTATGGGACCATAGTAATAACTCTAATTAAACTGAAAATAATTTAAAATTACCACCCACAAATAAGAATATTGGAACCTTATAACATGGCACATATTTATTAATGCTTTAAGCTTATAGAACACTTTAAAAATCTTTAAGTAAGATATATTACTTACAGCAAAATCAGCCATTCAGTTGAAATGTCATCTAATAATAAAACTCAAATTGCCACATTAAAGCAAAGAAGCCAAAATCTTTATAGTTTATACTAAGCCAGGGTATTCCATTTATATAATGTTTAGTATCGAACTTGTTACAGACAAGAGCTATTTAGCTGTTGAATGTACCTTTAGCTGCTGTGGTTCAGTATTATTGTGTTTAGCTCCTATTACATTGCAATGTTGGACTTCCCTCGTGGTGCAGTGGTTAAGAATCCACCTGCCAATGCAGGGGACAGGGGTTCGAGCCCTGGTCTGGGAAGATCCCACATGCCACAGAGCAACTAAGCCTGTGCGCCACAACTACTGAGCCTGTGCTCTAGAGACCGCGAGCCACAAATACTGAAGCCCGCGCGCTCTAGGGCCCATGCTTTGCAACAAAGAGAAACCACTGCAATGAGAAGCCCGTGCACGGCAACAAAGAGTAGCCCCAGCTCGCCACAACTAGAGAAAGCCCACACGCAGCAACGAAGACCCAACACAGCCAAAAATAAATAAATTAATTAATTTTTTTAAAAAATTGCAATGTTGGCTTCCCATGATTTATGGTGGGATTAGCCCAAAGTCAATAAAGGGCTGTTCTGCTGAGGTTCTGCTTACTGTTGGCTATTTTACCTTTAACTTTTATTGCTTATTCTCTTCTGGTGGCAAATATATTTTACCTTTACCTTGCATCTCTTATTCTCTTTCTAGTCCTGTTATAGGAAAACTAGGAGTGAGAGAGAGAGAGAGACAGACTAGGTAATACCGGGCAGTGTAAATTCATTTTCAAAGGATGTTTGCAAATAATCGAATGCAATCGCTGTGTTGCAACTTTAAAATACCCTATTCTTGAAAGGACTGTTTGAGTAATTGTGGGGAGAGTTGATTTGTTCAGCCTGTTTCTAGGATTCATAACTGAGACGCTTCTATTCTATCTTGAAATAAAATTGAATATTCTCAACAGACACTTTGGCTGACATATAAATTTAAATCAGGTATCATGATTAGAAATTTCAACCTCCAACTTCAGTTACAACATGTGATCGATTTGTGAGATTACGGAAGGCAAATGTCTGCCAGATAGCCAACCATTGTTTGAGATTAAATTTCAGAAATGAAATCAACTTGTTGAGAGCACCCCTGCATATATAATACAGATGTGAACTCTCTGCCTCCATGTTATGACTTTGAAGATTTCTTATATGAGAGGTAAGGGAATTCCCTTATGAATAAAGCTTATGATAAAAGCTGTTAACCGTGACTTTTAGACAAATTCACATTTCACCTATGTAATGGTCTAAGGAGACCCTATTCAGTGAAACTATATCTCATCACTATATATGATACCAAAGGTATCATAAGATGAAAGAAAAGTGTTCAGTTCAGTGGATTAAAAAAATCTAGGGTAGAAGTTCAGTTGACCCTTGAACAGGGGTTTGAACTGCACAGGTCCACTTATATGTAGATTGTTTTCAGTAATACTACATGATCCGTGGTGGGTTGAATCTGTGGATGTGGAACTGTGTCTGTGCAGATTTTCGACTGCACAGGGGTGGGCACCACAACCCCCTCATTGTTCGAGGGTCAACTGTATTTTCAGTAGTACTGTAATCTCTCACTATGGGTAGAAGTATTTTTGGTAGCAGTAACGGTAACCTCTCACTAAGGATTTAGCCTTCTGGAAGTTACTGAAGTTACAGAAAGATGGAGACGTTGTCAGGATGGATCAGGTATTTTTTAACTCTCCATTTCACCCAGCATGGCCCCTTGTAGTTCCTGTGCAGTCAGTGTTAAGTCTACCCAGCTTGTCAAGGTTTCACAAGGCCTTATGAACTTAACAACCTTCTCCCATGTCTTCCATACTTGATTCTCTTGGCCTTACTCCCACATGTGTACACCAACTCCATCTCATGATGCATGCTTACATAGTGTGCTCAGCTCCTCCAGAGTCTCTCCTCGGTCGAATTTTGCTAAGAGGAGGATGGGATATTAGTGACAACCATCCTGTGCTGTGCATAATTAAGTGGGATGTCATTCCCGTTGAGTCTCGCTGATAATTATGGACTGTTTCCTTTTTCTTCACCCTACTATGAGTTCACATATCTTTGCTTTGGAATAGGCATACCTGATTCTCCAGGGTGTTTCCCTTTGTTTTCTCTTTTTATCTAGCACACAGTGAGAACTCTATAAACCAACCATGAAGGTAGACTAACCCCTGTTCAAAAGGCAGATGTCAGCTACCTCTTTATAGGCTTTACAAGAGGAATGGTCACATTGAGAGAGGATCTCTTTCAAGTTCTACTAGAAAGAAGTTCAAGAAGTGTTGTAACTCTTGCTTAGTCATCAGATGATCTTGTTTATAACAAGGTAGTAAAGTAGAGGAATTGTGTGTTCAGAAAGTCAGTAAGTCAAGGGCAAGGTATTAGTTGGTGTGATGATTAATCTTATGTGTACACTTATCTGGGCCACAGTGCCCAGATATTTGGTCAAACATTTTTGGGGTGTTTCTAGGAGGGTGTTTTTAGATGAGATTTACATTTGAATTGGTGGACTTGAGTAAAGCAGATTATCCTCCATAATGTGGGTGGGCCTCATCCAGCTGGTTGAAGTCCTGAATTGAAAAAAAGTCTGACCTCTATCCTATCAGTTCTGTATTTCTAGAGAACCTTGACTAATACACTTGAGTATTTTAATATTTGCAACAGTATTCAAAAATGGATGAAAGATACAAAATAGCAGTAATAATAATATGGGTAATAACAATACCTTTCTTTTGCTGAGTGACAACTTTTGCCAGGTACTGTGCTATATTATTTAAATAAAATATGTCTCATAATTACCATAACTGACATTGTCAGTCTTATTCTTTAGTACAGATGAGGAAAAAAAGGCTCAAATAGATTAAGTAACTTTCCTAAAACTACATAATTATTAAGTGACAAAGGTCAAACACAGTTCTGTCTGATTCGAAAGTTTATACTGTTTCTAATTAAATATATTGTTTCCTAAGTGTAAAAACTCTAGATGCCATATAATCATCATGATGTGAATATATCTTCTACAATATTTTCTCAGAAAGTTTTGACTAATATTGGCATGACTATCATGTATTTCTTCAAATATTATGACTACATAGTTGATACTCTTAGAAGAAATGCTGTGAATATTCATATTCAAAACAGTGTGTGTGTTTGTGTTTGTATGTGAGTATAATTTTCCATACACAATTACAAGGGTCAAAGAACTAGATCGACCAATACGAATCAAGGCATTTCTACAGTTAGAAGCCAGATAAAAGGCTGGTAGTACTTTTCACAAAGTATTCTGTGAGGAATTGGCAGCTTTCATGGGGGAAACAAACCATCCCTCAAGATCCATCCATTATACCCATCCACAGGGGAGAACTTTTTGAACTAAGATGAAAACAAGGGAAAAAGTCTTATGTATTTGATGAAGCAAGGAGCTCTTGAACCAGCTATAGGCATGCAGAATTATAACGATTCCACCAAAAGTAAAGTGAGAATCTCTGGAGACTAGAGTTTCATTATAAATAACTTAAGTAACATTCCCTAGGACTTTCAATTGCCAACAGTTTCCATTGTTTTTGCTTAGTAGAAGGTTGTACAAAGTTTATCTATAGTTGTAATTTAGTGACTTGTAGGCATTCATTTTAGGCACCCATATAATATCCCCTTTTGATTAAGTTTTTAAGTTAAACATTTTGACTTGACTTGGAATTCTGGAATTTTCCAATGCTGTTTGTAGACTCTGTTTCCTAAGATTTTAGGTATTGTACTTCATTTTGATGCTGTTATGATATAGCTTCAATAGATATTTTTTCCAGTTATTAAAATATTATTGAATATCTCCCATATGTCAGGCTCTATGCAAACTCTGGCGATACATAAATGAGAAAGACATAGTCTTTGCCCGGGAGAAATTTCCTGAGCAAAGAAAAATAGGATGGACTCTGTATTAATAGAGGACTATTATATAATAGGATGGACTCTGTATTAATCAGACTAGGCTAAACAGGAAAAAAATAAAAACAAGCCTAACATCTCAGTAGTTTAAAACCACAAAGGTTTATCTCTTACTCGGGCTATATCTCCATCATAGGTGGCCTGTGGTGCCAATTTTCAGTCTTCTTCATTCCAGAACCAAGGATGAAGTGCTGACATAACCTGGTGTATTGTTGGTCGTCATGCTAGAGGGAAAGATAATTCTGTAGGGTTTTGCACTATCAATTATATGATCAGCCCTGAGGCAACAAATATGATGACACTCCTTGGTCAAAACTAATACACTCAACTGCAGGGGATTCAAGAAGTGGAATCTCTGTTTAGGGTTACAGTTTTAGACGGTGACATATGAAGATCTTGAACTCACCTCCTCCCATGAACACACTGAGTCTATAGTTACATATGAAGCAGTTTCTTCTGAACCAGCTCTAAAGGCTGGCTGAGCAACTCCTACATATTGGGCAAATTAGAAAAAAATTAAAAAACATATCAAAGTGAGTAGGAGAGTCTGGGACACAGTCTCACCATAAACCCTACCTCCAGCACAGCAACTCACAATGGGAAGGAACTCAAACTGGAGCTTCTCTCTGAAGCTCCATAAGACCCACAAGGCTGTAGAGAACTAAGGAATGGCTCTTAAAAGGCTTGCACACTTGGACTTACCTGCTCTAAGGTCCAGTGCAGAGGCTGAAGATTGCATCCAGACTTTAAGTGAAAGAGGCTCATTTGCTCATATTAAAGTGTCAGCCTGAGGGGCAAGCATCTAATTTAACACACATTTAGGTGCCTGCTGGAATATTCATCAAGGATGGAGAATGATAACCTCATCTTCATGCTCTCCTTCTGCCTTGCTTCAGCTGTCAGGTGCCATGTTTGTTTCTTTTGTTCCCTTATGGCTGCCATCTTTACACTCCTTCTCTGCCATGCTCCAGAGTGCCAATATCCCCTAGAAGAGAGATTTTATATGCATCTGATGTCCTGGTTTTGTCTGGTGCCCTGGTTTTTGCCGCTGCCACCCAGGGGACATGCCTTGATCACCTGGCACCAGAGGCTAGGGGACTTACATTTCCTGGTCCCATAAGATTGTAACAATCAGAGCAACAGTTCTTGACAAGCTTTTACCCTCAGGGCACTGCACAGGTAGCAGACTAAAACAGAGCCCCAGTCTCTCAATTTTTGTGACAGCCACCCAGGGGACACTTCCAGGTCACCTGGCTCTGGTGGCCAACAGAGCTTACACTTGTGGTCCACAGAACTGTACATATTTGCATACTTTAAAAACTGCTGCCTGAGAGTCTGGCTTACATTCAGCCTGAATCTCAGTACTTCCTAAGAACCCCCCTTTGGGACACTGGCCGGTCGTGGTACACCATTAAGTCCTGGGAGCTAATACAAATAAATAGACCTGCTTGGACAATCACAAAGGTTGAGAGACAACCAAGAGCTAGGACAGGGTTGAGAGATAAGGCTTATCTCTTAAATGAGGCCACTCCTTCAAGACTGGAGAGTTGGTTGTTTCATCTGATGTGTAGAAACCAACATAGAGTCAAATAAATGAGGAATCAGAGGATATGTTCCAAAATGAAAGAACAAGATAAAACTTCAGAAAAAAATACCTTAGTGAAATGAAGATAAGTAACTTATCTGGTAAAGAATTCAAAGTAATAGTATTAAAGATGGTCACTGAACTTGGGAGAGGAATAAATGAACACAGAGAGAATCTCAACAAAGAGATAGAAATTATAAAAAGTACCAAATAGAAGTCACAGGACTAGGCCTATAATAACTGATCTGAAAGATACACTACAGGGGTTCAACAGCAGACTAGAGGAAGCAAAAAAGGACCAGTGAACTTGAGAACAGAGCAGTGGGGCACACCCAATCAGAGCGGCAAAAAGGAAAAAAAAGAATGAAAAAAATGTCAAGATAGCTTAAGGAACTTATGGGACAATATCAAGCAGACTAACACTGGCATTATGGGATCCCAGAAGGAGAAAAAAGAGAAAAGGGGGAAGAAAGCTTATTTGAAAAAATAATGGCTGAAAACCTCCCTAACCTGGAGAAGGAAACAGACACATTCAGGAACCCCGGACAGTTCCTAATTAGATGAAAACCAAATAACCCAATCTATACACATTATAATTAAAATGTCAAAAGTTAAAGACAAGGAGAGAATCTTAAAAGCAGCAAGAGAAAAACAACTTGTTATGTAAAGGAACCCCCACAAAACTAGCTGCAGTTTTCTCAGCAGAAAGGAAGTGGCATGAAATTTTCGCAGTGCTGAAAGAAAACAAAAAACAAAAAACTACCATCGAAGAACACTGTAGTTGGCAAAGTTATCATCAGAATTGAAAGAAAGATAGAGTTTTTCAGACAAGCAAGAACTAATGAAGTTCATTATTAAACTGGCCTTACAAAAAATGTTAAAGGGACTTCTTGAAAGTGAAAAGAAGGAGCACTAACTAGAAACAAGGAAACATGTAAAAGTATAAATCTCACTGGTAAAAGGTAAATATATATAAAGGGTAGTGAATTAATTACTTATAAAGTTATTACTTAGAATAAAAGATAAAAGTAGTAAAAATAACTAACTACAACAATTAGTTAAGGGATACACAAGATAAAAGGATGTATAATGTGACATCACAAACACAAAATGTGGGGTGGGAGAATAAAAATGTAGAACTTTAGATGTATTTGTTCTTAAGTTGTTATCAACTTAAAATAGAGAATTATAAATGTAAGTTGATATATGTAAGCCTCAAGGTAACTGCAAAGCAAAAACCTACAGACAAAGAGAAAGGGATCTGAGGACATCACTAAAGAAAGTCATCAGATTACAAAGGAGGAGAGCAACAGAAGAAGAAATTAACAGAGAGGAACTACAAAATAGCCAGAGAAAAATAACAAAATAACAGTAAGTCCATACCTACCAATAATTAAATGTAAATGAATTAAATTTTCCAATCAAAAGATATAGAGTGGCGGAATGGATTAAAAAAAAAAAGAGAACCCATCTATATGTTTACTACAAGACTCACTTCAGATGTAAGGACACACACAGACTGAAAGTGAAGGGATGAAAAAAATTCCATGCAAATGGAAACCAAAAGAGAGTTGGGGTAGCTATACTTATATCAGACAAAATAGACTTTAAACCAAAGACTGTAACTGGAGAGAAAGAAGATCATATATAATAATAAAAGGGTCAATGTAACAAGAGGATATAATATTTGTAGATATTTATGTACCCAACATAGGAGCACCTAAATACATAAAGTCAATATTAACAGACCTAAAGAGAGAAATAAACAGCAATGCAATAAAAATAGGGGTCTTCACTACCCCATTTTCATCAATAGATAGATCATCCAGATAGAAAATCTATAAGAAAACATTGAACTTAATCTGCCCATTAGACCAGATGGACTTAACAGACATTTATAGAACACTCCATCCAAAAACAGCAGAATACACATTCTTCTTAAGTGCACATGGAATATTCTCCAAGACAGATCATATGTTAAACAAGTCTGAATACATTTAAAAGGATTGAAATCATATCAAGCACCTTTTCTGACCACAATGGTATGAATAAAGAAATCACCTACAAGAAGAAAACTAGAAATTCACAAATATGTGGAGATTAAACAATATGCCAGTGAACAACCGGTAAGTCAAAGAAATCAAAATAGAAATTAAAAAATATGTTGAGACAAACAGAAATGGAAATATAACCAACCAAAATTTATGAGATGCAGCAAAAGCAATTCTATGAGGGAAGCTCACAGCAATTAACATCTACATTAAGAAACAAGAAAAATCTCAAAAAACCTAACGTTACCCCTCAAGGACCTAGGTAAAAAAGAACAAACTAAGCCGAAAGTTAGTAGAAGGACAGAACTAACAAGATGCAGAAATAAATGAAAAAGAGACTAAAAGACAATAGAAAAGATCAATGGAACTAAGAGAGATTGAGAGAACAATATCAGTTATAATTTTATCAAAAAGAATAAAATACCTAAAATAAATTTAACCAAAGAAGTGGAAGACCTGTACACTGAAAACTCTAAGATATTGATAAAAAGAAATTGAAGAAGATGCAAATAAATGGAAAGATACACCATGCTCATGGGTTGGAAGAATTAATATTGTTAAAATGTCCATATTACCCAAAGCAATCTATAGGTTTAATGCAATCCCTATTAAAATTCTAATGGCATTTTTCACAGAAATAGAACAAACAATTCTAAAGTTTGTATGGAATCAAAACAAAAAACCCCAAACCAAATAAAGCAATCTTGAGAAAGAAGAACAAAGCTGGAGGCATCATGCTTCCTGATTTCAGACTGTATTACAAAATTATAGTAATCAAAACAATATGGTATGGCCATAAAAACAGACACATAGTTAATTGGAACAGAATAGAAAGCCCAAGAATAAACTCATGCATATATACCCAGTTAATTTACAACAAAGGAGCCAAAAATATACAATGGGAAAAGGATGATCTCTTCAATAAATTATGGTAGGAAAATTGGACAGCCACATGCAAAAGAATACATACATAGGTAAAAATTAACTCAGAATGGATTAAAGACCTCAGTGTAAGACCTAAAACCATAAAACTTCTAGAAGAAAACATAGACAGTAAGGTCCTTGACAATAGCCAAGATTTGGAAACAACCTAATTGTCCATCATTGGATGAATGGATAAAGAAAATGTACATACGTGTGTACGTACATAGATACACACAAACACTTATATACATATATATATACATATATACACACATACAAACATATATACAGATACAATCATACAATGGAATATTCAGCCATAAAAAGAAGGAAATCTTGCCATTTGGGACAACATGGATGAACCTTGACAGCATTATGATAAGTGAAATAAGTTAGACAGGGAGCGACAAATACCATATGATCTCTCTTATATGTGGAATCTAAAAAAGACCCCAAACACCAAGCTCATAGATACAGATACACACACAGATTGGTGGTTGCCAGAGGTGGGGGTTGGGAGTGGGCAGAATGGGTAAAGGATCAAAAAGTACAAACTTCCAGTTATAAACAAGTCATGGAGATGTGATGTACATCATGGCAACTACAGTTAATAATACTGTAGTGCTTATTTGAAAGTTGCTAAGAAAGTAAATCTTAAAAGTTCCCATAACAAGAAAAAAAATTGTAACTGTGTATGTGATGTTAACTAAACTTAGAGCGGTGATCAGTTCCCAATGTATACAAATATTGAATCATTATGTTGTGTACCTGAAACTAATATAATGTTATATGCTATATGTCAATTATACCTAAATAAAAATATCTTAAAAGTTTTTAAAAAGAAGTAATATCTTTCTATATGCCTAGAGGATGTTTTTCATGTGTGCAGTTTGGCACTCTCTATGTAAATTTGTGGGATTTTTTTTACTCTGTGTATAGTACCTATCAGTAGACATGGTATAACAAAATCATATCTAAATTATTCATTTGTTAATCGTTTATTGAACATATAGTCAATGCCAGTCATTGTGTCAGGAACTAGATATCCAAAGACAAATATAGGCACAATATTTCTGCTGAATGGAGATGCCTCTTCTAATTACATATTGTCTTGTCCTATGTACAGTAGAAGTTTTGACATTTTTTTCTGGCTACTTTCTCTTCAGGCTATATTCCTCTTATATCTATCAGATAAAAGATTACTTTGGAAAGGGCAATCTTCTGAGAAGATACGTAAGGCAAGCAAGTAGTTTAAAAAGTTGTCATCTTAAATCATCTATGCCTAAAAGATGTGATTTTAATACGAAAACAAAACTGTTACAACACACAAAAAAATAGTCTCATTCTTTAGTCACAACATACAACAGAGCTAAGAAGTATAGTCATAAAAACATTGTGGAGCTCTATGCCTAGATGCTTAGCCTAATATGTAAGCAAAGAAGCTTTGTTCCTTGGGAGGGGAGTGAGCGATGATCTATGTTTAATTTAGTAGGACTTTTGCATGAAAAAACCCTGGCACTAATTGCTGAAGACTCTAAGAAAGCTTCAAGAGTTCTATTAGCTTTGCCTTAACCACCCTCAGTGGATACATTGTCAGGAGCTACTGTCTGTCTGTCTGTTTTCACAACGGGTCCCCTTTGCTTCAGTGAGAAACTGCTGCTGTGTTCTGTTGAGAACATCTTCAAGGATGGTGTAATGATTAAGAAACCAACTCTCTAGAGTTAGATTACTTGAGTTCACATCCTGATTCAGAGCAGCTAGTGGCTTTGAGCAAGTTGCTTTACATCTGTGCTCCTCAATTTGCACATCTGTGGAACTGGGGCAACAATATACTCACCACATAAGTTCCTTATTTGGATTAAATGAGTTAATATTTGTAAAGCACTTAAAACAGTTCTTGGCCAAGTGTAAGGGCTATATGTGCTTGTTAAGTAAAATAGATAAATCAAGCAAGAATAGGCTCATAAAATGGGCCAGTTTTCTCATAACTCAAACATGAATATTATTATTCCACAGGAGTCAGTCTTGTTAAATCAATACTGTTGTAGACTTTTCTCAAGACTTCCTTTACCACCTCCATTCACATTTAAACAAGGGCTTTAAAGAGAAAACACAGGTTCCTTGAGGTTGGTCTGTCTGTATCCATTCCCTTTTGGATTAGCTACAAAAATTCATCCTAAACCATGGAGATGGAATAGGTGGATTCCAGTGCCTGTAATGGCCACAGGATCTGGGCCATACCAGTTACCTATCACAGATGGGCCTGGTGGGAACTTTTGTAGTCATCACTTGTAAAGGTAACTTTCCCAGGTTTATGCTGCAGGAACAGAAACAGTTTCTCGTTTCGTGGCTTTTCAGCAACTTCTTTTGTGGACTTATTGAAGCTACAAAGTGAAGGAAGCAATTTTTTTTTCTGCAATTGCAAAAATTGCAATTGCAACAAATTGCAGTCGTTGACATATACTCCCCTGGTATTTTTATATCCACTGGTACAGTTCAAAGACAGACCCACAGAAAGTATCCCTTTATGGTTAAAATGTTAACTTGAGAGGGAGGAGGTTATGTTGGGGTATACGTGCTGGGTTGTTCAGAGGGGGGGTTTCATTTAAATTTTTTGTAGTTGTTTGCCTGTAGCAATTTAAGGTTCGGTTAGCTAGGAGTAGTTGGTGCAACAGTAAAGGACAGTTTTATTGAAGGCTGAGCTACCCTTGCCCATTTTGCTATTGCTAATACAACATTAATGCTCCACAAAAACACCATGTAGAAACTGATACTGAAAGTGTTTATAGATATTCAGCAATTAGCAGAGGCTGCTAATTCCTATTTATGGAATAACAAATAAAACCTAATTGATTTTTTTTTAACCCCAGTACATTTCAGACAAAATGTGTTAAAGGTAAGTTTTTGGTCTCAGGAAATAAAAACTGTGTTAGATCTTATGTACATAATGTACCTTCTTTATAATTTATCCTTGCTGTAATATAACCTTTGAAAATAAAGCAGATGCGGCACAGGAAATGTATAGCATTGGAAAAGACAACCATAACATCAAAGAGCCAGAAATACATTCACACTTAATGCCTTATTATATAGTTAGAGTTCATATTTTTTTTAAACATCTTTATTGAAGTATAATTGCATTACAATGGTGTGTTAGCTTCTGCTTTATAACAAAGTGAATTAGTTATACATATACAATATGTTCCCATTTCTCTTCCCTCTTGCATCTCCCTCCCTCCCCCCCTCCCCATCCCACCCCTCTAGGTGGTCACAAAGCACCGAGTTGATCTCCCTGTGCTATGCGGCTGCTTCCCACTAGCTATCTATTTTACATTTGGTAGTGTATATATGTCCATGATATAGAGTTCATATTTTATGAGTGGAATAATGAGAATAATCCTGAGTAGCTAAACTTTTGTTTTTTAAAATATTTATTTCAAGTACTGATCGAAAGTGTTTGTTAGGATTTATTGTATTCTCACTACAGGCATTATTGCATTTAACCTTCACAGTAGTGTGAAGAGATAGGGATTATCTCCATGTGTAGGGAAGAAAACTGAGGTTTTTTGGTAGTGAAATAACAGGGCCACACAGCTGACGAATAGCTAACTCAAGATAAGCCCATGCCTTGCTGACGTTCTTAACCACATGCTCTTAACCATTGCTTATAATACTGCCTACCTGATTCTCTGAAAATCCTAAATTCATCATTTTCTTCATCATCATCAGCAGCAGATGAACATTCAGTAGGAGTCAAACATATTACCTCTTAGACAACTTTTAATTATTCATGGTAAAGAAAATTTTTTTTAATTAGGGGAAATTGAAATTCATAGACAAGCTTAGGCAAAATTGGGGAAAATTCCATTATAGTAGAATTTTCAATTATAAACTAATAGAAATAACCAAAAAAATTCAGTAAATGAACCCTATACTTAAGAGAGTATTAGTAATTAGTTTTGAAATAGATCTAAATTTTGTTAGAAGCCTCTTTGCCTTCTTATTATAACAAGTCTTTTATCTCAAAGGTAATAGTCTATGCCATGGCTTTAATTGATTCTCAGAGTTCATGATCTTGGATTACAATACTAACTGATAATATTATAGTCAGTTTTTCACATTACAACCTCTGTGTCTGATCTTTATGATGGATAAGTTGAAGAAGTTAGTACAGAGCTATATCTAGGAACCCTTCTTCAATGCCAGCCTTAAAAATTTATTAGCAACTTGATGTGATTTAATGGGTTTCAGAAACGTTTTAGGCTTCAAGGTATGTTCCTTTTTTTGCCTGAATTCCAGTGGCTCATATTCTTATATCAGACAGTCACTCATTCATAGCTTGAAGATTTCAACATTCAGGAGTTATTTACCAAAATTCAAATTTCCACAATAAGGGTAATTACTCTATGTAGGTGACAATATAATTTATTGTCCATATTAGGACTTAATTCCAGGATAGACCCAACAGGAAGTCAGGACAACAGGTGTAAATCAGGACTATCGAAGGCAAACTGGAAAATACAGTCACCCCAAGTGTAAGTAACTATTAATTAATTTCTTTTTTAGCATTAGATGAAAGTAAGTTTGGAGAGAAGACTCAATCTAAACATGATTATAATGCAGAGGTGCTATGTGGGTAAATACCAAAGATAAATTTCAAATGTTACATGATTTGTTGCATGACTAATCAACACCAAGTTCAGTGTTAAAACTGAACCCACGTAACTTGACTTTCACCTTTAGTAATGGGTATTTTGTAATATGGTTAAAGTACACCTTCTTCTCCCCTTCCCCCAAAAGGAGATTGAAGAGCGTAACAAAATATAAGGTAGTATACTTGGAGGCTTTGAAAAGCCAACAAGAAAGTGGAAAACTTCTTGTCCAGAATCTAGGGGAGGATGAAGACCAAGAGAGATTAGTCCAGTTTGGAGTTACTAAACCCATGGAGGTTATTGTCAGTGTTAGAGAGAGTACAAAAGAAAGAAGTCAGAAGAGGAGAGGAAAAAGGAATCTAGAACAAGTGGAATAAATAGCAAGTACTTGGTAGTTAGTAACCCAAATTTATCAGTGATTATATCAAATGCAAGTGGCCTAAATGATCCAGTTAAAAGGCAAATACAAGGATTGTCAATCTTGGATAAAAATTCAAACAGTATACGCTATTTAACAGGGGTGCCTCTGAACTATAAAAATACAGGAAAACTGAAAAAAAAATTTAATTGTTTATTATTTATTTATGGCTGTGTTGGGTCTTCGTTTCTGTGCGAGGGCTTTCTCTAGTTGCGGCAAGCGGGGGCCACTCTTCATTGCGGTGCGCGGGCCTCTCACTATCGCGGCCTCTCGTTGCGGAGCACAGGCTCCAGACGCGCAGGCTCAGTAGTTGTGGCTCACGGGCCCAGTTGCTCCGCGGCATGTGGGATCTTCCCAGACCAGGGCTCGAACCCGTGTCCCCTGCATTGGCAGGCAGATTCTCAACCACTGCGCCACCAGGGAAGCCCTGAAAAATTTTTAAAATGGAAAAGATGCACTATGCAATCACTAACCTAAAGAAAACCAATGTAATAATACTAGTACTAAAGAAGAATTTGTGACAAAAGTTATTGCTAAGGAGGGACATTTCCCAATGATAAAAGGTTTAATTCCTCATGATACCAAGAAACTACATGATAAGTGACTTACTGCATACATTAGTGATTGCATGCTACTTCCATTTTTACTAGAATAAGTAAAAATAACATTAAGTTCTCACTATCATCAAGTGATATTATAAGCACTTAATACATATTAGTTCACTTAATCTTCACAGCCACCTCATGAGATAGGCTTGATTATTATCTTCATTTTACAAATGAGGAGATTGAGAAATGAAGAAGTTGCCCAAAGTTACATAGCTAATAAGCAATGGAGCTGGGATGAACCCAGGCAGTCTAGCCTCTAAGTTATGAGAATAAATATTTGAGTAGGAAAAGCATAAATAGATCAAATAATTTTTGGCTTTTCCTCTGGTACACATTTCAAATGAGTTTGCCGTGGATGGAGTTAACACCTATGATATTCTTTTCCCTGTGCTTCAGATTTAATTTAGATTCTTCTCCATCTCTGCCTTTCAGAATCCTCTAAAAGCAGAGATATGGCATTTTTTTCTCATGACGGAACTCACATTTCTCCTTAACTTCAATATCTCAAGAACAGCTGAATAGTAGGAGGGAAGGGACATCCCTTCAAAGCTTTTCTCATAGACAAGAAAAGCTAAATGCTACAATGGAGGGATGAGTGACCTTCTTCTTCTAGATTGGTTTTCTATACTAGGGGATGTCTCAATTTAGCTGGAGTATAAGTGAATGTAAGTCATGTATTCAGGAATTCTTTGCCACCAATCAGTGGAAAACATTTGCCAGGAAAAGCCGCTGCTTCCCCTGTGCGTGCACACACACTCACTCACTACCCTCTCCTCCCTTAAAACTTTGCAAGACTTCACTGTCTAAACAGAAAGAACAGTAGCTTCTAGGGCTTATGAAAAGAAGTCATCGTGGTCTCTTTCAGATATCCATTTAGGCTCTATCTAGTTCCAACTTCCAGGAATGAGGCTTCTGAAGGGAGGAGGATTTGAAGCCATGTGTGTTTCTGGTCACTTCAGTGTGGTTCCTTTTTGTGCACCCATGAGAACAAGGACCATATCTGTGTTTGCCCACTTTTATCCTAGTAACATGGGAGCAACAACAACACTTGCTGAATAAACAAAGAAATAGATGAACGAATGAATGTATGTCTCTGACCTCATCTACTACCGCTGTCCTCCCTGCTTACTCCAGTGCCACACCTTGCCCCTCTTGCTTTTCTTGTCTCAGCTCATTTGCACATGCTGTTCCTTCTGCCTGAAATGCTCTTCCCCTAGCTGTCAGCTTGATGGCTGTCTTATCTCTGTAGGTTTTTACTGAAGTCTCACTTTCTCAGCAAGTCTTCCCCATCTATGCTAACTGAACTTGCACATCCCTGCTTCAAAAATCCCTCTTTCTCTTGACTTTATATTTCTCTTGGCATGGCCTAACATCTTTTTTTAAAATTTTTATTTATTTTTTTATACAGTAGGTTCTTTTTAGTCATCCATTTTATACATATCAGTGTATACCTGTCAATCCCAATCTCCCAATTAATCACACCACCACCACCCCCCGCCACTTTCCCCCCTTGGTGTCCATATGTCTGTTCTCTACATCTGTGTCTCAATTTCTGCCCTGCAAACCGGTTCATCTGTACCATTTTTCTAGATTGCACATATTTGCATTAATAAACGATATTTGTTTTTCTCTTTCTGACTTACTTCACTCTGTATGACAGTCTCTAGGTCCATCCATGTCTCTACAAATGACCCAATTTCATTCCTTTTTATGGCTAATATTCCATTGTATATGTACCACATCTTCTTTATCCATTCGTCTGTCAATGGGCATTTAGGTTGCTTCCATGACCTGGCTATTGTAAAGAGTGCTGTGATGAATATTGGGGTGCATGTATCTTTTTGAATTATGGTTTTCTCTGGGTATATGCCCAGTAGTGGGATTTCTGGGTCATATGGTAATTCTAGTTTTAGTTCTTTAAGGAACCTCCATACTTTTCTCCATAGTGGCTGTATCAATTTACATTCCCACCAACAGTGCAAGAGGGTTCCCTTTTCTCCACACCCTCTCCAGCATTTGTTGTTTGTAGATTTTCTGATGATGCCCATTCTAACTGGTGTGAGGTGATACCTCATTGTAGTTTTGATTTGCATTTCTCTAGTAATTAGTGATGTTGAGCAGCTTTTCTTGTGCTTCTTGGGTCATCTGTATGTCTTCTTGGAGAAATGTCTATTTAGGTCTTCTGCCACATTTTGGATTGGGTTGTTGTTTCTTTAATATTGAGCTGCATGAGCTGTTTATATATTTTGGAGATTAATCCTTTGTCCGTTGACTCATTTGTAAATATTTTCTCCCAGTCTGAGGGTTGTCTTTTCATCTTGTTTATGGTTTCCTTTGCTGTGCAAAAGTCTTTAAGTTTCATTAGGTCCCATTTGTTTATTTTGATTTTATTCCATTATTCTAGGCGGTGGATCAAAAAGAGCTTGCTGTGATTTATGTCAGAGTGTTCTTCCTATGTTTTCTTCTAAGAGTTTTATAGTGTCCGGTCTTACATTTAGGTCTCTAATCTATTTTGAGTTTATTTTTGTGTATGGTGTTAGGGAGTGTTCTAATATCATTCTTTTACATGTAGCTGTCCAGTTTTCCCAGCACCACTTATTGAAGAGACTGTCCTTTCTCCATTGTATGTCCTTGCCTCCTTTGTCATAGCTTAGTTGACCATAGGTGCGTAGGTTTATCTCTGGGCTTTCTATCTTGTTCCATTGATCTATATTTCTGTTTTTGTACCATATTGTCTTGATTACTGTAGCTTTGTAGTATAGTCTGAAGTCAGGGAGTCTGATTCCTCCAGCCCCGTCTTTTTCCCTCAAGACTGCTTTGGCTATTCGGGGTCTTTTGTGTCTCCATACAAATTTTAAGATTTTTTGTTCTAGTTCTGTAAAAAATGCTATTGGTAATTTGATAGGGATTGCATTGAATCTGTAGATTGCTTTAGGTAGTATAGTCATTTTCACAATATTGATTCTTCCAATCCAAGAACATGGTATATCTCTCTATTTGTTGGTATCATCTTTAATTTCTTTCATCAGTGTCTTATAGTTTTCTGCACATAGGTCTTTTGTCTCCCTAGGTAGGTTTATTCCTAGGTATTTATTCTTTTTGTTACAATGGAAAATGGGAGTGTATCCTTAATTTCTCTTTCAGATTTTTCATCATTAGTGTATAGGAATGCAAGAGATTTCTGTGCATTAATTTTGTATCCCGCAACTTTACCAAATTTATTGATTATCTCTAGAGGTTTCTTGGTGGCATCTTTAGGATTCTCTATGTATAGTATCATGTTATCTGCAAACAGTGACAGTTTTACTTCTTCTTTTCCAATTTGTATTCCTTTTATTTCTTTTTCTTCTCTGATTGCTATGGCTAGGACTTCCAAAAACTGTGTTGAATAATAGTGGCAAGAGTGGACATCCTTGTCTTGTTCCTGATCTTAGAATAAATGCTTTCAGTTTTTCACCATTAAGAATGATGTTTGCTGGGTCTTCCCTGGTGGCGCAGTGGTTGAGAATCTGCCTGCCAATGCAGGGGACACGGGTTCGAGCCCTGGCCTGGGAAGATCCCACATGCCGCGGAGCAACTGGGTCCGTGAGCCACAGTTACTGAGCCTGCGCGTCTGGAGCCTGTGCTCCGCAACAAGAGAGGCCGCGACAGTGAGAGGCCCGCGCACCGCAATGAAGAGTGGCCCCCGCTCGCCGCAGCTAGAGAAAGCCCTCGCACAGAAACGAAGACCCAACACAGCCAAAAATAAATAAATAAATTTAAAAAAAAAAAAAAAAAAAAAAAAAAAAGAATGATGTTTGCTGTGGGTTTGTCTTATATGGCCTTTATTATGTTGAGGTAGGTTCCCTCTATGCCCACTTTCTGGAGAGTTTTTATCATAAATGTGTGTTGAATTTTGTCAAAAGCTTTTTCTGCATCTATTGAGATGATCATATGGTTCTTATTCTTCAGTTTGTTAATATGGTGTATCACATTGATAGATTTGCATATATTGAAGAATCCTTGCATCCCTGGGATAAATCCCACTTGATCATGGTGTATGATCCTTTTAATGTGTTGTTGGATTCTGTTTCTTAGTATTTTGTTGAGGATTTTTGCATCTATATTCATGAGTGATATTGGTCTGTAAATTTTTTTTTGTAATATCTTTGTCTGGTTTTGGTGTCAGGGTGATGGTGGCCTCACAGAATGAGTTTGGGAGTGCTCCTTCCTCTTCAATTTTTTGGAAGAGTTTGAGAAGGATAGGTGTTAGCTCTTCTCTAAATGTTTGATAGAATTCACCTGTGAAGCCATCTGGTCCTGGGCTTTTGTTTGTTGGAAGATTTTTAATCACAGTTTCAATTTCATTACTTGTGATTGGTCTGTTCATATTTTCTGTTTCTTCCTGGTTCAGTCTTGGAAGGTTATACCTTTCTAAGAATTTGTCCATTTCTTCCAGGTTGTCCATTTTATTGGCATAGAGTTGCTTGTAGTAGTCTCTTAGGATGCTTTGTATTTCTGTGGTGTCCATTGTAACTTCTCCTTTTTCATTTTTAATTTTATTGATTTGAGTCCTCTGCCTCTTTTTCTTGATGAGTCTGGCTAATGATTTCTCAATTTTGTTTATCTTCTCAAGGAACCAGCTTTTAGTTTTATTGATCTTTGCTATTGTTTTCTTTGTTTCTATTTCATTTATTTCTGCTCTGAGCTTTATGATTTCTTTCCTTCTGCTAACTTTGGGTTTTGTTTGTTCTTCCTTCTCTAGTTCCTTTAAGTGTAAGGTTAGATTGTTTATTTGAGATTTTTCTTGTTTCTTGAGGTAGGCTTGTATAGCCATAAACTTCCCCGTTAGAAATGCTTTCGCTGCATCCCATAGGTTTTGGATCGTCGTGTTTTCATTGTCATTTGTCTCTAGGTATTTTTTGATTTCTTCTTTGATTTCTTCAGTGATCTCTTGGTTATTTAGTAACGTATTGTTTAGCCTCCATGTGTTTGTGTTTTTTACATTTTTTTCCCCTGTAATTAATTTCTAATCTCATAGCGTTGTGGTCAGAAAAGATGCTTGATATGATTTCAGTTTTCTTAAATTTACTGAGGCTTGACTTGTGACCCAAGATGTGATCTATCCTGGAGGATGTTCCATGTGCACTTGAGAAGAAAGTGTAATCTGCTGTTTTTGGATGGAATGTCCTATAAATATCAATTAAATCTATCTGGTCTATTGTGTCATTTAACGCTTGTGTTTCCTTATTAATTTTCTGTTTGGATGATCTGTCCACTGGTGTAAGTGAGGTGTTAAAGTCCCCCGCTATTATTGTGTTACTGTCGGTTTTCTCTTTTATAGCTGTTAGCAGTTGCCTTATGTACTGAGGTGCTCCTATGTTGGGTGCATATATATCTATAATTGTTATATCTTCTTCTTGGATTGATCCCTTGATCATTATGTAGTGTCCTTCCTTGTCTCTTGTAACATTCTTTATTTTAAAGTCTATTTTATCTGATATGAGTATTGCTACTCCAGCTTTCTTTGATTTCCATTTTGCATGGATATCTTTTCCATCCCCTCACTTTCAGTCTGTATGTGTCCCTAGGTCTGAAGTGGGTCTCTTGTAGACAGCATATATATGGGTCTTTTTTTTCTGTATCCATTCAGCAAGCCTGTGTCTTTTGCTTGGAGCATTTAATCCATTCACGTTTAAGGTAATTATCAATATGTATGTTCCTATGACCATTTTCTTAATTGTTTTGGGTTGTTTTTGTAGGTCCTTTTCTTCTCTTTGTGTTTTCCCACTTAGAGAAGTTCCTTTAGCATTTGTTGTAGAGCTGGTTTGGTGGTGCTGAATTCTCTTAGCTTTTGCTTGCCTGTAAAGCTTTTGATTTCTCCATCGAATCTTAATGAGATCCTTGCTGGGTAGAGTAATCTTGGTTGTAGACTCTTCCCTTTCATCACTTTAAATATGTCATGCCACTCCCTTCTGGCTTGTAGAGTTTCTCCTGAGAAATCAGCTGTTAACCTTATGGGAGTTCCCTTGTATGTTATTTGTCATTTTTCCCTTGCTGCTTTCAATAATTTTTCTTTGTCTTTAATTTTTGCCAATTTGATTACTATGTGTCTCAGCGTGTTTCTCCTTGGGTTTATCCTGTATGGGACTCGCTGCGCTTCCTGGACTTCGGTGGCTATTTCCTTTCCCATGTTAGGGAAGTTTTCGACTATAATCTCCTCAAATATTTTCTCAGGTCCTTTCTCTCTCTTCTCCTTCTGGGACTCCTATAATGCGAATGTTGTTGTGTTTAATGTTGTCCCAGAGGCCTCTTAGGCTGTCTTCATTTTTCATTCTTTTTTTAAAATTCTATTCCACAGCAGTGAATTCCACCATTCTGTTTTCCAGGTCACTTATCCGTTTTTCTGCCTCAGTTATTCTGCTATTGATTCCTTCTAGTGTATTTTTTCTTTTCAGTTATTGTATTGTTCATCTCTGTTTGTTTGTTCTTTAATTCTTCTTGATCTTTGTTAAACATTTCTTGCATCTTCTCCATCTTTGCCTCCATTCTTTTTCTGAAGTCCTGGATCATCTTCACTATCATTATTCTGAATTCTTTTTTGGAAGGTTAACTATCTCCACTTCATTTAGTTGTTTTTCTGGGGGTTTATCTTGTTCCTTCATCTGGTACATAGCCCTGTGCCTTTTCATCTTGTCTATCTTTCTGTCTGGCCTAACATACTTTAAATTTTACTCTTCATGTCTGTCATTTGTCTGGCTCTCTAGATTGTCCATTTCACAAGGGCAGTGATTTTTTTTTTTTTTAAGAAATTCACGTTCTTTATTTATTTATTTATTTATTTATTATTTATTTATTTATGACTGTATTGGGTCTTCGTTTCTTTGCGAGGGCTTTCTCTAGTTGTGGCAAGTGGGGACCATTCTTCATCGCAGTGTGCGGGCCTCTCACCATCGTGGCCTCTCTTGTTGCGGAGCACAGGCTCCAGACGTGTAGGCTCAGTAATTGTGGCTCACGGGCCCAGTTGCTCCGTGGCATGTGGGATCTTCCCAGACCAGGGCTCGAACCCGTGTCCCCTGCATTGGCAGGCAGATTCTCAACCACTGTGCCACCAGGGAAGCCCAGGGGCAATGATTTTTTTTTCACACCTAGGACCATGCCTGCCACTTAGTATGCGCTCAGTAGATATTAGTCAAACAAATGAATGGAAGAACCAGATATGCAGGACCTGTTTCAGTAGGTTTGAAGCCCCAAAATGGGGATCTCAGCCCCCAGACTATCACTCACTGTTTACATGCATCTTTAAGAAGTTTTACTTTTAAGTTATCTGAGCCTCAGTTTCTTCAACTGTAAACTGGGGATAATAGTAATTAGTAACAAGGACTAATAACAGTAAACAGTAAAAGGGGGGGGGAAATGTCACAGAATAATCCTGAGGATTACAAGAGAAAATGGATGTGCACATTGTCCACTGATGCCAGCAATTATGACCTGAGAGATGGAAGCAAAGGAAGGGTGAAGAGGATTCCAGGTTGCCCTGAGGAGCAAAATGATCAGCTGTTCTTGGCATTAGAATCCAATGGAAGAAAAGTGGTGGTTGGAGAGATCAGGCATCTTGAACTTAAATATAGAGGCTGTATAATTAACTATAGTATGTATATAGCACGTATGAGAGGGAGAGTGGGATGGAGAGAGAGAGAGAGAGAGAGATGGATTGCGTGCACAACATTATTTTGGGGTGAATCACTCATCGTGGTATCTGTTTACTTTGTTCCATTATAGGAAATTTGATATTTCATTTGTACCACCACACCTGATGTCAAGTGAACATGTAAACCTAGGTGTAGAGTAATTGTCACCACAGAATATTTCATACGAAAATTTTCCTGACAGTGTTAAGCAGCAGTATGGAAATTACTGAAGAGAGAGAAGTACTTTTTTTTTTTAAATTAGGATAATTTTTAACTGTAATGAATCTGCCAGAATCAACCTTGATGTATCTATTTGGACATTTTCCACATCCCAAGTGGTTAGTCTAATACAAATTAAAGCACCACAGATTGCTATTATCTTCTTGCATTATTCTTTTCCTGAATTAATTTCATTTTAAAAATCAGACCTTTTCCAAATAAGAATAAATTTAAATATCCGAGGTACAAATGTGAAGCTGATGTCAGGACCCATGCATATCTATAATTTCCACAGAATCATGGGAGTAATCCTAAAAAATTATTAAATGGAGGAACTGACCTTTTGGGTCACTTAATCATTCCCCTTGTTATTCCTGGAGAATCCAAAGAGTACCTCTAGTTTTCCTTCTTCTGAAATTACATATCACTTTCCCCTTATATTCATACATTAATTTGTTCATTTATCCTTCCACCCACCCATCCATCATTGCAATCTTTCATTTAATAAATATTAGGCATCATTTATGTACCTGGAATGCTGCTTAGCACTCAAGAAACAAAATATGCTAATATTTTATTTCAATACATCATCGTTAAGTGGGAGAAACAAACAGATTAATAATCATAATGTGATATGTCTTATAATAGAAGTATGAACAAAGTGCTGACTGGATGAATCACAAAGGTTTATGAATTATGAAGTGGTAACATTTGTTCTGAGGTTTGAAAGGAGAGTATTTCAGGCAGAGGTAAAATGTACACAAAGATAAGGAGATATGGATGGGCAACAAGTCCTAGGAGGATTAAATAGTTGGGTGTGACTGGAGTTGAGCCTATGCATCTCTGAAGGGGTTGGGAAGGTAGGAGATGAAGTTGGGTGGGTTGAGGTCTTATCATAAAGGACCTTCTGTATTACCAGCAAGAATTTAGATTTCCTTCTATGATTGATAGAACATCTTTATAGACTTTTCAGGAATGATGTTAGCAAAGAGGAGGAGCAGACACTGCAAAGGACGAGACAAATTGGGAGGTTATTCCAACTCTACAAACCAGATGGAATAAAGACCTCAAAGTAGTGACAGTGAGACAGAGAGTGGGGAACTGAATAAAAAGATGACTAGGATCAAGAAACTGATGAGAGAGAAAACATCTGGAGAAAATTGCTATCATTGTTCAAAATATGCAATGGGGAGAAGTGAAATTAACATTCCTGAAAGGCTTTCCATGTTTTTGAACAATGTGAAGAAAATGGAGGCCTGGATATATTAAGTGGTATATTTATCCATCTGTTCCTTGCTTTTTCTAAAAAATATGACGCTCCTCTAAATTTTCTCCAGCTTCATCCTTTGTCTTCAGTCACATGTGACCATGGCAAGTCATGACACTGATCCACTTCATGACTATGTTGGCCCTGATATATTTGGATAAAGTCAAGTAAATGTGACCAGAACCCAAAAGTTCTGTTCTTCCTCAACCATTTTAGTCTTACATTTTCTGCTTAGGTAGAGAGAGGCCAAGATTAACAATGATGGGGAAGAGGGATCTGTTCTTATTGCTCAAAGACTCAAGTTTTTTTCAAAATTGGAAAATATCTTTTTATATTATGACATGATTAGTCTATTTTCTGCTATTAATTTTAACTATCCTGAGCTCTCAAACTTACTTATGTAGGAAATGTTTTACTTTACTTTTGATTCATCTTACCAAAACCTTCTGTTATCTGATCCTAATTACTAGCCATTCCCTCATATGATTTATTATTTTTCATGTTATACTCTCCAATATTAAATTATTTAAATATTTGAAAATCAAATAGTACATGTTTTATACATTTGGAGTACTTTGGGAAAGACAGATTATAAAGAAAACTTTTGAAAGTCTATCTATCTACAAAATGTCATAAATTACAACTGAAAAATAGCATGAATCCCATTCAGACTGTTACTAAGGATTACACAGTTGATGAGTAGAGAACAAAGCTGGCTTTAGAAGTGAATGCCCATGGGTGGCTAGACCCACACATTGGTTAAATGACTTGGCCTCATTTATCAGCATTAAAATATGTATGATTCAGGGTCATGCTTCAGCAAATTACAAACTACTAAATACATAGATGTTCAGGCAAACTATGAATGGTTAAGCTTGCAAATATTAAGTCTGAATTCTAATTGAATATTACTACATAATGTTTCTACAATTCTTTTACCCTTTTATGTTAAAGTGGTTGTCTGTTGATTTCTATATACTTTCTTCCTTGATTTTAAATGAATTCTTTTCTTACATTTGTGCAGAATGCTTCCCAAAATAGTCATTAGAAATGTTTACTATCCTTATATCAATTTCTCGTAAAAGCTGTTTATTTTAGGTACCGTTTATGGGTATGTGTTTCTCTGAAATTAAAAAAGAAAATATGTTCTAAGAGTTTATAATCCTCTAGGAGAGGTGCAAAACTGTCCCCATTGTGGGCTTTTCTGGAGGTAAAGGAAGTTATTGTCTTGCTGTCCCTTTCTGCTTGTTGAAATATTCCCTTTTGCCCAAGTTTGCTTCCTGTAATAATCTTTTGAACAGTGGAGTACCTGACATGTGTTTGTTTCTTAAGCAAATGTGTAAAACTCTTCAAGTTTGAATGGAGAAGCAGAAAGAGAAGGTTTCTGCTGTGCCTGATGACAGTTTTTGATTTTTCCACACTAATATTCTGGCTCCATGTTGGAGCACTAGTGTGGCAAATCCTAGCGTTGGTGGCATTCTAAGGAAGGGACAGAAGTTTCGTTGAGGAGTAAAGATTCAAAACAACTCCAGAAGTGAGCTCTCATCTCGGTTTATTTCTCACAGAGCAGCAGGTGTGTACATCGTGTTGCAGGATTAACTGTAACCTATTCTTTCTTATAATTACCATTAGCATTCCAGGTGCCCCTGATTTCAGGGAAAAGATGAACTTGATACAGCTTTAGGGATCAAAGGTAAAGAACTGCTTCAGTGGTCAGTAAAGAAGACACTGAATTTTTTTTTATAAGAAAGGGATAGGGAAGCATCATTCTTTGATAGGAGGCCAAGAAACTGGCCACAAATAGCCAATATGTCATTATTGGTGAACCTAATATTGTCACCTAAAATGACCCTGCAGCTAACATATTGTTTTCCCAAGAACATGAAATGGGTAAAACAAAATCCTGAGTATAAGTGGACCTCTGTCAGTGTTCGACCTATTAGTTTGGAAATTAGCATGAAAAGCACTGAACCATCAAACTTTCACCTAATCTCCATAAACCAAATGAAGATGATTGTGTTCTTACCTAATGGTTCATTCTTTCTATATTTAAATTGCCCCTGAATTGAATAAGCTATGTCATAACAGGATCTAAGTAATTAGAATTGGCTAGATTTAAAGATTCATATTTTGATCAACTTTGGGAATTTGAGACTAATGGATTATGACTATTTTTTTAAAAGGGAGAAATATATCTGGGAAATAGAAAAAAAAAAGCAAACACCCCCAACATAGTAAACATCACTGCCTATGCTGCCCTATCCTTCAGAAAATGGATTCTAGTTCTAGTCTTTTTGACTTAGAGAAACATTTTTTCCCAAAAATGTAGCACATATAGATTGGTTATCTCTAAACTTAATTTTATGGCAGAAGATGATAGGGATGGAGAGAGTTTGTGCTACTTCAGGCATGGTACTAGCCTTGTTCTTCCACAAGTTGCACCAAGTTCTTTTCAAAATGACAGCAGCATATTCTTTATGCAGACAGGTGTCTCAAGGAAAAGTTGTTCGTATTTATAACTCAAACCAACCAGGAAGCTAAGAGAAAATGTTGGTCTCTTAGTAATTCCTAGGCTACTAAGACAAATTTCTTCAAAGTTTCAATCCTTCCTCCCAGACTCCACTTATCTTAAATTCACCTTATAAACACAATTTTTATTGCTTAATTCTGTTAGCCCTTATATGCAGTGAGGCTGAAATTCTTGACTGATACTTGACCAGATATAAACTTTTAAAGTAAGTATGACAGAAATTGGATTAAAAACTATCAATTCAAATTACTTCTTTACAAATGAGAGGTGAGTCTAAAGAAATGAACCTACTATCAAATTTAGCAGGAAAAGTGCCTTCCAATTGAGTTCAAAGTTTCAACTGTCTCTAAAAATGTGTGAACTTGCTGGTATATGGAATAATATCTGTAAAAATCTATTCAGCTTTCCTCAAAGCATTCAAAATAATTGCTTTCCCATTTTAAGGACTTTATGGTGTTTCTTTAAACAGTGTAATACCATTATACTGTTGTCTTTCAAAATTATCTAAATTTTTGTTGTTTTTCCACCTGGAGTAAACGGAAGGTATATATGGTAGAAAGCCAGGAGAAGTAGGAAAGTCTTAAATTTTCTTAATGTCGCAAGGGAATTTATTCACTACCCAAAGAGAAGTCAGGGAATGCTAACAGTTAATGTCATCCAGAGAGAATCAGTTGATCTGCCTCTGAGTGGATGAATGTGCATAAATGGCAATGCAAACAGTCATCTGCTTTCATGAGTCACATAGAAGAGTTCATGGCAGGCACACTGTACAGCTTTCAAACTTCCAAGAAATGGTGCAAGTCCATCTGTTCCAAAGATTCATTTCTAGTCGAGATCTTCATTTGCACAGCACAGGAAGCTGAAAGCCACTGACAGATGTATTTGTGGTAAAAGCTCACTAGTCCTGCATTCTAATATAGGCTTTTTAGAAAAATGAAGTCTATACAGTGGTTATACCACCAATGAATTTAGGTAATAAATAAGGTAATCAGGTAATCAAGTAAATAATAAAGTAATCGGGATAAAATTTTATACCATTTTGAATTAGTCCTTATTATCCTTGGGGATAGAAGGGAATTAGAAACTCACTAAGTCTAGCCAGCTTGTTTGACAGGTATGAACGAACCAGGGAGATTGAGAGATTTTTAAGTGACTTGTCCAAAGTTCTAAAACCAGAAGGTTGTAACACTGTTATAAACTCTTATCAAAACAAGCCCACCTCTTCTCAGTCAGTCTGGTGCTCTGTTTTTTTTCCCAGAAGTCTAGGAAGACTCTATGCCATTTTCCACTTCCACACCGGGACCCACACTGAGGTACACCTAAATATTGGGTTGGCAAAAAAGTTTGGGTTTTTCTGTAAGATGTCACAGAATAGAATCAGTTAACTACAGAAATGCTCTGTTGTTTGAAATGACTATTCCCAATCAATCACCCAAGGCTGTTAAATATTTTGAGATAAATTTTTTGAGAATTCATAGAACAGATAACAAGGTCAGTTAGTGGCAATATTGACCCCAGCCAAAATATTAAACAGATTGGCTTTGGTGCCCCAAATGTTAAATGTGGAGGCCAAGCCACAGCACCAGCCATTCTTAGGAAGGAAAATTAAACTGCAGTATGAAAATGCAGTAGTTTTCAGGGCTTATAAGAATCACTTTCACCAGCATGAAAGTAAAATAGAGGCTTAATTTTTTACATAGGTGTGTATGTTTATGAAGGTGATTCATATGTCATTGCCTTACACTGCCTCGTCTATACTTAAAAGCTTGCTATTAAATGATTATTTCAGACCAATAGGAGTCTTCCATTTCATAATACCTCATTGCATAAGGTGCTTTAAGAAAGCACAAGTGCATTCATGTACAGTTACGACCAACTCAATGGCAGCTTTTCTCCAGCTTAAATGAGAAAACCTGCTACTGCAGAGTAATGATGTTTTAATTGCACATTTAGTACACAAAAAGTGAAGCAAGAAGTTAATTCATGTACTTGTAAGAGCTACATTAAAAAAATACATTTGCAGTGAAGTAGCAATTATTTTCCAAGCAAGGAAAAGTTCATTCAAATCAGCATTTAGTGGTTTAAAGAAATAGGATTGCTTTAAGAATCCATTTACTGACTCAGAAAGATTTTAAATGGTAGAGTGCCTTATGTTATATACCTGAAACTAATACAATGTATGTCAATTATACATTAATAAAGAAATTAATTAACTAATTTAAAAAATCAGCATTTACCATGAGGGTATTCTAGTCTTCCTTTTTACCTATATAGAAAGGTTAAATTTATTATTGGAATATTAGTTTGAAATGATGCCTATCTATGATGTTAAGCAGCTGTATTATAAAAATCCGACATGCACTGGATTTTAACCTGGTGCCTCCTTTCAGAAATACTGCCACATATTCCTTGCCTTCCAATTATTTAAAGAATGTCCATCAGTCTAAAGATAAATGTTTGTTTCTCTAATAACATGGGTATTTTAGTGAAAATTTTTTTTAATGAAATTGACTTATGTTCATAATGCATTGTCTCTTCTATTCTTGTGTGTATGTGACTCATATTCAAAGGAATATAAATATTGTTCAATAGTTCCTCATAAAAAGATTTTAATGACCACACTGGAAAAAATAAGACTATTTTGTAAATTAAGCTAATATGATAAGATTTGCACTGATACTGTGGAGATTTGGCAGCAATTTCACAAATTTATGTAGACTGGCAAAGTGAACAACTGAAATTAAAAATCTGGGATACGGGATAGAACCCAAATACATCAAAGGAACCATCAATAATGAATAAGGAAATTTACAAATCTGCATTTTGTTTGGCATAATTATACCACATTTATTTTTACCCTAGGTGGTTAAAGTGTAGTACTAATTTCCTAAATATTTTTCCTGCATGTAGAGTCTGATGGCAGCTGGTCCACTAGAAAAACAAATAATGCAATTGCCTGTAAAAACTAGTAATGTATGCTCAGAAATAATCGAGAGCAAATGTAGGAATTCAATGCATTCAGGTGCCTAGAAATGTACCCATATCTGAATAATGTTACCACTTACATAATGCTTATTATGTGCCTTAGAATATTAGTTCTAAGCATTTGACCAATTAACTTATTTTTTCCTCAGCTCATACAACCATATGATTTAGGTACTAATATTACAGCTGTTTTACTCAAGGTCACATGCTGAGTTATCAGCAGAACTAAGCACTGAACCTAGACAGCCTGGCTTCAAAGTATAACCTTTTTAACCATTACATACTCTCTATCACCTTGTCTGAAAAGACAGTCTCTCTCCCAAAGCCAGCTGAAACAATAGTGCTTCCATCTTGATATATGACTTTGATTAACAGCATATGAAATGAATAATTACAAATTTAGTTACTATAAGACACAGCAAATTTACTAATTAAATCAATGTTTATAGAGAAACAAGAATGCCCCCTCCTATAGGTATCCTATGCATCACCTTTTGAGTCTTATTTGGGAATTACTACTGCTACCACCTGTTAATATTTAAAAAGCATTTGCCTGGACAGATACTTTGCAGGGATTATCTGATTTAATCACAATAGCAAACATATGAGGTCTGATAATACCATTTTTATATTTCACATGGGGAGACGAAGGCTCAGGGGTTTTACATAATTTATCAACCTCACAGTGTTAGAAAGTGATTGATAAGGCAGAGATTTGAACCCAGGCAGCCTGTGTGCAGAGCCCACACTATTTGTCATTATGCCTCTTACCATAGTGTGTTATCTCCCATTGGTAACCTAGTCAGCATGATTTGAACAGGGCAAAAGAACTATAGGCTCCATGAACAGAATGATTTTAAGAACTTCATAAAAGCATCTTTTGCACTTGGGGACAGAATAGAGTCTTTAATTTTTTTCCTTCTTTAGCCTTTCTAATTTATCTTACCTTGAAGATGGGCAGAGGATATATATAACATAATGGTCAAAATACAAAATGAAGACAGTATTAAAACAGTTGACTTCACTTCATTTTAAATGTAGCATCTTATACGCCATTTACCTGGTTTTAGTTTCTCAATTTAAATCGGTGAACAGACGTAAAAAGACATGATGTTAGCATAAATTATTGAGAAATCTAATCAGAGCCCTGTAGTAGATTAGTTGGACTGAAGAAATAAATGGATGCTCTCACCTTAAAGAATCAGTGCTTTTTGTTACCAGATTAGCTTCTTCAACCTGGCGGCTCGTTACCAAGATAGCTTTGTGCTTGTGACTAGAAATAGTATTGATAATAATAACAGTAATAGTAATAATAATTTATTATTGCATGCGTTCAGCAGCCAAGTAGTTTCGCTTACCAAATTGGCTGGTGTGCAGCACACACAAATAAAATTTGCATGAAAAAGAACAGCTGTGTAAAATACTGCCTTTGGAAAGGCAAATTTACTGAGATAGTGATTATAGTGTATGAAGCTCAAGGCATAACCGTAATGATTGTAGGACCATTTCTCTCCCTCATGCAGTATTTTACATCTATTGCCCTCAGAACCAGAAGACAGTGAATTCATGGTAGCAAATGCTCTTTCCTATCCTGTAAAAGTGATTTTATTGCAACCTCCTGCTTTTAAGTCACTGAAAACTTGCTGGAAAGCCTCCTTTGAAGGTAAAACTTTTACTAGTTGGCCTCTTCCAAAAGATGGGCTTGAGTGAAAAGAGAGTAATATTTAAGTTCTAAAAATAAGGCAGTGCTTAATTTGATGTACTAAAAGCTTATTTTTAAATGATAGCAAAATTTTTAAATGTTGGATTGTGTAAGTATTGTTTAAGCAACTCTTTCATATCAGGAAGTTCCAGTTTATCATCTATAAAGGGTAAAATGGCAATCATTTTTCCCCCATTAGCATGTCATAATTTAAACATGATTCACTTGGACTTAATGAGCATATAAATCATAAAAGCGTCTTTTGTACTGAATTTTAGACAATAATTTTAAAGTGTTATTTGGACCTTGCATATTAGGTGATGAAAATTGGTGACAATGTACCTGTATTCAGAATCATCTACATGTTTTTAAATCTTTGGCTTTGCCATTTCATTTGGTACAAATCTGGAAGTTGTCAGGGAGAGTGCTGATATATGTTCATATTTATACTTCGTTGAAAAGGGCAAATTACGACTTAGCCTTTGTTTGAATTCCTTAAGTGTAGTCCTCTAACTTGAGTGAATGTCTGTCTGTTAGTGTGATCCTCTCATTCTACTTTTAGTGGTTTTCTTGTTAAACATTTATGCATTGAAAAAAACTGATCCCAACTCTAAAACGTTCATTTTTATAGTACTTCATAGTTGGCAAAGCTAGGTTTTCATAAGTATAATAATTCGATCCTCATAGCAACGCTGTGAGGCTAACAAGATTATCCGCATTTTACACATGGGAAGCTGTAGGGCCCAGAGGTTGTATGACACAGCCAGTGTGATTAGTATTATTGCCACACTGACGTAAATCCAGAGCTCTATGTGCTGAACCACAACAGTCCTCTGATCAAAATCAAATGATTTACAAAAATCATACTGAAAACAAGTTGTCTGTTACTCTTCATCTCATAAAATGTGGATATTTTTAGGATTAATAAACTAGGAAACAAGGAAATAGTGCATGAAGTTGGAGAATAAGGAAAAGCTTTCATTATGTTTCAATCCATGCTTATTTAGACGATCACTTCTTTAAATCATGTTTAAAGTTTGGTTTTCTAGCAATTATTTTAGCTGATAGAAACACAGCATGATAAAAATGTGTATTTATGATATTCTTGAGCATATGGATTGTATAGTTATATGTTTGTGTATACTTATATGTTTCCTCTACTGACATGGAAGAAAGATTTATTACAGATATATAAACCTTTGGTATTATACTGTCAATTTGATGTCTATTTTTAAAATTATGTGAAAATAAAGCTTTAAATATATAAATGGTTGAGAGAATCCCTCCTCAGCTTTATATAAACCAGCAGGATGAAATACCTACCTTGGAATGAAGACGTAAGAATGCGTCCGCCATACCCACCAATAGATTACTTAGAACCTGGGCTTGCAGTGGCTCAAGAGGACGTGTCACTTGCTTTCCTGATGTCATTGCAGTGTGTCCCCCTCCAGTTGCCTGTGTTGAACCTCTCCTGAGGCTAAACCAGTTGTTCTCTTCCTCTTTTTTTCCTGTCATTTCAAGCACTGGTCCCCATATTATGTTTCATAATGATTCCTACTAAGAGAATTTTCAGAAAAGGCAGGTGAATTTTCTCAGCCAGTGGAAATCAGATTGTGTTAAATCAATGTTTGTCAATAAAGTGTATCACAAAAATAACATTTCTGTGTTTTTCACAGTGATCAGCCATCCGCATCAGCAACCTGTAACATCATGTCCATAACACTCTTCACATTTCCTCCCCACCTTCTTCTTACACTGACTCCCAGGCTGGGAGCCCTTCTCACAACTTGTATAAATTGACCATTGAATGGCAGACAAATTGATAATGAAGTTGCTTCCCTATTGAAGATATCCCCCGCTCCCAGAATCTCTAGAGGCCAGCAGACCCTTCACATCTGTGTCTTCCCCCCCACAATTCCATTCCTTCCATAGTTTCTCTGTGCACGGGTATAAGCAGCTACAAATATGCAGACAGAAGCTCCTTCTTTGGGAAGGGTAGCTGACCAACGAGACACAGATATGAAGCCTGCCTCCATGCAGAACCTACCTGTTTGTTTGAATTTTACACCTTCCTTTGGAGACCAGCTATGGCAGAGCAAAGTCTAGAGCTGGCTTTCTTATTTTGTTTAATGTTCCTATTTTTCAGAGTTGACCGAACAACAATAAACAACACAAACAAAAACCAGTCTTCTGGCAAATGTTTCATGAAAAGACAAGTAACTGTGTCATTTAATGAAATAAAACCAAAGTATCCACAATAGTTTTTAAAAACTCACCTTTTGTTACTCACCATTGCTGCAAAAGAACTGTTAGGCAACTCTAAGTACTGTGATATTAAGAGCGTAACTAGAAATTCATTGACACAGCAGAAATCTGTCTCTCTATATCATCTTCCTTCCATATGCATATAGAGATATCTGTGTATGTATCAGGTATTCTAGCTAGCTAGCTATTATTCCTTTTTCCTGCATACAAACATTCTCTGGACTTGAGTAGGTGTGAAAATCCAGTGTGAATCTGCCTCAGTAATTTATAATAGCATTAATAATACTGCTCTAATGAATTTCATGAGAAATTTGGGCACCTTTAAAATTTGGTAAAGGATTGTACTATCATTAATTGTTTTTCTCTCAAAATAATAGGGTTTTTTTGCCTTATGAATAGCTAATTTTCTGAAATACAGTTGAGTCAAATAAGCACTCAACTTTTAAACTACTTCAAGAATGGATTTTATGGAACCAGATCTCAAGGGCTTTCTTGAAGATGGGGTCTGATTGTATTCCTGAGGCCAAAGGCCTTTCTTCACTGACACCTGGCATGATGTGTATGATCTCTGGGTTATTATGTCCACCAAGCCTGTGCAAAGAACAGGGATTCCAGAATCATTCTTCAGATCTGAAAGGGCAAAGATCACCAGTTAAGATCTTCCTGGTCACCGTTGGAGTAATTTGGATAATAGTGCAAGGGGCTCTAAAAGTATTATGAAATAATAGAGAAAATAATTATTATAATAAGCTATAAATACCTAAATATGGTAGTCCTTTAAAATTCAATAATTTATTTGATACAGCAAATACCAGCATTTTGAGTTACATATTCATTTCTAATACTTAATTGTGTAGAGTTTTAAGATGATGGCTGTTATGAAATGATTCTATTTTCTTCTTCTTTTGCAGGTAACCCATTAACAAAGGATAAATCAAGTGATCCTCAAGGCTGATTACATTGAACATCAGCATAGAAACATAACTCATGAGGTGATCTTGAAGGAAAATTTTTATACAGCTCACAAGAGGCACTCTGGAGTCTATTATTTCCAGGGGATTTCATGGCTTGTAATCAGCTTCTTCTTGGAATCAAGACTTTTTAAAAGTCCGACATGAACTTCTCTATCATGAAGATTTCATCAGATTTGAACTGTGTTCAACTTGTATAACTGCACTTGCAAAAAGGATTTGAAGTTACTATCTGAAGAGTTAGCGTTTCCGGATGGTGTCAGAGACACTTACCTTTTGGGCTCTTGGCTCCAAATGTGACTGCTTTTCTTGTTTCTGAAAGTCTCCCAAGTGCACTGGCCTTCTGTCATGGACCTGTTCCTGAGTCCTGTGTTCAGTGGCTAGGACTGCACATGGCTTCAGTGACTTTTCCTTTGAGAACTTCTCCTCTGGCATGGTGTAGACTGAGACAATTTATTTGTATCCTAACCTTGGAGCTCTGAAAGCCTACATGTTTTAACATCTTAAAGTTGCTTTTGTTAAAGGAATGGAAATATATATCCATTGATAATAATTATTGTTGGCAAGTAATAGTTATCTGAATACATCAATCATATAAGAATGTATAGACAAGCTGACATGTTTCCCCAAGGCTAACACACTGCTGCAGCTCTCTGTCAGTTAAATAGGTAGTAGTTAATTAGAACTGAATTACCATTTTCATTATATACTCCTGTTTGGTACCTCTAGAGTACTCTCCCTTTCAGTTTTTTTGTTTTTTGTTTTTTGTTTTAAAGTGGGCTTTTTCTTTCATTTTTATCTTTACTTTTTCCCTTCACAGTGAGCAGTCAAGTATTTAGGTAACCTTCAGTTTCAAAAAACTGCCAGGGATGCATGTGGGTTTTGATTTCTTAGCTTGAAAGTTATTCACTTAGATTTCTTCTAGTATTTTTTTAAACTGTCCTTTCTATCTCATTTTAAAAAGGCTGTCTCTTGCTCTATCCCAATGACTGTTTGAATGCCTATCTGTTTATTCAGTCTGTTGGTAGAATAAATTGTTCTTTTCCTTGGTCTCAATTTTATAAATATTTGCTTACCGTTGTCCCATTCAAACAATTTCTTTAGTCAGTCTTTGTCCACATTTTCATAATACTTTTAACATTTGTGGTTTTCAGTTCTACAGGAAAATCTTATAAATATTTCAAGGCCTTAAACATGTATGTACTTTTTTTTCTAAGTTACTCACAGAATGTATAATTTTATACTACATCTGCTTTGTTTCATTTGTGATGCGGAGGGAGAGAAGAATGGAAATTGCATAACCATTCTGGATATTGTGTAAATGTATAGTTTGAAGGAATGTAAAGGGGGAGGAGCTTCTGTGTTTTACTCATCTTAGACTAATAGGAAGATACTTCAGAAATTGTCCTATTAGAAGTTCCATTATGTTAGAGAAGGTGTGGACATCTTTTGTTTTTTAAAACTCACTGACATGGCCAATTAAGTATATGTTGATTTCCATGATGGAGGCTGACATACAAACCTAAGCTCTCCAGGCTAAGTTGGTAACAACTTTCAAAGACCAATACATTACCCAGAATCTTCTCTCGGCAGAATGACTAAAAGCATAAAATTTGTTAAACATTACATTTGTAAAGTATGCTTTTGATATTGAACTAAAGTAAAGTATACTGCCCCATAAGTTCATGGAATGGAATGACTTTCTCCTTCCATTTTAATTATGCATATACAACTAGATGGCTCTGAGTGAATTTTGCAATGGTTCAAGACTGTCTGAACTCATAAAGAAAGGAGTAACAGTTGTGCTGGAGTTTCTGCATCAGTAATAATATCATTAATTTCTTTGGAACAAAGTGGAAAACTATATTATTTTGGAAATTATGAATTTGTCCTAGGTTTGAAATTATAGATCATGCCTCTCATTTTTTAAACTATGTCCCCTAAAACAACACTGGAAATTCTGTATTATATTCAAGTGTAATACATGCATATCAATAGAAAAAAATAAATGGAATTTCAAATATATTAACTAGATTATCCCCAGTAGATTAATGTTGTGACTCTTCAGAAAAGGTGAATAAAATTGGAATATAAGATGGACTCTTTTTTCATGAGTTACATTCAGAGAATCTGTTTTCCAGTGTTTTATCTTAAAAGCACTTCAGTTACTATCTAGGAAAACCTCTGAGTTTATGGGGAAGCTGACATAAATTCTTCAACCTTCTTTTTATAAAACTCCATGGCAAATCTTGCCATTTACACAAGGTTCCGATATTTGACTGGCTTCTTTGCTAAGAAACAATTGAAATAGATGTATCTACACTTGTGCCACTTGCTCACATCTTGACTATGACAAAATTTTGCTAGCAATATACAAAAATCATTTTATTATAAAAATTGTTGAAAATAATGACTGTTTATCCTTTGAAATTCATTATACAGTGGGCCCTTGAACAACATAGGTTTGAACTGCACAGGTCTACTTATACATGGATTTTTTTCAACATTAAGTACTACAGTACTACACAATCTGAGGTTGGTTCCAGGGATGCAGAACCTTGGGTATGGAGGAACCGCATAGAGGGAGGATGGACTGTAAGTTATACGCAGATTTTCGACTGCATGGAGGGTTAGCTCCCCTGACCCCAGCATTGTTCAAAGGTCAACCGTATATGGAAATGTTAATTAAAACATAAAATATGGCTATGATTTAGCCTTTAAGAATTACTTTAAATAGCTTTTATTTTGAAGTAATTTAAGATTTCCAATAAGTTATGAAAATAGCTCAGAGGACTTCTCTGTATCCTTTTCCCCATTATCGCCCAGTGATAACATCTTACAAAACCAAGAAATTGACATTGGTACAACACTATCCACTCAAATACAGACCTTATTCAGATTTCACTAGTTTCACATGCACTTTGGGTGTGTTTATGTGTGTGTGTATACGATCTTATTCTTTTTAATTAATTTGGTAAACACCTACTTCAGTATGTCATAACATAGAATAGATTATGAGAGTCTATGGGTCAATGAGCGGCTGATTTGTGATGACTTTTTTGAAGTTCTCTATTTATGGAAAAACATCCTATAGCTTTATTTTATTTTTATACATTCTTGTTGCCTTAACACAATGGAAACTTCCGGTTTTAACATCAGACAGTACCGTATAAGATTTCAAATTTGGAATTGGCATTAATGGGTAGGAAGAGGTCTGAGAATCTGCATCTATGGTTGAAATAAAAAGGGAGTTTGGTCCTGTTCTTTATGTCCCTCAGCAAGGCCTGTGCTACTACACAATGCTATACAAGTGGGTTGTGACTTTTGATAATACACAATGGCTAATAGCACGATGATTAAGTGGGACATGATATTTTAAAAATTTTGATCATTTTCTCAATTCATGATCATATATCCATCTGAAAGAGCAACATATGAGAAAATATCAAGTAGTATTTTTCATCATGGAGCCCTTTCTCATTTTGACCCACTTAAGTGGAGAGAATTAGAATGATGGAAGACACAGAGAAGCTGAAAAGTTGGGGAGACACATATTGGGTATCTCCTGTTCCCCTTACCCACATAGAGAACTCATAGTAGAGCATTACTATTTTTATTAAGGTAAGGGTTTGGCTGTCTGCCTGTCTGCCTTCATACCTGCCTTCCTCTCCTTTCTTGTTTTCTTCCTTTCTTCCTTACCCTCCTTCCCTTCCATCTTTCCCTTCCTTCCTTTCCCTCTCTTTTGTTTTATATATAGAATACTTTGAAAAAAGAGTAGAGGTAGCAGATTTTATTCATTGCACTGCGTGATGCTGAAAAGTAGTGTAGACCTCACAATTATCTGGCATCTAATTGACTTATTCCTACTAGGCACAAGCATATTTGGTGAGATCAAACGTTAGCTGAAGTTTAGCCTTTAAAATGGCCTTTAAAATCTATTCAATGGATTTTTTTTTAATGCCCTACATTTGCAGGGCATTCTGCTAACCAATGAAAAGTAGGTACACAGAAGACATAAGTGTTTCATATTTGTTTTGATTTTTTAAAATCTTCATTATATTTCAAATTAATAAATGTTATGCACTATGTCAAACATTTTTCTGGAAGGTTTTATCTGTTATACAAAGTGAACTTTATTCTAGAAGTTATGTGAGCAGGGCACTACAAAGTTTTGTTTCATAGGTTTCAGCAAAAATGTGATGGAAAGTCTTAAAGAAGAGAGACTGTGGGCTTGAAGAGAAGTTAGAGGGGACTAACATAATCCAGGGAAAGTTAATGAGGGCCTGAGCTTGGACTATTACACTGAGGAGAATGTGAAAAAAATAGATATCAACCCTGGTTGTAATTTAAATTACTTGAAGATCTAAAAATTACCCACTCCCAACCCTACTCTCTGAGATTCTCTTAATTGGCTTAGGATTAGAGTCTGGGAACAAGTATTTTTAAAAAATCTCCTTGGGTGATTTAATGTGCATTCTGGGTTAAGAACCACTAATGAAGGGTTTTGCCAAGGTAGAAATGAGAAGTTGGATGGGATGATTGGATGAGTATAAGGGAGATGTGGAAGAGAACTCAAAGCCCTGAGCCTACTAAAATGGGATAATTGAGATTTAGTTAAATATTAGAAAACTCTGAAGGAAAAGCAAGTTGAGTGGCAGGTGGAGACAATGAGTTCATTTTTTAAGCCTAATGAGTTTACAGTGCCAAGGAAACATTCAGAAAGGTCATGTTAGATAAGAACTGAACTGGCTTTATTGGATTTGTAATTAGACAATGTTGGTCTTGGAAAGAGCAGTTTTAGTGAAGTGCTTATTGTAGAGTTGAGATTTCAGTGGGTTGGAGAGTGAATGAGAGACGTGAAAGTGGAAAATAGCACATGTAGACTTCTATTTCACAGGGGAATAAAAAGGAAAAGTAGGGTAGTGGTTATGCAGGGGAGGCAGAATTGAAAGAGTGTATTTTTCTTAATATGGAAGAAATTAGATTATGTTCATCTATACCATAAGGGAGGGAGGGAGAGGACGAGAGGTGTGTTAAGAACCTAGGAGTGAAAATATAAAGGAAAGTTGAATGTAGGGGTGTTCTATCTAGATGGAAAGAAAGATTAAATGTATGAGGAATAAGCGGGATCAAATCCCATAGAAATTCTAAGGGGATGTGAACAGTGAAGAGGCAAGTGGTGTTTAGTTCTTTGGTAACCTTCAACAGAGCAGTGTCAGTAGTTAGCCCAGGAGTTGGAAAACAATCATTGAAGTTGATTAGCACATGGGTGAGTGTCAGCTTGTCCCTGGGCTGCTTAGACTTAGGAAGTTAATAACTCCAAGATCATAAATAGATAAATGAGAGAGAAATTAACTAAGTCTCAGTATCCTTATTCATGAAATGAAGATATCTACCTCACAGGATTTGTTGTGAAGAATCAATGAGTTAATACATGTAAAGTGCTCAGCACATTATCTTGTACATAGTATTTACTCAATCGTGGTTCTTTCATTGTGAAAGATGTCCAAGTTCCATTTGTTCTGCAGTGGTGTAAAATCAAGTTGGTAGAAAATAATAAAATTATATATGATGTGGAAGGGTTTGGGGCTGGCTGGTACAAATGATAAATAGAAAAGGAAGATGTAGTGACATTACATTTAAATCATTTTTTTTTCCTGGAATTAAGTGGCCATAAGGAAGGTAAAAGAGTAACCTTAGTGGAAGATTAAGTGAAAATATTTTTTCTTATGGGAGAAGCCAGAATGGTTTATAGGACAGAAAGGTTTATAGGTTTATACGGCAAGGAGGCAGTAGGGAAGGAGAAACTGATAAAGGGAGGAATGGATTAATATCCTGGAGGAAGGAGAAACAGGTGGAGTTGGGAATGTTAAGCAGAAGGGTTAGTGTGAGAGGAATAATGTTTCTTTTGTCAGATAAGTAAAAAAAAAAAAGATGGATGAAGCTGGAGACAAATTTAGATGTGAGGCCAAGGAAAATAATGCTAGGAGCCTCTAGGCTGAAGGAATGGCATATACAGGTGTTAAATAGATAAGGTTCATCTGCTGAGTGTACAAGGGACAAAATTCAGTTTGGAATCTCCAAGGAGAGTAGAAAATATTTCAAGTAAACCTTGGTGTTTCTAGATGCTGAGAGCTCAAAAGACAATAAAGTCACAATATAGGACATTTAATTCATAGAGACATGTGACTTTTCCATCAGTGCAGTCTGGACAAAGGAAGGGTGAAAATGAATAGTTGGGATCAACTTTGGATGAAGATAGGCAACGTAAAAAAAAATGGCTAGCATCTCTTGAGCTTACTCTGTACCAAGAGGTCTTTCTAAGCAATTTAAGTGTATTATTTAAACTTATCTGAGACCTATATTATGGATATTACCATTCTCTAATAAGAAAACTGGGGCATGGAGTGTTTAAGCAACAGTGTCACATAATAGCAAGTGGTTAAGCCAGGATTTTAACCTCTGTAGTAGTAACTAGTAGGGTGTTAGTTTATATGCCATTGAAAAAGTGTATCATGGGGCTATAGGAAAATTCATAGGGCAAGTAAAATAAAAAGGAATGATGTTTGTAAATCTAGGGAGGGTCAGAGAGACTTGAAATAAATTTGAAAGTGGAGAACGGTTTTATTAGGGATGAGTAATAATTAGGACAAATATTTTTATGTTCCTACTATGTGCCAAGAACTATGTTAGATGCAGTGACTAAAATGTAAGTTTCACCTTCTATCACTCCTTCTGGGAGTGATAATAAACTGAATTTTTAGTAACTGAACTTAAGAATCTTCAGATAAATTCCTCAAAACACTGTGTTTGCATACAGCAGCACTCGAGAGAAAGAGAAGTGGCTCCAAGTAAAATGTGGAAATGAAGAGCAGGGAAAATACAGTGCTCCAAAAAGAAGCCTATCATTTTGATGAAGGTAGTCTATATTAATGATGAGGAACCTCAGTAATGCCTGAATATGTTTCAGAAGAAAGAATTCTACACATAGTTTGCATTCTACGTTAAGGGTTTATGTTTGACTTTTAATTGGAAGTGAAGTTCCCTGTTATTGTGTCTACTCGTAAGACATCAAGGGAAGATTTGTTAGAGTGATGTATCAATTACCCACTGCTGTGTAATATATAACTCCCAAACACAGCAGCATAAAAGGGTAACCCTCAATTACCCCTCCCAAGTCTAGAGGTCAGCTGGGAAGTTCTGCTGGTCTTGGCTGGGCTCACACTTGTATCTGTGGGGATCTGTGTTTGGGCAGGCAATGCTGAGTCTGTCTGGACTTCCTCCCATGTGTTGGGGGTATCTGGCCATAAGATGGTCTAGGATGATCTTAGCTAAAACAACTGGGCTACTTCCAAGTGGAAGTTTGGCTTGTTCTCATGGCAGAGGAGGCAAGGTTCTGCGACAGTGAAGATAGGCTTACACTCAGAACTGGTACGGGTTCACTCTGACTACATTTTTATGGCTAAAGCCAGTTACAAAGCTAATCTGGTGGTGGAGAAAGAGACTCCACTTCTTAATGAAAGTTGCTGTAAAGTCACGTTGTAAGTTTAGATACAGGAAAGGATGAAGAATTGGGGCCATGTTTTCAGTCACCTCTAGTGGCTTCATGCTAGTTTTACTCCCCTCCAAGACAAACTTTGCTTGCTTATATGCATCACCTTTTCAATCCTAATGTGATTTTGATACACATCAACTTTAAATTCTTCAATGGCTCCCCACTGTCCTGATATGAAACCTATACTCTGTGTCAGACATCAATGGCATTCCACTTTCTTGCCCCTGCCTACTTCTTTCTGCCCCCTATTCCTGTACTGCTAATCCTGTTACACCCAAGTCCTTGTATGTACTTCTTAAAACAACCTCTGCTCATCCTAACACCTCTTTTGTCTCTCAGGCTAGACTCTCCCTTTAACTTCCCCCAGCCTTTCCCAGTCAGCTCTTTCTCATCTGTAAGTTTAAATTATCAAATTCTGTTGATTAACATTTCCACCATAAAATTAAGTGGACGAAAATTAAGATATCATAAGAGTACTATTGGTAAAATAATTTTTTAACAAAGTCTTCCTACAAGAAACTCTCAAGAAGGACTTAATTCACGGTAGGTGGTATTAAATAGTTAATCTCAGTTATACATTTTTTCAGTTGATATCTTGTAGTTTGAACTGAAAACATTTTACATAGACCTTTTTTAAATTGATTGTGAGGTAATTATCTGTAATCCATTTTCAAGGCCTCTATTTTTTTGTAAAATGATAAAAGACGGAAAAAAAATAAGTACTTTCCTTCACAGTGGGTGCCTCGTCCAAGTCTCCCGATTCCCCAACAAGCCAGCATAGATACCTGTTCTCCACACTCCCACTGCTTTCCTTCATAATGCTTACTTGTTTGCTGTCTAACTAACTTCTGCAATCCTAGTCCTTTCCTCTTAGAATTCGCATTGTGCAACAATGTCTGGGATGCAGCAGGCAGCCAAAACATTGCTTATTAAATGAATCATTGCATAATTTAATATACACTACCTAGGCACACTTAGTAGTAACTGAGTTTGCTTCTTGTTGATTGACTAACTTGTTCCTAAACTCAGAAATGCTGAGTATCAGCTGTTAAGAAAGATTCTGGCAAATGGAGCGTGATTGTGATTTGCAGTGCAAATGTCATGTTAATCTTTGTTGGTTTTCTGGCTGATAGTTAAATCTCTTGTACTATGCATCAAAAATGTCACAGCTAAACAATCTGAGGGTTTAAATGGCTCCTCATAATTTCCATGCTGCTAACTGGCAGAAAAATAATCACTGTTGTCAGTCTTGGCTGGAGAATTCTCATGGAAAATATTTCTTTTTTAAATTGAAGGCATTAGGAAACACTCAAGTTATAATTTAAACGTTGTTTATTCTGGAGTACATGGACAATCTATTGCTATTTCATTGTCAGTCATTCCAAATATATTACTAAAAAGTCACCAGGATTAGTCATATTTTCACCTTCAATGCTTTTTATTAATTTATTCTATGCTAATTTTTACAAAGATGATTTTAGATATTTTTGAACCCTGTGGTATTTCATTATGACAACTAATGATGCATGTTGCCAACATCTCTAAACACTAACAGAAGCTTAAATATTTTGTTGGCTTAATTGCTTCTGGTAGCATTGTAATGACATAGTGTGAAACTCATTTCACCCTCCTCATTTCACCTCTAGCCAAACATTAGGCCACTTTTGTCTTGTGATTCTTATTTAGTTTTAAAAAGTTAAAATGGCCCATTTTCTCTTTTAAAGGACTCATTATTGGAACCAGTTTCAAAGAGAACCATGTGGCAGTTGTGAAAGGGAAGGTATGAGATATCTCAGCGTCCTTTACAGGTTTACTAAGAAAGAATACTTGAGAATGTATTACAGATAATTACTTCACAAGGAGCTTTTAAAAATCGAATTACCAGATTTCTAATTTAAATGAAAAAAATGGAAAAAAAAAAAGTTCCAGAATCACTTCAGTGCAGTGTGCTATATTGCAGAATATCAAGTGCATCTTGGGAGTTTAACTGTGGGAGGACTTTGTAATAGCACTGTCTCCCTATAACAGGACTCCACAGATAGCATTATGATGAATCTCCTGTATGTGTTCATTTAATTTCAGGGGTTGCTGCACTAAATAATAAACCAAATTTGAGAGCTTGAATCCGGATGTATCTTGTCACTTTCTCTCCCCGTCAGTTCAATCAAATGTCATTCTATTCAACTGAATATAGACAGGGTGAATTTCAAGTAAAAGAAAATTCAACCAGAGTGACAGATTTTCTCTTAAAGTTACTTTTGTTTGATTTCATCTTCTTTTCTTTGCTGTGAAACCACAAAATGAAATGGAAATCAGGATGTCAATTCTTCTGCTCCTTGCTGTTTCTAACTTGTGCTTTTGGATCAGTAAAACTAGCTGCTTCATACATGCCTCATGTGGTCATACAGGTTGGGCACTGCACAAATCCAAGGAGAACCACTGACCTACGCCACTATGTGAATGTCAGTCCCTTGAGTTGTGCAGTGTCCATCATGCACAACTGTAAGCAGAAGCTTTACTGGATTCTAATATTTTTGGTTGCAATAACGCACATACAATATTCTACTAAGATATATAATTTAATTTGGGTAATTAGTAATTTCTTACAATAAAATATATTAAGATATTTAATCACAGATGCATGCCCAGAATAAATAATTAAACAGAATTAGAGATTTACTAAATTAGATTAATAGTTAACTCAACTTGATCACTTTCAGGATATCTACATCTGTGAATATTTCAGGAGACTTAATTTCTTAATCTAAGACAATGATGAAAGATTTTATCTTCTCTATTTAGATTTTCTCCCTAAGAAATATTATTCATGCTGATGACTCCTCAAATTAGTAGCTTCAGCCCTAATCTTGCCCTTGAATGCCAAGATCCTTACCCCAACAACCTACTTGACATCTCCACTCAGATGTCGAATTGGTGTTTCAAACAGAACATGGGCAAAGCAGAACTTTTGATCCCTCTACCTCAACCTTCAAACCTTCCTCCTCAGTTTCCTCTAATTTTGTAAATACAATTACAATACACCCAGTTTCTCACATTAAAAACTTACTCATCTCTAATTTCTCTTTCTTTGTCACTGCCACATCTAATCCATCAACAAGTGCTATTCACTCTACAGCTCCAAACCCCCTGAATCTGTTTTGCTTTATTTTCTCTGCTATCACCCTGGTACATCACAATCATCTGTTACCTAGACAAATGAAACAACAAATTTTTAACTGGTCACCCTATTTCTATCCCATTAGCATAATCCATCCTCCACACAACAGCCAAAATAAACTTTCCAAAGTATAAAGCTACCTTTCAACAAATTGTGCTGAGACAATTGCACATTCATAGGCAAACAATAAAACAGATAAACTAACAAAGCCAAAACTCAAAAAACCTTAACCTAAACTTGACATGTTATACAAAAATTAACTCAAAAAAGATTGTGGACTTAAATGTAAAATGCAAAACTATAAAGCTCTTAGAAAAAAAAAGGTGGGAGAAAATATTTGGGATCTACAGTTAGGCAAAAAGTTCTTAGACTTGATACTAAAATATAAGAGAAAAATAATTAAAACTTGGACCTCATCAAAATTTAAACACCTGCTTTGTGAAAACTCATGAAAAGATTGAAAAAACCGATGACAGACTTGGAGAAAATATTTTCAAACCACATATTCAATAAATGACTAGTGTCTAGAATATATAAACAACTCCCAAAACTCAACAGTAAGAGTTTCACTTCGTGATGACACAGGAAGCTCCTGAACTTACCTCCTCCTATGGACCCACTAAATCTACAGGTACATACGGAACATTCTTTTCTCTGAAAGAAATCCAGAAACCAGCAGAGTGACTTGTACACATTTGGTGAAAGAGAAAAAAATGGATAGGAGAGGATGAGAAACAATCTTGTCATAAACCCCATTCTTGATGACACATAATTGGGACACACGAGCATCAACACACAATGGGAAGGAACTCACAATCCCCAGCTTCTCTCTGAGGAGAGAAGGGTTTAAACCCCACATGCCCCAACATTTAAGATTTCTACCTGAGAGAGAGCTCCCCAAAACATCTACCTCTGAAAGCCAACAGGGCTTGTGTCCATGAGACCCACAAGGCCATAATGAACTAAGAAAGAGTTCTTAATGGGTTCACATGGACTCACCACCAGTATCTTCCCCAGGCAGGACCCACTGCAGAGGCAGCAGATTGAAATACCTAGTCTTTCCACGAAAGAGACCTATTGGCTTATTCAGAGCTGCCACCAGAGGGCCAGGCTTCTATTTAACACACATCTAGGGGCTGACTGCAATACTCTCCAGATACTGGAGAGGCAGGCAGTCACCATCTTCATGTTCTCCCTCTGTCTCACTTCAGTTTGCCAGCATCTCCCCAAAGCAGCTTGTGTGCACATCTGATATCCAAGCTGATGTGCCTGCTGCCCAGAGTGTACATCCTTTGATAAGCCTGACTCTGAGGACCAGCAGGGATTGTATTCATTGGCTCAACAGGATGGTAGCAAACAAACAGTTCTTAATGGGCTATCCACCTAGGGCTTGACCAGAGGGAGCAGACAAAAATACCCATCTCCCAGTCTCCCCTAAAAGAGGTATATGTACACATTTTAAAAGCTGTTGCCTGAGGTTTCAGTTTCTAATAAGCCTGCATCTAGGTGCTGACCGAGATTCTCCTCTTTGAGACACTGACAGGTCTTAGAACAATGTCAACTACTGGGAACCACTATGAACAGAACAGACTGTTTGGACAATCACAAAAGTTTGAGAGACAAGCAAAAGCTACGACAAGGTTAAACAATAAGTTTCATTTCCTACCTGTCACCACTCCTTCAAGACTGGGAGAGGTGGTTGTTTCATCTAATGCATAGAATCCTAACACAGAGTCAAGGAAAATGAAGAAACAGAGGAACACATTCCAAATGAAAGAACATGATAAAAATCCCAGAAAAAGACTTTAATGAAATGGAGATAAGTGATTTCCTGATAAAGCGTTCAAAATAAGTGTGATAAAGATGCTCAGTGAGATCAGGAAAACAATGCATAAATCAAGTGCATTTCGCCAAAGAGCTAGAAAATATAAAAAAGTGCCAAACAAAATACAGAACTGAAGAATATGATAACTGAAGTAAAAAACTCAATCAGGGGTTCAGTAGCAGACTAGGTGAAGCAAAGAAGGAATCAGTGATCTTGAAGAAAAGGCAGTGGTACTCATAAAATTGGAGGAGAAAAACAAAAAAAAAAATGGTGGAAAAAGAGTGAAGATAGCCTAAGGGACTTATGTGATGACATGAATAGGACCAATATTTGTACTGTAAGGTTCCCAGAATGAGAAGAGAGAGAAAGGTGAAGAAAGCTTATTTGATAAAATAATATCTGAAAACTTTCTTAACCTAGAGAAAGAAACAAACATCTCACATTCAGGAAGCCCAGAAAGTTCTAAGTGAGAAGAATCCAGACACCCACACCTAGGTAATAATTAAACTGTAAAAGTTAAAGGCAAGGACAGAATCTTAAGAGCAGCAAAAGAAAACACCCTGTTAATTACAAGGGAATCCCCAAAAGATTATCAACATTTTTCAGCAGAAATTTTGCAGGTCAGAAGGGAGTGGCACAATACACTCAAAGTCCTGAAAGAGATTATGCCAATCAAAAATGCTGTCCCCAGCAAAGCTTCCTCCAGAATTAAAGGAGAGATAAAGAGTTTTCCAGACACGCAAAAGCTGAAAAATTTCATCACCATTAGACAAGCCTTATAAGAAATGTTAAAGTGACTTTAGCTGAAATGAAAGGGTGCTAATTTGTAACAAGAAAACATATGAAAGTATAAATCTCACTGGTAAAGGTAAATACATTTTTAAAAGGTAGTGGATGAATCACTTATAAAGCTAGTATGAAGGGTAAAAAAAAAATAACTACAATAATTAGTTAAGGGATAGGCAAGATAAAAAGAAGTAAAATATGACCAAAAAACCCATAAAACATGGGGTGGGAGAGTGAAAATATAAGTAGAACTTTAGATGTATTTGTACTTAAATTGTTATCAAATTAAAATATACTGTTATATAGTTTTGGAAGTTCTAGCCACAGCAATCAGAGAAGAAAAAGAAATAAAAGGAATCCAAAACAGAAAAGAAGAAGTAAAGCTGTCCCTGTTTGCAGATGACATGATACTATACATAGAGGATCCTAAAGATGGTACCAGAAAGCTACTAGAGCTAATCAATGAATTTGGTAAAGTAGCAGGATACAAAATTAATGCACAGAAATCTCTGGCATTCCTATACACTAATGATGAAAAATCTGAAAGTGAAATTAAGAAAACACTCCCATTTACCATTGCAACAAAAAGAATAAAATATCTAGGAATAAACCTACCTAAGGAGACAAAAGAACTGTATGCAGAAAATTATAAGACACTGATGAAAGAAATTAAACATGATACAAATAGATGGAGAGAATACCATGTTCTTGGATTGGAAGAATCAACATTGTGAATATGACTCTACTACCTAAAGCAATCTACAGATTCAATGCAATCCCTATCAAACCACCACTGGCATTTTCCACATAACTAGAACAAAAAATTTCACAATTTGTATGGAAACACAAAAGACCCTGAATAGCCAAAGCAATCTTGAGAAAGAAAAATGGAGCTGGAGGAATCAGGCTCCCTGACTTTAGACTATACTATAAAGTTACAGTAATCAAGACAGTATGGTAGTGGCACAAAAACAGAAATATAGATCAACGGAACAGGATAGAACGCCCAGAGGTAAACCCATGCACATATGGACACCTTATCTTTGATAAAGGAGGCAAGCATATACAGTGGAGAAAAGACAGCCTCCTCAATAAGTGGTGCTGGGAAAACTGGACAGGTACATGTAAAAGTATGAAATTAGAACACTCCCTAACACCATACACAAAAATAAACTCAAAATGGGTTAAAGACCTAAATGTAAGGCCAGACACTATCAAACTCTTAGAGGAAAACATAGGCACAACACTCTGACATAAATCACAGCACGATCCTTTTTGACCCAGCTCCTAGATAAATGGAAATAAAAACAAAAATAAACAAATAGGACCTAATGAAACTTTAAAGCTTTTGCACAGCAAAGGAAACCATAAACAAGATGAAAAGACAACCCTCAGAATGGGAGAAAATATTTGCAAATGAAGCAACTGACAAAGGAGTAATCTCCAAAATTTACAAGCAGCTCATGCAGCTCAATAACAAAAGAACAAACAACCCAATCCAAAAATGGGCAGAAGACCTAAGTAGACATTTCTCCAAAGAAGATATACAGATTGCCAACAAACACATGAAAGAATGCTCAACATCATTGATCATTAGAGAAATGCAAATCAAAACTACAATGAGGTATCATCTCACACCGGTCAGAATGGCCATCATCAAAAAATCTAGAAACAATAAATGCTGGAGAGGGTGTGGAGAAAAGGGAACAATCTTGCACTGTTGGTGGGAATGCAAATTGATACAGGCACTATGGAGAACAGTATGGAGGTTCCTTAAAAAACTAAAAATAGAATTACCATATGACCCAGCAATCCCAGTCCTGGGCATATACCCTGAGAACACCATAATTCAAAATGAGTCATGTACCACAATGTTCATTGCAGCTCTATTTACAATAGCCAGGACATGGAAGCAACCTAAGTGTCCATCAACAGATAAATGGATAAAGAAGGTGTGGCACATATATACAATGGAATATTACTCAGCCATAAAAAGAAACGAAATTGAGTTATTTGTAGTGAGGTGCATGGACCTAGAGTCTGTCATACAGAGTGAAGTAAGTCAGAAAGAGAAAAACAAATACTGTATGCTAACACATATATATGGAATCTAACGGAAAAAAAAAAAAAAAAAGGTCATGAAGTACCTAGGGGTAAGATGGGAATAAAGACACAGACCTACTAGAGAATGGACTTGAGGATATGGGGAGGGGGAAGGGTAAGCTGTGACAAAGTGAGAGAATGGCATGGACATATATACACTACTAAACATGAAATAGATAGCTAGTGGGAAGCAGCCGCATAGCACAGGGAGATCAGCTCGGTGGTTTGTGACCACCTAGAGGGGTGGGATTGGGAGGGTGGGAGGGAGGGAGACACAAGACGGAAGAGATATGGGAACATATGTATATGTATAACGGATTCACTTTGTTATAAAGCAGAAACTAACACGCCATTGTAAAGCAATTATACTCCAATGAAGATGTTAAAAAAATTTTTAAAAAAACAAAATAGACTATTATAAATGTAAGTGTATATCTATCTATCTATCTATCTATCTATCTATCTATCTATCTATCTATCTCCTGGTAACCACAAAGAAAAAACTTATAGTAGATACACAAAACAAAGAGAAAGAAATCTAAGCATACCACTAAAGAATGTCATCAAATTACAAAGGAAGAGAAAAAGAGAGGAATTAAAAACATGCAGAAAACAATTAACACAATGGAAATAAGTACATACCTACTAATAATCACTTTAAATGTAAATGGACCAAATTTTCCAATCAAAAGACAGTAGCTGAATAGAAAAAAATTAAGATCCAACTACTATGCTGCCTATAAGAGACTCATGTCAGCTTTAAGGTATATACACAGACTGAAAGTAAAGGGGTGGAAAAAAATATTCCATAAAAATGAAAATCAAAAGAGAGCTGGAGTAGCTGTACTTATATCAGAAAATTTAGACTTTAAGACAAAGATTGTAATAGACAAAGAAGATCATATATAATAATAAAGGGGTCAATGCAATAAGAGGATATAATATTTGTAAATATTTAGCACCCAAAATTGGAGCACCTAAATATATAAAGCAAATATTAAAACACCAAAAGTGAGAAATAAACAGCAATACAGTAAGAGTAGGGGACTTAATACCCCATTTTCATCAATAGATAGATCATACAGCTGGAAAATCAATAAGGAAAAATTGGACTTAACCTACATGTTAGACCAGAAAGACTTAACAGACATTTACAGTACGTTCTATCCAAGCAGCAGAATACACATTCTTCTCAAGTATACATGAAACATTCTCTGGGATAGATCATATATTAGGCCACAAAATTTGTTAATAAATTTTAAAAGATTGAAAGCATATCAAGCCCCATTTCCAACCATGGTGTTCTGAACCAAGAAATTAATTATAAGAAGAAAACTGGAATTTCACAAATATGTGGGGATTAAACAACATGCTAGTGAACAAACAATAGATCAAAGAAAAACTCAAAATAGAAATTTTTAAAAAAATGTTGAGACAAACAGAAATGGAAATACAATATACCAAAATATATAGGATGTAGCAAAAGCAGTTCTAAGAAGGAAGTTCAGAGCAATTAACACCTCATTAAAAAACAAGAAAGTTCTCAAACTGCTACAAAGCTACAGTAATCAAAACAGTATAGTACTGGCACAAAAACAGACAAATAGATCAATGGAACAGGATAGAAAGCCCAGAAATAAATCTCTCTTCTGGAAGAGAGAATGCTGAATTTCCTGTAGCTATAATCTCTTTCAATGCTAGGCTACTTCCATTAAAAGGACAGAGGTGGTTTGGCTTAGTGGTTCAGAGCTTGGTGTCTGCAGTCAGGAAGACCTGGGTCCCAGTTCCATTTCCACAGCTTGGCACAACTTATTTATGGTCTCTAAGCCCTAATTTTCTCATGTGTAAAATAAGGGCAACAGAATCTAACTCTGCAGCTGTGAGAATTTTGTGAAATAATTAATGTCAAGAAGGTTCTAGCAGGTAAGTTTTTATCACCATCATAATTATTACTGAGTAGTTTCCCAACTAATACATTTATTTTAAAAATACTTTTATCCTACTAGGGTAAAATAGGACATTCAGATAATAGAATCTTTTATTTATTTATTTATTTATTTATTTATTTATTTATTTATTTATTTAATTTTATTTTTTACCAGAGTGACAATTGCCAGTGTGAACAAATATATACCCAGGTTCATATCATTCAGGCTGTTTTGAAATAGAATTGTTTTTTTTTCTGAGACTTGATTCTCTAATATTTGTAGATAAGATTTGTTGCACATTATCGTCACCTAGTTATATAGTATGAATCATGATTTCTATCAGTAATTCTATCAGAAAACATTTCTTTTGTGGTAACTTGCTGTTTTGGTAGGCAAGTTCTTTGCAGTGACACAACTGGTAAAGAAAGCCTACTGTAAAATATAACACAAGATCTCATCTGACTTTTGCTGTTCATGAGTTCTTTAATTAAAGCCCTTGGCCCTCCTGTCACTGATGCCAATGGAAAGTTTTTGTAAGAATGATAATCTCAGTTGAGACATGAGTGACAGGAAAAAATCTAGATTTGAAAACCAAGCATTCACGTAACGTTTTATAACAAATGCCAAGTTCTAAGAATACTACCTTCTTTGACTTACACTGGGCTTCTTCCAGGGTCCCAGAAAATTGGATAGTAAGTTTTGTTTCCTTTTTAAGAATCATTTTGAGGAAGCTGAGAAGAGTAGAAATCTGGGAATTGTGTATTCAGTATGATAAATTTAAGCTTGGATACGGAATGTGAAAAGTAGGTTATCTTTCATGACTCTATGCTTTGATCAGATTATATAAGCATTTACCACATTTCCACTTTTTCAAAGCTTGTTAGGGATAGGCTAGAAGCAAATATACCAGGAGACAAAATTCACTCAATTTTCTTCCCTGTTGAACAGATTGAAAGAACAATTGTTTCTAGTGACTCACTATATAGATGAGTCTTGATAAGTCAAGGAAACCAAATTTTTCAATTTGTCAGTCTAGTCTCTGGGAAAGATACATACCACCATAGGCTTAAATACTAACCTGGGATTTTAAATGAATCCAACAGTGGACTTATAATCACTGTAGAGTTGACCCTTGAACAATGCAGGGGTTAGGGGCGCCAACCCTCTGTGCAGTGGAAAATCCACCTATAACATATAGCTGGCCCTCCTTATACATAGTTTGGTTCCTCTGTACCCACGGTTCCACATCTGCAGATTCAACTAACTATGGATCACGTAGTATTGTAGTATTTACTATTTTTAAAAATTGGGTTCAAGTGGACCTGTGAAGTTCAAACCCATGTTGTTCAAGGGTCAACTGTATTTGTCATGTAGAGACAAAGTAATTGGAAGAAACACTGGGGCTACTTCATCAGGAATCAGGAACCCAAAAACAGGATGTCGTGTAAAGGGAGACGGTTAAATAGCCATCAGTGACTTATTTACATATGCCAAGCGAAATACAGAATTAACTTAATTATACATATAGGTTAAGGTAAGAATAGCTTTATTGTATCTTTTGATTTTCATGTATAAATCAGCCTGACAAAGGCAATGCAATGATTGTGTAGAATATCAAAAACACTGAGCACTGCTTGCCTGAGAATGAAGGGATTTATAATTTGGTAATATTCAGGTCAAACAATGCTGAAGGCTGATTTTTATGTTAAAAACCTTTTTCTATAAAAGGATAGTTGTACAGAAAATTTATAGCATTGCTTATGGAAGCAAAAAGGATAATGCCTAAGAAAAAAATGTCAGGATAACCATCGGCTCCATCATATTACAGCAGCATATAGCTATTTTATAGATTTATTGTAATAGTTTTAAAAGGTCATTTAAATATGAAGACAATTGTCAGGCTTGGCCCTTTAAGAATTTGCTTTCAGCAAAATACATTAAGATATGTTAATGGAATTTCCAGGACCAAGCCTATAGTTAGAATCAGACCCATTCAATATTTTACCCTTTTACTCTGATCTCTGGGATGGAAAGTGGTGACTCCATTTTGGTCTGAGACCAGTCCTGCCAATATCCCACACAGATGGGCAGCCTCCTCATGGAACATAATAAAGGCCCAAGAAACGATATACCACATTTTATAAAAGAAATTCTGATTTTTAAAAATCCTCTTCTATTTTCTTCATAAGTATACTTGTATATGTCATACTATGAAGCATTATTTTCAGTTTTGATAACAAAATCACCACTGATATATACTCATAAATAAACATTCAAAGTTCAGAAACCAGGAAAATATATAGAAAAACAAACCTGGAAATTTCATGTCAATGTTTCAGCAGGTGGTTCTGGATTTTCTTGGCTCTACCAAGAGTCTCATGGTATTAATTTTCGTTTTCATTGTGCATTACATAACGGAAAATAACAATAGTAATTCTAAATAAAAGGATGTTTAAAAAAAGAAAAATATTCCAATAACACAACATGTGAGCACATGTGTGTGTGTGTATGCTTATACACTGTAAGGCATAAACAATACATAGGCAATAAACACTATTGGGGAAGAATTATGTTGGCCAGGGATTCCTGGTTGAAAGACAGGTGGTCCTGGAAAGTCCAATGGGACGTGAGCAGTCACTTCCAGGTCACCTGGAACAGCTGGGACAAAGCTTGCTTTGTTTTCGTGTAGAGTCAGTGTGCAGGATTTCACACATTCCCAATTGCGACAGGGGCTGAATTAACTAAAAGTGTCTCTAGCTGCTTCCATGAAAACAAGTTATTCTGTAACTATTTCAGGAAGAACTTAGCTTGCCTAGTGGGGCGCTACAAGGCATATTCCTGATTAATTCAGCATCTTTCCCTATATTTCTATCACTTCCAGAAAAGTGTCATGCAGCAACTGAGCAGCTCTTGAACTTAGACTTGGAGGCCTGCTCAAGTTTAATTTAATTTTAAGCAATGATCAACACGCATTGAAAGTGTGATGGGAAATGTTAATGCATCAAAGAAGGAACACATTACATTTTATTAAATTTGGAAAATCTGTTGATAGGCAATAAACATTAAGGCTAAGGGTTCTAATTTTTTTTTTTTTTTTTAAGAAAAGCTCTAATTTTCATTGTTGGGTCATATAGTATTTCCTACATAAAAGTTAAATGTCAATAATATTGAGCTGGCAGTTTAATTTCTGTTCAGATCATTAAAGTAGAGTTTTTGCCCAAACTAAAAGTATAAAATATTCTACATATTTGTGACTCAAAGGAGTCTTCTAACTTTTATTATGTAAAGTGAAGTGCTGCTATTTCCTGGATTGTGTTGAAAATAGTAATGGCAATGTTCAAAAGAGGTTTACTTTAGTGATGCCAAATGGCAATTTGGTGCAATTATGTGTTTTATTCAGGGGGAAAAAAAGATCCTACCCAGTGAGTTGTATATGAAATTAGCACACTTATTTTTCTAAATTCCTTGTAGTCTATTTTTTCCTAATATTTACTTTGGCTAATACAACTCCAAATTGACGAATGTAACTGATTTTCTAACACCTATTGTGGGATATTAAACAATAACAAAACCCAAACCTTTAAAGAGTCCTAGAATTCATATGAAGGATCAATAGCAAGCACTTCATTTATTTTTTATTTTAATGACATTCTTTTGTAAAAGACCCCAAAGTGACATCAGTAATTTTCATAATGCCTAGAGAACCTATAATTTCATTTTCCAAAGTGTGCATATTTTCTTATAACTGAAAAGAGAAGTAAAAACTCCAAGAAGAATTTCCTTGATTTGTCTCAAAGCTGTAATATTATTTAAATATGTTTTGTTTGGTGAATAGATATAAACTCACTCAATTCATTCGCAGTAAAAGCTCTGGTGCCTTAAGCTGCTTCCCAGTTACAGGCCTGTCAAGGTGACTTCTCTTTCTGTTTCAATTACTCAGCTTTGCCATCGTTTAACTATTAGAGTGATAGAAGGCTTGCACTACTTTTATTTATGGAGGGTGACATTTCACGAGAGAGAAATCTCCCCCACTGAGTGTGGAAGGAAATATTACATTAATGGAGACCAAAAAAAGATGTCAATGAAATAATAAAATGAGATTCTATTCTGAAAGAAGATTTGGAAATCAGAAAACATTGACTATTTCCTTATTAGTGAGGCATCATTACCAGCAACTATATTGTGCATAGCTTGCTTTCCACCATTTTGTCAGACACTATAGAGACCCTCATGTTTGCAAACTGGTGACATTTTCCCCATGCCCTTGAAAATAAGCAAGTAATAGAGCCCTTTAGATCTGTTTTTGCATGGTGTTTAACTTGAAATACAATAGAGCTGGAGATGACATTTGGAATGGGCTAATACATTTTGTTAAATGGCACTTTCAATAAGCTCTATAAGCTTCAGTACCACTTTCCCAAGCATAGTGAGTCTCAGATGTTTTGACCACCAGTCACCACTGAAACATATAGGAAAACATTATCTTGAAGTGCTGTGGAAATGTACATATTTACCATCAATTTAAATACTAATGAAAGACACTGGATTGCAGATCTGGATAGAGACAACAGCAGGATTCTGCCATAATTTGTAAAAATGGTCAGTATTATTCTTAAACCCAAAGTCCATCAAAGAATAAACAATAGTAGGTAAGTGTGATATGGTTAGTGACCGCTTACCATGTGCCAAGCTCTGTCCTAAGTGCTTTTCACATATTCTTTCACTTCATCCTCAGACTGTGCCATGAAATAAACATGATAGCCCTTTTACAGATTAGGAAACTGAGCCCTAGGTTGTTTAAATAATTTGGCCTGATTCAAAGCTAGCAAGCAATGGGTGCATATCTACTGGTCTGCCTGCAAACCTCTATGTCTAATCAGGATGTAAGACTACCTCCTTCATTTTCCTTAATCTGTTATTCTGCTTCATATAAGAAATACTGGTGTGCAAATAAAAACCTTGCTGGAAGACATTTTTATAGGGATGAAGCCATTTCCTGTCAGTGAAATGAGCTTAATGCCCTAAGAATTACTGATAGAAGCTTGGTGTAAACCTGTTTCTATGCAACTTTCTGCAGATGCTGCCACTTCTCACAACTCAGCAGAACTGTAGAAACCTTCTGTTTTTGAGAATATGCCATTCTCTTTATTTGGATGTTGTTGCTTGGACTCTGTGACTGCCAAATGATCTAGTTCAAAAAAGTCAGGTTAAATACACCTTTTAAACTCTCCTTGATAGACTGCATAATGGTATGCTCCCTCCACTTCTCAGATCAAGAAATCCTCAAACAGTTGTCATAAACCCCCCCCCCCACATTTCCATTATCATATTAGTAGGGAAATAGTGAAAGTGAATGAGTCAGACACAAAAGCAATTGAGAGACTGGCCTTTAAGTACATGTACAACCCTAAACGTGCATCTTCATAACCACTTGAACTGCTTTGCTTTGAGGGAAGAGAGGAGTTTTATGGAAAAATGGTTGGAGGGCCTTGAAAAACCTTCCTCTTCCCAATAATACGAGGAGTCAGTTAGTCCCCAGGCCAGTATACAGCACATTTTAAAATATACTTTTTGGGAGACCTTCAAGATGGCAGAGGAGTAATATATGGAGATCACCTTCCTCCCCACAAATACATCAGAAATACATCTACATGTGGAACAACTCCTACAGAACACCTACTGAATGCTGGTAGAAGACCTCAGACTTCCCAAAAGGCAAGAAACTCCCCACGTACCTGGGTAGGGCAAAAGAAAAAAGAAAAAACAGAGACAAAAGAATAGGGACAGAACCTGCACCAGTGGGAGGGAGCTGTGAAGGAGGAAAAGTTCCCACACACTAGGAAGCTCCTTCACTGGCAGAGACGGGGGGTGGTGGGGGGGAAGCTTCAGAGCCACGGAGGAGAGCACAGCAATAGGGGTGCAGAGGGCAAAGCGGAGAGATTCCTGCACAGAGGCTCAGTGCCGACCAGCACTCACCAGCCTGAAAGGCTTGTCTGCTCACCCGCTGGGGCAGGTGGGGGTTGAGAGCTGAGGCTTAGGCTTCAGAGGTCAGATCCCAGGGAGAGGACTGGGGTTGGCTGTGTGAACACAGCCTGAAGGGGGTTACTGCACCACAGCTAGCCGGGAGGGAGGGAGTCCGGGAAAAAGTCTGGATCTGCCTAAGAAGCAAGAGACCATTGTTTCAGGGTGCGCAAGGAGAGGGGATTCAGAGCACTGCCTAAACAAGCTCCAGAGGCTGGCGCAAGCCGCGGTTATCAGCACGGACACCAGAGATGGGCATGAAAAGCTAAGGCTGCTACTGCAGCCACCAAGAAGCCTGTGTGCAAGCACAGGTCACTATCCACACCACCCCTCCTGGGAGGCTGTGCAGCCCGCCACTGCCAGGGTCCCGTGATCCAGGGACAACTTCCCCAGGAGAACACACGGCGTGCTTCAGGCTGTTGCATCGTCACGCCGGCCTCTGCTGCCACAAGCTCGCCCTGCATTCCGTACCCCTCCCTCCCCCGGGCCTGAGTGAGCCGGAGCCCCCTAATCAGCTGCTCCTTTAACCCTATCCTGTCTGGGTGGGAACAGATGGCCTCAGGTGACCTACATGCAGAGGTGGGGCCAAATCCAATGCTGAACCCCAGGAGCTGTGCAAACAAAGAAGAGAAAGGAAAATCTCTCCCAGCAGCCTCAGGAGCAGCAGATTAAATCTCCACAATCAGTTTGATGTACCCTGCATTTCTGGAATACCTGAATAGACAATGAATCATCCCAAAATTGAGGCGGTGGACTTTCAGAGCAAATGTAGACTTGGGGTTTGCTATCTGCATCTAATTTGTTTCTGGTTTCATGTTTATCTTAGTTTAGTTTAGTATTTAGACTTTATTATCATTGGTAGATTTGTTTATTGATTTGGTTGCTCTCTTCCTTTTTTTTTATATATAGATATATATATTTTTTTCCCTTTTTCCCTTTTTGTGAGTGTGTATGTGTATGCTTCTTTGTGTGAGTTTTTCTGGATAGCTTTCCTTTTACCATTTGTCCTAGGGTTCTGTCTGTCCCTTTTTTTGTTTTTTTTTAAAGTATAGTTTTCAGCACTTGTTATCATTAGTGGATTTGTTTTTTGGTTTGGTTGCTCTCTTCATTCATTCTTTTTTTTAATCAATTTTAATTTTTTTATTTTTAACAATTAAAAAAATTTTTATTTTAATAACTTTATTTTATTTTAAGTTTTTCTTTCTTTCTTACTTTTTTTCTCCCTTTCCTTCTGAGCCATGTGGCTGAAAGGATCTTGGTGCTTCAGCTGGGTGTCAGGCCTGTGCCTCAAAGGTGAGAGAGCCGAGTTCAGGACACTGGTCCACCAGAGTCCTCCCAGCTCCACATAATATCAAATGGTGAAAACTCTCCCACAGATCTCCTTCTCAACGCTAAGACCCAGCACCACTCAACAACCAGCAAGCTACAGTGCTGGACACCCTATGCCAAACGACTAGCAACACAGGGACACAACATTACCCAAGAGCAGAAAGGCTGCCTAAAATTATAATAAGGTCACAGACACCCCAAAACATACCACCAGACACGTACCTGCCTACCAGAAAGACAAGATCCAGCTTCATCCACCAGAACACAGGCACCAGTCCCCTCCACCAGGAAGCCTACACAACCCACTGAACCAACCTTAGCCACTGGGGACAGACACCAAAAACAATGGGAACTACGAACCAGCAGCCTGCAAAAAGGAAACCCACACACAGTTAAGTTAAGAAAAATGAGAAGGCAGAGAAACACACAGCAGATGAAGGAGTAAGGCAAAAACCCACCAGACCAAACAAATGAAGAGGAAATAGGCAGTCTACCTGAAAAAGAATTCAGAGTAATGATAGTAAAGACGATCCAAAATCTTAGAAATAGAATGGAGAAAATATAAGAAATGTATAACAAGGACCTAGAAGAACTAAAGACCAAACAAACAATGATGAACAACACAATAAGTGAAATTAAAAATTCTCTAGAAGAAATCAATAGCAGAATACTGAGGCAGAAGAACTGATAAGTGGAAGATAAAATAGTGGAAGTAACTACCACAGAGCAGAATAAAGAAAAAAGGATGAAAAGAATTGAGGAGAGTCTCAGAGACTTCTGGGACAACACTAAATGCACCAACATTCAAATTATAGGGGTCCCAGAAGAAGAAGAGAAAAAGAAAGGGAATGAGAAAATATTTGAAGAAATTATAGTTGAAAACTTCCCTAACATGGGAAAGGAAATAGTTAATCAAGTTCAGGAAGAGAAGAGAGTCCCATATAGGATAAATCCAAGGAGAAACATGCCAAGACACATATTAATCAAACTATCAAAAATTAAACACAAAGAAAAAATAATAAAAGCAGCAATGGAAAAGCAACAAATAACATACAAGGGAATCCCCATAAGGTTAAAAGCTGATCTTTCAGCAGAAACTCTGCAAGCCAGAAGGGAGTGGCACGACTTATTTAAAGTGATGAAAGGGAAAAACCTACAACCAAGATTACTGGACTCAGCAAGGATCTCATTCAAATTTGATGGAGAAATTAAAATCTTTACAGACAAGCAAAAGCTAAGAGAATTCAGCACCACCATACCAGCTTTACAACAAATGCTAAAGGAACTTCCTTAGGCAGGAAACACAAGAGGAGGAAAAGACCTACAATAACAAACCCAAAACAATTAAGAAAATGGTAATGGGAAACATACATATCAATAACTACCTTAAATGTAAATGGATTAAATACTCCAACCAAAAGACATAGACTGGCTGAATGGATACAAAAACAAGACCCGTACATATGCTGTCTACAAGAGACTCACTTCAGACCTAGGGACACATACACACTGAAAGTGAGGGGATGGAAAAAGACATTCCATGCAAATGGAAATCAAAAGAAAGCTGGAGTAGCAATTCTCATATCAGACAAAATAGACTTTAAAATAAAGACTATTACAAGAGACAAAGAAGGACTCTACATAATGATCATGGGATCAATCCAAGAGGAAGATATAACAATTGTAAATATTTATGCACCCAACATAGGAACACCTCAATACATAAGGCAAATGCTAACAGCCATAAAAGGGGAAATTGACAGTAACACAATCATATTAGGGGACTTTAACACCCCACTTTCAACAATGGACAGATCATCCAAAATGAAAAAAAATAAGGAAACACAAGCTTTAAATAATACATTAAACAAGATGGACATAATTGATAGTTATAAGACATTCCATCCAAAAACTACAGAATACACATTCTTCTCAAGTGGCCTTGGAACATTCTGCAGGATAGATTATATCTTGGGTCACAAATCAAGCCTTGGTAAATTTAAGAAAACTGAAATCGTATCAAGTATCTTTTCCGACCACAACGCTATGAGACTAGATACCAGTTACAGGAAAAAAATCTGTAAAAAATACAAACACATGGAGGCTAAAGAGTACACTACTAAATAACCAAGAGATCACTGAGGAAATCAAAAAATACCTACAAATAAATGACAATGAAAACACAACAGTCAAAAACCTATGGGATACAGCAAAAGCAGTTCTAAGAGGGAAGTTTATAGCAATACAATCCATATGATACATATGAAAATCTCAATAGATGCAGAAAAAGCTTTTGAGAAAATTCAACACCCATTTATGATAAAACCCTCCAGAAAGTAGGCACAGAGGAAACCTACCTCAACATAATAAAGGCCATATATGACAAAACCACAGCCAACATCATTCTCAAAGGTGAAAAACTGAAACCATTTCCACTAAGATCAGGAATAAGACAAGGTTGCCCATTCTCACCACTATTATTCAACATAGTTTTGGAAGTTCTGGCCACAGCAATCACAGACGAAAAAAAAATAAAAGGAATCCAAATCAGAAAAGAAGAAGTAAAACTGTCACTGTTTGCAGATGACATGATACTATACATAGAGAACCCTAAGATGCTACCAGAAAACTACTAGAGCTAATCAGTGAATTTCGTAAACTAGCAGGATACAAAATTAATGCACAGAAATCTCTTGCATTCCTATACCCTAATGATGAAAAATCTGAAGGAGAAATTAAGGAAACACTCCAATTTACCACTGCAACAAAAAGAATAAAACACCTAGGAATAAACCTACGTAAGGAGACAAAAGACCTGTATGCAGAAAACTATAAGAAACTGATGAAAGAAATTAAAGATGATACAAACAGATGGAGAGATATACCATGTTCTTGGATTGGAAGAATCAACACTGTGAAAATGACTATACTACCCAAAGCAATCTACAGATTCAATGCAATCTCTATCAAACTACTAATGGCATTTTTCACAGAACTAGAACAAAAAAATTCACAATTTGTATGGAAACACAAATGACCCCGGATAGCCAAAGCAATTTTCAGAAAGAAAAATGGAGCTGGAGGAATCAGGCTCCTGGACTTCAGACTATACTACAAAGCTACAGTAATCAAGAGAGTACGGTACTGGCACAAAAACAGAAATATAGGTCAATGGAACAGGATAGAAAGGCAAGAGATAAACCCATACACATATGGTCACCTTCTTTTTGATAAAGGAGGCAAGAATATAGAATGGAGGAAAGACAGTCTCTTCAATAAGTGGTGTTGGGAAACTGGACAGCTACATGTAAAAGAATGAAATTAGAACACTCCCTAACACCATACACATAAATGAACTCCAAATGGATTAAAGACCTAAATGTAAGGCCAGACACTATCAAACTCTTAGAGGAAAACATAGGCAGAACACTCTATGACATGAATCACAGTAAGATCCGTTTTGACCCACCTCCTAGATAAATGGAAACAAAACCAAAAATAAACAAATGGGACCTAATGAAATCTAAAAGCTTTTGCACAGCAAAGGAAACCATAAACAAGACAAAAAGACAACCCTCAGAATGGAAGAAAATATTTGCAAATGAAGCAACTGACAGAGGATTAATCCCCAAAATTTTCAAGCAGCTCATGCAGCTCAATATCAAAAAAAGAAACAACCCAATCCAAAAATGGGCAGAAGACCTAAATAGACATTTCTCCAAGGAAGATATACAGATCGCCATCAAACACATGAAAGGATGCTCAACATCACTAATCATTAGAGAAATGCAAATCAAAACTACAATGAGGTATCACCTCACACTGGTCAGAATGGTCATCATGAAAAAATCAACAAACAGTAAATGCTGGAGAGGGTGTGGAGAAAAGGGAATCCTCTTGCACTGTTGGTGGGAATGTAAATTGATACAGCCACTATGGAGAACAGTATGGAGGCTCCTTAAAAAACTACAAATAGAACTACCATATGACCCAGCAATCCCACTACTGGGCATATACCCTGAGAAAACCATAATTCAAAAAGAGTCATGTACCACAATGTTCATTGCAGCTCTATTTACAATAGCCAGGACATGGAAGCAACCTAAGTGTCCATCGACAGATGAATGGATAAAGAAGATATGGCCCGTATATACAATGGAATATTACTCAGCCATAAAAGGAAACAAAATTGAGTTATTTGTAATGAGGTGGATGGACCTAGAGTCTGTCATACAGAGTACAGTAAGTCAGAAAGAGAAAAACAAATACCGTACGCTAACACATATATATGGAATCTAAAAAAGAAAAAGAAAATGGTTCTGAAGAACCTAGGGGCAGGACAGGCATAAAGACACAGACGTAGAGAGTGGACTTGAGGACACAGGGAGGGGGAACGGTAAGCTGGGACGAATTGAGAGAGTGGCATGGACATATATACACTACCAAATGTAAAATTGATAGCTAGTGGGAAGAAGCCACATAGCACAGGGAGATCAGCTCGGTGCTTTGTGAGCACCTAGAGGGGTGGGATAGGGAGGGTGGGAGGGAGATGCAAGAGGGAAGAAATATGGGGATATATATATATGTATGGCTGATTCACTTTGTTATACAGCAGAAACTAAAACACCATTGTAGAGCAATTATACTCCAATAAAGATGTTAAAAATAAATAATAAATAAAATATATTTTTTAATATAAATAGTATATATAAGGTATACAACATACAACATGATTTGATATACATATATCTAATGTATATATGTATATCAAATCATGTTGTAAAGTGAAATAATTACTAAAGTCAAGCTAATTAACACATCTCCTCACATAGTTACCATTTCTTTTTATAAAGCACCTGAAGTCTACTCTTAGCATATTTCCAGTATTCAGTACAGTATTATTAACTCTAGTCATCATGCTGTGTATGAGATCTCCAGACTTAATCATCCTACAAATCACAACTTTGTACCCTTTGACAAATTCTTCCCATTTACCCCACCCCTCTAGCCCCAGTAACTACCTACCTTTCTACTCTCTACTTCTATAAGTTTAATTTTTTTTTTTTGTAGATTCCACATACAGTATTTGTCTTTCTATGTCTGGCTTATCTCACTTAGCGTAATATTATCCAGGTTCACCCATGTTGTCACAAATGGCAGGACTTCCTTCTTTCTCAAGGCTGAATAATATCGCATTGTGTGTGTATATGTATATATACACATACACACACCACACCATGTATATATATATACACCACATCTTCTTTATTCATCCATTGATGGACCCTTGGGTTATTTCCATATCTTGGCTATTATGAATAATGCTGCAGTGAACATGGTGATGCACATATTTCTGAGTTCCTGATTTCCTTTGGACATATACCCAGAAGTGAGATTGCTAATTTTAATTTTTAAGTTTAATTTTTAATTTTTTGAGGAAAACCGTATCATTTCCTACAGTAGCTGTACAAATTTACACTCCCACCAACAGTACACAAGGGTTTCCTTTTCTTCACAACCTCACAGCACATTTTATTACTGGTTTTTGCTGCATATTTCTCAATGATGTGTTACATATGTATGTTGTACCTATCTGTCATTGCTCACTATGTAGAAAAGTAGCAAACATCGATGCATCAATAAAGAAATTTGAGGATAAGGGAAAATGGATGTAAATCCTTGGTAACAGAAAAAGGAAGGTCTAGAGATATCCTTATTTAGACATCAGTCAGTGATGTTGCTGCTTACCTACTCTCCTTATTCTCAACACATTAATCTCTGCAATTTGAGTCCGTTCAGATCCATTAATATTTTTACAAACAACATAAGTAATCCTTAAACTCAGGACAATGAATTTATAACATAAAAAGGGTTAGTTAAGAGTCATTACACCAACTAGATCATATACATTGTAGTATTTAGAAAACCATTAATAGTTGGCAATCATCCATCCAACCATTTATCCAACCACACATTTGTCTTAAACCAAAAACAAAACATGCAGCCCTACTGTTAAGTCAAATTCTGCTAGCTTTCCACCAAGTTTCGCTCTTTAATTTTTCTAGGGGAATGTGAACAGAAGTGAAATGTATCACCTTTGGACTGGGGGATAGTCCAAACTCACTTCTGCTATGCAGATGATGACAACGCCCACAGGATGGTAGAGCTGCCCTGCTAGTCTGACCCATAGATAGCTCGATGGAGTGGAGCCCACCTGCCGGTCTTGCACTGTTACAGTGCAAACTTCTATCTTATTTGAACCATTGATTTTTGGGTCCCTCTGCAATATCAAGTTGGCTTTCACACCAATCAATATATCTTGAAAACTGGAGCTATATCTAGTTTAGACTGCATGTGTTAGATGCCTCAACCCTTAGCCTTCCACGTATATTATGGAATTTGGTAGTTTTCTAATCCCCTTTTCTATTTCAGAGGAGTTGGCTCACCACACTGTGATCACTTCTTTGTGTCATCCTTGATATTCAAGGTGCAGACAATTTTTATGCTCTGTCTATAAGTTTACATAATTCAGATTTTAAGGTGCGGAGTCTTTATCAGCTATATTTATGTAGCACCAGCTATATTTTCCTGTTTGCTGCTGCAAAGATCCTTGTGATACTGGAACTAAGGTAGCTGAATTCTCCTCTTCATTCACTGTCCTGCAGCTAAAGGTCACATTTCATTTCTCTCTGGATCTTGGTGGAGATTGACACATGAGAATAGGGTTTTCTGAGTTATTGGCCACTCTGGTTTGGGTGTGGGTGGGCCAATTATAACTCTGAGTTCTGTGAAGAACTCTGCCCTGTCACTACTCATAATTCATATTATTTTAACTTCCTTTGCTATACTATTACATTTCCTATTTAATAGGATAGTGGTATACATTTGTAGATATTTTGTTTCTCTTTTTCTTTTAAACCTTTCCCCAAAGCTGTAAGTTATTCATACCTTAGGATGACAAAAGCCAATATGGTACTGAAGAAGAACTGATGAGGTTTTACATACTTTTAATTAGTATATGAATATTTTGCCAAAATCAGGAAAATTTTTTATAAAATTTCTAATTATAAACATGGAAAAAATAAAGATTCAAATATCCAAACAGCAGATTATCAGAAATGCTCTATTTTAAAATAATCTTTTTCACTGTTCTAAATTCATGTACCTTTAAAACTGGGAAGAGAAAATCCACTGACCATCATGCAATTAGGGGGAGTGTCATGGTGCAAAGGTTCAACAGATGAGTTGAAGGTAGTTAAAAGCTTGAAGTGACTGCTCTAAAAGGTGGTCAAGGGACATGACATCTGAATGATGGGAAGGGGAAGAGCAAAAGATGGTGACTAAAAGCAAGGAGATGAGAATTTCTTAGACATGTTGGGACTGCCCAATGTGTGAATCGTGGCTTTGGCATCAGCTGAAAGAGACAGGAGAGGCATCTACCGAGGGAAGAACGTAAGTATACCTTGGTGATCAGTATTCAGCAGGAGGGATGTGTGCCTCAGCTGCAGGAAGCTTGGCCAGGAAAATTCTGATGTAATAAACCATATTAAACTAGCTCACAGACACTGTGCAAGAAAACTGGTTCAAGCGAAAAATGGCACTTCAAGCTTTATACATGTACCACTGAACTGACGTATTGATCTACTATAATTCTTAATAAGATTCTATGTTATCATTAGTTTTATTTGCTTGTTTTTATCCCAGATAATCCTTAGAGTTCTTGCAGGGTGATTGTGGAGAGGAAAAGTTTAGGTACATCAGTTGGACAACTTAGTAAATTAAGGTCATGTTTACATTTTGCTCTGGGTCTGAATGCTCTAACACTCCACATACTAACTAGCAAAATATCCAGCCTTTTACTTGGTTAATTCCATAGATGTTTTCTCTAAACCCCAAAGATGCTCATTAACCTAGGAATGTGCTTCTCCTATAGGTGACCCTGGAAGTCAGTGATCCAAGACCTCACTGTGGCTTTGTTATGACTAGGCAGAGAAGAATATCTGGAAAGGAATACAATACATTCGCACATTAATTAAGAATGCCACAGGACACAATTTAGAATCATGGGCAATTTTACAATCCTGCACATGAATTAGCATTACCACAGTGTATCTCAAAAAGTTATAGCTAAGGTAAGGTTGCTCTTCCCAGGGAAATCTAGATATATGTGCTTAGGACAGGAAACAGAAAATAGAGTTTATGGTTTCAAAGCAAAAAAGTGAGTTTAGGCAATTGTCAATGATGTTTTTAGTGAGAATGGGAACACAGCTGTTATTTCTGTGGTTCATGCAGGTGCAGTGAAATGTTATGTGTTGACATTTCAGAAGTTTTGAAACTATGCTGAGACTGCTCATTTCCATATTAAAGAGCTAATGGTTACAGTCTGCTCTGAAAGATGTACTGTTTTACCAAGGTCCGCTGACAGGTGGCCTCCTCTACAGTTCTCTGCTCCTTCAAGATGGCAGTGTCATTACAGAGATTTCTGGTAGCCAGAATGTTGTTTTCCACTTTTATAAAGTGAGTTTCAGGAACTATAACACATTAGAATTGTGCATTGTTCATCACAGAATCTTTGGGGAAAACACACCAAATGATTTAGGATAAAGGAGGCTTTTTTCCCAACAGTGATTAAAGAAAAATGGTAATTTCTATGTGGTGTTTATAGTTAACTTGAGTGAATTAGTGAGCTGGCAAGTAACATGGTGAAGAAAATGAACTCTTAAAAAAAGGCTTTCACATCATACTTAAACTGAGCAAAATATTTTGTACAATAATATATTCTTCATAGTTTTGAAATCAAAAAGAAAATAACAAAAATTTCAAGCTAAGTCTAACTTAGTTGAACTGTGTTGTTCGTGGGTGAAATGTTTCTTGGGTGTTTGATCCTACCAATGCCTTCTTTCTCAGAGGTCTAATGCTCTTTGCTCATAATCAATTAGTCACTTCTGTCCTTCCAAAATAGTGTTTCATGCTCTGGTTCTCTCTTTTGTCTCTGCCCTCCTTCTCCAACCCCCTATTCAAATCTGCTCTACCTAGCTGTCAGAGTGGAAATGACTGGCATAAATCTGTTACACATCTGGGCCTACTGACATAACAGCTTTATATATTCTTTCTTTAGAAGCATTTGTATAAACTACAGAAATAATCTCTAATGGTGGAGAAAACATCTAGAGAGATTTTCATCAGGAAGATTGTCACATTCAACTCACAAACTGGCTGTGCTGAGGATATGTGGGAATAGGGTAACCAATGTTTACATAGTATTTTTTTTTTATTTACAAAGACTTTTTTTTTTTAATGTGCAAGGCCTTGATCTTCACAATACACCTTTGTATTAAATATTATTTTGCCTATGATGACACTAAGAATCAGTGAGGTTAAGAGGTTTGTTTATAAGCAGCAGGGGTTGGATTTAAAGCCAGGTATTTCAACTCTATGTTCTTTCCACTACAGCACTGTCTTAATACTACTCCTGAAATTATTCCTTTTTAAAAAAAAAAAACAATAATTTTGACAACCACACCTATTTTTATTACTAGTGGCTTATAATTATTCAGTAGCTGGCATAGCCCTGGCATTTTCCTAAGCATTTTGCACATTTGCACATTTGACCCGCACAACTCCGTGTTATTATTGCAACTATTTGGTGAGCCAGCTGACGCCAGAGACCTGTGGGAAATCTATTTGCCCACGGTCACACAGCAATGCTGACAAGAAGATGTCTTCCCACAGCTATGTACAACCTTTCTGACTCCCCTTCTCTGTCCCCCTAACTTCTTTATTCCTCAGCCCCCAATTCAGAACATATTACTATAGGCCTTAGCACAGTTTACAGAGGATTGAAGAAATCTTTAGAATTGTTCATCTGCTCACCATCAATTTCTAAATCCCTGAGGAGTTGAACTGCGGTGGTGGGGGCGGGGGGTGGGGAGACTATGAATACATAGAATAAGAAAACAAAATACCAAATACCATGAGAAGGCTAATGCCTTGTGTCAGCCTTCTTGAGTTTTTTCCTCATGTCTTATTCTTTCCCCTTACATGTTTTTGAGCTACAGTATTCTTGGATTATAGTTGTTAGAGGTATTTGCTTATTTATGCTAATTTGACTTTTAAGGCAATGCAAAGCAAATAGGAAGGGCTTCAACTTAATTTTTACCATCAAAGTTCAATCACTATCTGGACATTTCTGTTGTTAAACTAACTCTTGAATAACCTCCAATCACTTGGACAATACAGTACTTTGCACTGAATGGTACAAGAACATGTAATTAGTAACTGTTAATACAACTGACATTTGCAAGAGACATCTGGATCCATTTTGGTAAAATTGTTCAATTTGTACTTTCCAGCCTGTTTTCTTGCTGTAATTATGCTATAATGGTAGCCATCCATATATTGCTTGGGCATGCCTGCACAAGAGTTGTATATAATTACAGGTAATAGAGAAGTGAGCAATAGTGGTGTAATTGGGATATCTCTGTTATTTTGTTATTGTTGTTAGAAGTCAGGTTTGAGTCCCAGGTTAGCCAGTTATTAACATTATAAATTATAAGCTTTGGAAAATGACTTAATGCTCTAACCTCCTTTTACACATCTATAAAGCAGGAAACAAGGTTGCTGTGAAAAAATCAAATGCTTTAAATTACATTAGGGTTTTTGAAAACTAACTATAAAATAATATATATATACACATATATAAAATATATATATATATACACACACATATATTTTTAAAAATCTTGTCTTGAGACGGTAAATATGTGTCACTCATGCTAGCACTATTCTACTAGTTCATAGCAAATATTACTAATTAATTACAGTAGTCTTTTTAAGGAGTGTGTGTATATGTATTTACATGCTGATTTATTTACATACTTATATTTATATTTAGAGTCCTTCTCAACATAGCTCCCAGATGGTCACTACGAATCATACAAAGATGTACACTAGATCAACTTCCTTCCTCATCCTGGTTTAATTTAACAAATTTCATTTGTATTTGGAGAAATTATGATTCACTCATTGAGTCGGTAAACATTTATTAAGCCCCAGAGAAAGTACTGGATGCTAATGGTTAAAATATAAATGGAGTATATTTCTGACCTCCTGGGAGCTCTCAGTCTGGTGGAAGAGGTGGTGGAAGAGTTAGACATGATTAGAGTAGGGTGGTCAGTATTACAATGGAAGAGGCAGAGAAGGACATGCTTATTTAACCCCCTGGAGATTACAGATTTGATTAAAGCAGCCCTGGGGGCTGGGTGTGGGATTTTCAGGGGGTGTCATTATCTTCACCCTTAGATGGGCAGTAATAAGGAAAGTGTCCCATGGCATGAGGTAACTGTACTAAGAATGAGAAAGCAATATCCTTCAATTCCAAGGTTTTTTGAAACCTATACTGTGGAACATGTAAATTTTGAAAGAATATTTAAGTGAAAAGGCATTAGGATAGTGACAAAAAGGTTATTAGAAAAACAGAGATTCAAAGCCAAACCAACCAAACAAACAAAACCACCATAATGAAAAAGCCAAATTTCAAAAGCAGATTCAGATGACTGTAGATTCTGGGGAGCACAATTAATCTTTCCAACAAATGGACAGAGAAATAAGGTCATTAAAGACAAGCTTTGTGTAAGAAGACCTTTTCTTTTACACAAGAGCTGAACCTATTTTAAAATTAATTTGTATTAGAAGCCTAGAACTTGGCAAAAGTTTGTCAGCTCTTAGTTTCAAAAAGAACGAACTAATCCCAAAGTTAGCAGAAGGAAGGAAATAATAAAGATCAGAGTGCAAATAAATGAAAAAGGAGATCAGAAACACATTAGAAAAGAGCAAAAGTAAGAACTGTTTTTTATAAAAAGATATACTTAACAATCCTTTAGCTAGAATAACTAAGAAGAAAGAAGACTCAAATGAATAAAATTAGAAATGATGAAGAGACATTACAAGTAATACCACAAAAATATATAGGATCATATGAGACTACTATGAATAATTACAAGCCAAGAAATTGAATAACTTAAAAGAAATGGATGAATTCCTAGAACATACAACCTACCAAGACAGAATCATGAAGAAATAGAAAATCTGAAGAGACCAGTAACTAGTGAGACGATTAAATCAGTAGTCAAAAAACTTCCAACACAGAAAAACCCAGGATCAGACAGTTTCACTGGTCATTTCTACCAAATATTTAAAGGAGAATTAATGCCAATCCTTCTCAAACTCTTCCAAAAAATCAAAGAGCAGGGAACACCCCCAAATTCATTTTACCAGGTGGCATTACCCTGATTCCCAAGTCACACTACAAGAAAAGAAAACTATAGGTCAATATACATGATGAATATTGATGCAAAACTTCTCAATAAAATATTAACAACTGAATTCAACAACACATAAAATGGATCATATATTATAACCAAGTGGGATTTATCCCTGGGTTGCATGGATAGTTCAACATATACAAATCAATAAATGTGATACACCACATTAATAGAAAGATAAAAACCATATGATAATCTCAATAGATACAGAAAAAGCATTTGACACAATACAACATCCTTTCATGATAAAAACCCTCAACAAATTGGGTATAGAAGAAACATACCCCAACATAAAACAGGACATTACAGTAAACCCACAGCCAACATTATACTTAACGGTGAAAAATTGAAAGCTTTTCCTCAGATATTAGGAACAAGACAAGGTGTGTCCACTTTCACCACTCTTATTCAATGTAGTACTGCAAGTCCTAGCCAAAGCAATCAGACAAGAGAAAGAAATAAAAGGCATCCAGATCAGAAAAGTAAAATTGTTTCTGTTTACAGATGATATAATCTTATATATAAAAAAATCACAAAGACTCAACCCAAAATCTTTTGGAACTAATTAACCAATTTAGTAAAGGTGTAGGATATAAAATCAATATACAGAAGTCAATTGTGTTTCTATATAATAACAATGAAATATCTGAAAAAGAGCTAAAATAATACTATCCCATTCACAATAGCATCAAAACCAATAAAATACTTAGGAATAAATTTAACCAAGAAGTAAAAACCTGTACAATGAAAACTGATTTTGATAAAAGAAGTTGAAAACACGAATGGAAAAGTATCCCTTGTTTATGGATCAGAAGAATTCATACTGTAAAACATCCATAATTTTCAAAGCCATCTAAAGATTCAATGTAATCCTTATCAAAATTATAATGACATTTTTCACAGAAATAGTAAAAACAATCCTAAAATTTGTAGGAACTGCAAAAGACTTTGAATAGCCAAAGCAATTTTGAGAAAGAACAAAGCCAGAGGCATCATGTTTCCTGACTTCAAACTACACTACAAATCTGTAGTAATCAAAACAGTATGTACTGGCATAAAACCAGACACATAGATCAATGGGACACACTAGAGCACCAAGAACAAACCCACAAATATATGGTCAATTCATTTATGATAAAGGAGCCAACAATGTATAATGGGGAATGGATAGTTTCTTCAATAAATGGTGTTGGGAGAACTGGACAGCCACATGCAAAAGAAGGAACTGGATTCCTATCTTACACCATACACAAAAATCTACTCAAAATGAACTAAAGACTTGACTGTAAGACCTCAAACCATAAAACATCTAGAGGAGGACATACAGGGCAAACTCCTTTACATCAGTTCTGGCAATGATTTTTTGGATATGACACCAAAAACTAAGCCAAAAATAATAATAATAAAGCAAAAAACAATAAGTGGCATTGCATCAAACTAAAACCTTCTGCACAATGAAGGAAACAATCAACAAAATGAAAAGACAACCTACAGAATGGAAGAAAATATTTGCAAAACATATATCTGATAAGCGGTTAATATCCAAAATATATAAGGAACTCATACAACTCAATTGTGAGAAACTAAACAATTCAATTTAAAATGTGCAGAGGAACTGAATAGACACTTTCCCAAAGAAGACATATAAATGACAAAAGATACATGAAAAGATGCTCAACATCACTAATCATCAGGGAAATGCAAATCAAAACCACAATGAGATAGCACCTCACACCTGTTCGAATGGCTATTATGGAAAAGCAAAGAGATAAGTTTTAGCAAGGATGCTGAGAAAAGGGAAACCTTGCACTCGGTGGTAATGTAAATTGGTACAGTTACTAAGGGAAATGATATGGAGGCTCTTCAAAGAATTAAAAATAGAACTACCACATGATCCAGCAATCTCACTTCTGGGTATATACCTAAAGGAAATGAAAACAGGATATCAAAAGGATATCTGCACTTCCATGTTTATTTCAGCATTATTCACAATAGCCAAGAATTGGAAACATCCTAAGTGTCCATCAATGGATGAATGGATAAAGATGTGGTATTTATATATAATAAAATGTTATTGAGCCATGTAAAAGCACAATATGGATGGATCTTAAGGGAATTATGCTTAATGAGAAAAGCCAGACACAGAAAAACAAATACTGTATGATATCACTTATTTAATGGAAGTTTAAAAAGTCAAGCTCGTAGAAACAGAGTAGAATAGTGGTTACTGGGGGTTGGGAGGAGGGGCATTGGGGAAATGTTATTAAAAGGTACAAACTTGCAACTAGTAGATAAACATGTTCTAGCGCTCTAATGCACATCATATTAATTATAATCAATAATACTGTATTATATACTTCAAAATTGCTAACAGACTAGATCTTAAATGTTCTCATACCACAAAAGAAATAATTACGTGATGTGATAGCGATGTTATCTCAAGCTATGGTGGTAATTATATTGCAATATGTAAATGTTTCAAATCAACATATTAGACAACTTTAAACTTACACAATGTCATGTCAATTATATACCAGCTGTTTTTGGAGGGAATGTATTATAAATATCAATTAAATCTCTCTGGTCTATTGTGTCATTTCAACCTTGTGTTTCCTTAATAATTTTTTGTCTGGATGATCTGTCCATTGCTGTAAGTGAGGTGTTAAAGTCTCCCACTATTATTGTGTTACTCTCAATTTCCCCTTTTATAGCTGTTAGCATTTGCCTTATGTACTGAGGTGCTCCTATACATAAGGCAAATGTATGGGTGCATACATTTGGGTGCATATATATCTATAATTGTTATATCTTCTTCTTGGATTGATCCCTTGATCATTATGCAGTGTCCTTCTTAGTCTCTTGTAACATTCTTTATTCTAAAGTCTATTTTATCTGATATGAGGATTGCTACTCTAGCTTTCTTCTGTTTTCCATTTGCAAGGAATAGCTTTTTCCAACCCCTCACTTTCAGTCTGTATGTGTCCCTAGGTCTGAAGTGGGTCTCTTGTAGACACCATATATACGGGTCTTGTTTTTGTATCTATTCAGCAAGCCTGTGTCTTTTGGTTGGAGCATTTAATCCATTCACATTTAAGGTAATTAACAATATGTATGTTCCTATTACCATTTTCTTAATTGTTTTGGGTTTGTTTCTGTAGGTCCTTTTCTTCTCTTTTTTTTCCCATTTAGAGAAGTTCCCTGAGCATTTGTTGTAAAGCTGGTTTGGTGGTGCTGAATTCTCTTAGCTTTAGCTTATCTGTAAAGCTTTTTATTTCTCCATGGAATCTGAATGAGATCTTTGCCAGGTAGAGTAATCTTGGTTGTAGGTTCTTCCCTTTCATCACTTTAAATATGTCCTGCCACTCCCTTCTGGCTTGTAGAGTTTCTGCTGAGAAATCAGCTGTTAACCTTATGGGAGTTCCCTTGTATGTTATTTGTCATTTTTCCCTTGTTGCTTTTAATAATTTTTCTTTGTCTTTAATTTTTGTCTATTTGATTACTATGTGGCTTGGCATGTTTCTCCTTGGGTTTATCCTGCCTGGGACTCTCTGTGCTTCCTGGACTTGGGTGGCTATTTCCCTTCCCATGTTAGGGAAGTTTTCGACTATAAGCTCTTCAAATATTTTCTCGGGTCCTTTCTCTCTCTCTTCTCCTTCTCGGACCCATATAATACGAATGTTGGTGCGTTTAATGTTGTCCCAGAGGTCTCCTAGGCTGTCTTCATTTCTTTTCATTCTTTTTTCTTTATTCTGTCCCACAGCAGTGAATTCTACCATTCTGTCTTCCAGGTCACTTATCCATTCTTCTGCCTTAGTTATTCTGCTATTGATTCCTTCTAGTGTAGTTTTCATTTCAGTTATTGTACTGTTAATCTCTGTTTGTTTGTTCTTTAATTCTTCTAGGTCTTTGTTAAACATTTCTTACATCTTCTCGATTTTTGCCTCCATTCTTTTTCCGAGGTCCTGGATCATCTTCACTATCATCATTCTGAATTCTTTTTCTGGAAGGTTGCCTATCTCCACTTCATTTAATTGTTTTTCTGGTATTTTATCTTGTTCTTTCATCTGGTACATAGTCCTCTGCCTTTTTGTCTGTCTTTCTGTGATTGTGGTTTTCATTCTGCAGGCTGCAGGATTGTAGCTCTTCTTGCTTCTGCTGTCTGCCCTCTGGTGGATGAGGCTTTCTAAGAGGCTTGTGAAAGCTTCCTGATGGAGGGGACTGGTGGTGGGTAGAGCTGGGTGTTGCTCTGGTGGGCAGAGCTCAGTAAAACTTTAATCCACTTGTCTGCTGATGGGTGGGGCTGAGTTCCCTCCCTGTTGGTTCTTTGGCTTGAGGCGACCCAGCACTGGAGGCTACAGGCACTTTTGTGGGGCTAATGGCAGACTCTGGGAGGGCTCATGCCAAGGAGTACTTCCCAGAACTTCTGCTGCCAGTGTCCTTGTCCCCATGGTGAGCCACAGCCACCCCCCACCTCTGCAGGAAACCCTCCAAACACTAGCAGGTAGGTCTGGTTCAGTCTCCCATGGGGTTACTGCTCCTTCCTCCTGGGACCTGATTTACACATTACTTTGTATGTGTCCTCCAAGAGTGGAGTCTCTGTTTCCCCCAGTCCTGTCAAAGTTCTGCAATCAAATCCCACTAGCCTTCAAAGTCTGATTCTCTGGGAAGTCCTCCTCCCGTTGCCAGACCCCCAGGTTGGGAAGCCTGACCTGGAGCTCAGAACCTTCACTCCAGTGGGTGGGTTTGTGTGGTATAATTGTTCTCCAGTTTGTAAGTCACCCACCCAGTGGTTATGGGATTTGATTTTATTGTGATTGTACCCCCCCCCCACCATCTCATTGCAGCTTCTCCTTTGTCTTTGGATGTGGGGTGTCTTTTTGGTGAGTTCCAGTGTCTTCCTGTCGATGATTGTTCAGCAGCTAGTTGTGATTCCGGTGCTCTCGCAAGAGGGAGTGAGCACGTGTCCTTCTACTCTGCCATCTTGAAACAATCTCTCTCAATTATATATCAACTCAAAAAAGAAACAGTATTACATTGTAGTAAATGCGAGACAGCAAGGATAGAGACATGAGTCACACAATCCCTTTGATGTCAGTGTGTTTATAGGAGAGATAATTCAAATCAATAATTGATGTTAACTTTTATAATTCATCATAATAGACATTGACTGAGAATTTTCCACTGTGATTCTTTCATGTCTTTACATCTCCCTTCTTTCTCACAGTTGCTTTTTCCCCAATATCTTTTGCACAAGATATTGGTCTAATACATAAGATATTGGTGTAATAAACCCTCCTCCTCATTCTCTCTCAATAAAATCCAAATTGCTCAATTGTCACTAATCTACGAGAAAAATTCCTTCTTTTTGGGAGAAACTTCTTTTGACCAACTGTTGTTGTAGAAATAATTAAAAACAAAATCTCCTCCCAATGTAGAAAACCTCACCACAAGGATAATAGAGAAAGAAAAGTTTTACTACTGAATGAGCATTAAACCTGGACGTGATAGGTACTATAGGCAATTTATGAAGAGATCACAAAGACAAGAAGAAACCTCACCCTTTTATATAGGCAAGCAGATACAACCCATTGCATACATGTTTTGAAGATAAATAACTAGTCAAGTCAGAGTACTTGACAGCACCATTTGTCACACATAGTTCATCCTAAATTCACCTAGTAATTGGAATGACTGTATTAGTTAATTGCTTTTACACCAAAGGAAAATAAACTTCTCATATCTTTATGACAAGAGGTAGTTTTGCTACTTGGAGCTAGGCATTTGCTGAAGGTAGGCTCCTGCCCTGCCAACAGACACTGGGGAGGTAGGGGTGCTATCTTCCTTGATGTTTGCATTTCAAAGAGATAGCTCCCAGGTCCTTGAGAAAGATATTCTTGGGTCATAAAGCTGGCAAGAGGCTTAATAACTTCTGAAAAGATTTACATGCATTTCAAAGAGACAGAGAAAGAACTTATAAGTTTTTTAAAATAAATTTTCTAAGGAAAGGAGAGGAAAGAAGTCTCTATTTTCAAAAATGAAAATTAAGCATTTTTTAAAAATTTATATTTGCCCTTGCACTGTTTTTTAAAATTAGCTGAAAGTTAAGTTAACCCTCCTGCTAAAGTTCTATAAAATCATTACCAGTATTTCTCAAATTAGAAAGATCCTTTGGTGCCTTCTCTTGCTAAGCATTTTTCAAACAAAGTCTTATGTTAATGGTGCCATGATCGATTTTCTTCCAAAGTAGCTATCAGGTGGAGTCACACTGTCCTTAAAGTATAGCTCAGATGGATTTAATTGGCTTTCTATAGATTGTTGTCAATGCCTAGAAAAACATATCTGCAAATATCAGGTGTTCTTATGGTCTCATGGATATACCTGATTCCAGCTGCCACATCCAAGATTAGCTCATTTTAGGGATCCTTTTACAACACTATTCCCAGTATCCCTGTTATGTACCTAGACACCCCAGAGATGGAATTCTGTCCCTTGTTGCAGATTATGTATTTGATATTTAGAATGATGGACAGGTCTGTATGACATCAATGAAATCAGCTTAATATTAGGATAATCCTGTTCCTAAGTTTCTCTGCAATATTCAAAATTCTAGCTGAAGTCTTCTATTGTCCTCTTATCTCCCCCTCCTCTCCTCTTTCCTCTTCATTTCCCACCAACAAATTCCTCTTCATTGTCAATGCAGAGCGATTTCATGATAGCTTTTATAGTCTTGAAGTCTGCAAACACATGCCCGCAGGGGGTTACCTTTTCACTGTGGTTTCAAAATGTGCTTCCTAACAAAGACAATTTTCTCTATAAGAATTTTGATGCCAGCTTTTAAATTAATACAACTATATTTACTTATTTTAAAATGTAGTCATGTAAGACTTCAAGGTCAAAACAAGTTAAGTGAAAGAACAAGGTTACAAGGGGAAATAAGTTTAGGTTGAAACAAGTGTAAGTTTACTGTACAAAATTCACATTCTAAGGTCCTGTATGTTTCTTGGAGGAGGATCAAACATTTTTGTTCTGTGGAAGTATTTCATGCTTTAATGAAGGGAGAGGTGTGCACAACATAGCATAAGAAGACCAAGTGGCAAACTAGGGCTACAGGAACAGGGTAAGTCAGGAATGCTGATTACTCTCAGTGGGAAAAAATATTTGAGCTCATCAGATATAGAAGCCTGGGAAAGGCATTTCTAGGCAAAGGCATAAAATAACAATACTTCTGGTGTGTATGTTCAAGGAACATCAGATAGACTAAACCGGATCAGAGTCATGGTGAAGAGGGGTGAGCCGTGAGGCTGGAAAGACTGAAGAGCCTGGGTACCTAATAACGTATTTAGTATTTATCCTGAAGCAGTGAGGGGATTACTGAAGAGTTTGAGCAGGACAGAGATCTAAACAGATTTATATCTGAAAAAGTTTTTTCTTACTATTATACCAATTATGAGTCACCGTCTATGAATTATTTTTGAATTAATTTTTTCTCATTTCATAAACAATTCTCTACTTGGAAGAAAAGAGAAGGAACTTGTGTGTTCGTGTGTGTGTGTGTGTGTGTGTGTGTGTGTGTGTGTGTGTAACTAAACAGGAATAGCAGTTATAAACATTGTATTTAGAAAAAAGAGACAAATTTTCACAGAGCTAAGATTTTTGTTTATTAATAGATATATGAATCACAAATATTTTTTCAGTTCAATTCATATGTCAAAACCAAAAATATAGGGTACAAATATCAGACATTTGCTTTGAAAACACAGGTGCATGAGCTTATAATATTTGAATTGTTGAGGTTAGATTTTGGACAATTAATTCACAGATGACTGGCATCTTATTTTCTGGAATTCCACAAGGACATGCCTTCTCTTCACTAGGAGATTAAATTACTGATTTACTAAGAATTGTTAACATAGCAGGTTGAAAACTTGTAGCCATAAAAAAAGCTACTAAGTATCCTCTAAGACAAGATACCATATTTGAAAATTCTACAATCTCTCCCAATCACAATTCAATTTTACTAAAAACCTACCAAATAAACTAGATCATTTAATACACTCTGTTCCTACAAATTATTAATATTTCAGCACCTTTGATGAAGCAAATCAATGTGATCTTATCCATGGTAATAGAAAATAGTGTAAGAAGTTGTTAACAATTATCACATTCAAATAAGAAATTGGATGTATGTGATGATTTGATCTGTTCACATTTCATAGAAACTCTAGATTAGCTAGAGAAAAAGGTTAGCCAAGAGGAAACTGTGAAATTATTTAATTTAAAAGGGCTTTAAACTTACTTATAATGGTGTGATGGGAGTTGGAAAGTGTTATTTGAAGAGACCAAAATCCAATGGGGGGAAAAATATGCTCAAAAGTGACACAGTCACAGAAGGAAATTCACTCATATTGACATGTTATTATGTCTGAGATTCTTATTTCTACTTCCTGACGTACTACACTAAATTTGAGCTAATATATCAAGAATGTTGTTTTTGTTGGGTAAAGTGAATTATAATAGCATGTAAAGGTAAAGATTAATGGTACACTAGAAAAGCACATAATTATATCATAATTCACTTTTTCTTACTGGTTTCTGTTGATGATGAGAAAAAACATTGAGAGAAATATCCTAGCCATTTGTGTTCTCATAAGAGACACCTATTTCTTTACTCTATCCCCAGTAATAATTTGGATGATGTTTGAATTAGCCTTTCTATAATGTTTAAAATATTAGGAAACATGAAGGTGTTATGTTTATAGAGATAGGACATCTGATGTGGGCACTAATCATTGTGATTTTGATTATAAATTTGTGCTCGTATTGACATAATGTTAGTAGCATTGCTTACTACGTTTTAGTGAACAATGGAGTAAACGAGAATTCTTGTAAAGCCTATATGTGAGGCTAAACAGATACCCTCAACCAGTGTCTACAACACACTGGTGCGGGTTACTGGTGTGTTCAGCTCTTGTGGCCTGGGAGGGTTTGGGACAGCCAAAGCCCCAGGATAATGAGCAAATAACACCTCTCTTTGCCTAAAGTGACTGAGCAAATATTACCACTTTGTTCAAAAGTTTGAGAAGCACTGCAAGAACACTTATGGTGAACATGAGAAGAGCTAAGGTGAGACTGGCTTTTCTAGTAAAGGTTAATGGAAAGAATCATAAAGATCCAGTGGTGAATCTTGATGTACCTAAAACACAGTTTTCTGATCTGTTTTGAGGATGAGATAATGTATGAAAAAAACACTTTCTATAATGGCACAGAGCTACATACATGTGAACACATGCCGCCTGATACTTTCCAGGTCCAATCACCCCTCAGAACAAAATAGCAGTTCAGTAAGTGTTCACCAGTGGCTCACAGATGAATGAATATGCACTTCTGTTATTAGAACTAGAGTTGTACCGTGGAAAGTTGAAGGGTTTGCAGTAGGACTTGGATTTAGATCTTGACTCTGTGAGCTTTTGGGCAAAATAACTCAGTTGAAATGTCATAATATTTTCTGAATGCCAAAAGACCCCAGTAATTAAAATACACTTTGTAGGGTTATTTATAATTTTTCTGTGTATCTACATATCTATTTTCTATCTATGTGTCTACCTATGTGTGTACATACATACGTAATGCCTTCCTCATGTGAAAAATGAAGATTGGAGATGATAATACCAACATGACAGGCTTATTGTGATAGTGAAAATTAGAAATAGCTATAATAATGTAAGTACCTATGTCACCTGCTCTTGGCTTCCCACCCACCTCCCACCCCATGGCCTTCATCCTGGTCATTACAGTACAGAGTTTTTCAATCTTAGCACATTGATATTTTGGAATGGGTAATTCTTTGTTGTGGAGGACTGTCCTGTACATTGTAGCATGTAAAGTGCCTCTACACATCACCAAATGTCCTCTTGTAGCAAAATTGCCTTCTGTTGAGAACTACTACTCGAGGCTTTTCCAGAAGAAGGATCCATTACCAAATGGGAGATTTAACAGGCATTTTGTACCAGCCTTCATGAGTTACAAAGGATCAAGACCTCAAAAGAAGATCCAAAGATGACTCAAAGAGATGCAATCCCCTGCCAGAAAAAGTCAAAGAGCATATGCTATGGAGAAGCAGGGTTTTTTATTCTTTTCCCTATTAGTCAAAAATCTACCCTGGCATCATTAACAAATACTGTCCTTATACTTCACCTATTCTTATCAGTGCTTTTCCTTAAGGTAGAAAATTGTAGGCAATACTTAAACTCTCTCTAGTGGCATTGTATAACTGATACTGGACTCTACCACTATTGTTGTTATATTATTATTATCATCATTTTAGTTACATTGGGTGAATTGAATTAATGTTTTGATTAACTGATTAATTGATCTCTGAAATTAACTTTATTTAAGAGTATCATATGTATGAGACCGAGAATAAATTACAATAACCTTGGATCATATGGAGCTGAAGTAAGAAACAACATTGTGACACATTTTGCCATTTTGAAATAGAACTGTGTCTACCATGAAGTGAGTTCAGTTGTCCTTGCTATTTACTTCCTGCATTTTGATGCAGATTGTAGGGCAACAAGAAAATTGGCAATCAATTCCCTACTGTTCAGTGTTGGTTTCTAAAGCAGAATCAAGCCCATCCCCTCCCTAGGTCCCATTAGTACATTCTTACATCCTTTGGGGCTTATATCTACTAGGAAACAGTAGAGCAGGAAGTTGAAGGTGGTACACAGTAGGATACAGGATTCTGATATATATGATTTTCTTATACCAAAAACTGTAGATGAGAGGGAAGAATGAAAGATGTGTGTATAGTACATGCTTGAAGATGTGGTCTCTCATGCACTAAACCTATCTAAAGAAGAAATGCATACTGTTGCACTGAAACAATTTCTGTTTCTGATAAAGAATCGAGGCGTGTGGGCAGCAATTTACCTTTGTCCAGCAAAGTCATACCAGATGAATTCCTATGGATCAACACAAGTGAACTATGCATTTCTTTCTGTATCTGTTTACTTTAAACCTGACAGCAGTAGTTTTATAACAGCCTAATAACTGAGGAGCAGAATGAAGGGTAGTCTGTATTCTCTTTCTAATGACCATCTGAAACCAGGTTACTTTTTCCTTATTAAAAGAAACAAGGTGATGTCATTAAGATGGCAGAATAGGTGCTTCCTGACTTCATTCCCACTGACAAGACCAACTAGCAACTATCCATAGAAAAGACACCTTTGTGAAGATTCCAGAAACCACAGGTTAGGCAGAAGCATTCCCTTGGACCATAGAGACTGAGAAGGACCACATTAGAAGAGGTTAAAGGAGAGATTTCACTTTGACTGCATTGCTCCTCCCACAGGCTGGCACGGCGCCACACCGATAAGAGCTCCCATTGGCCTCCATTTTCTCTAGTGGGCAAAAGAGAGCCCAAGGTAGACATCCTGCTTCACACCATTGTCAGATACTTCCCAGAAAGGCTCCTTGGATCTTGCCTCACAGGCATCACTGGCTGTGCCTGGACTATGTGGGACCAGACAGAGATGGAGAAGGAGGTCACAGCTTACAGCAGCTAGTGCATGAATACCGGCAGAACACGTTTCTGCTGGTGGTGGTGCCCAAGCAGAGATCCAAGCTATGGCCCCATCTGGCCAGAGAACTCAGTGAGCAGTTCTGCCTTATTTGGGTCCCCAGTCAACAGCCATATAAACCGTGGAGCCCATTCTACAGCCTTACCCAGACAGGACAGCAAGCCATCAGCCCTGTCCAACTGCTGAGCATGGCTCCTGTCCTGCCCCACCAGGAAGCCTGGCCATAGATGCCAGGCAGCTGCAGAGCACATTCAATGGTGTGCCTGAGTAGGGAAGCAAGTCAGCAGACCTGCCCAACTGCTGAGAAAACCCTCCTGCCCAATCTGACCAGGAAGCCCAAACAGTGATTCCAGCTGGCCTCAGAGCCCATCCTATGGGAATGCCCAGCCTCAGAGCCCTGTTTACAGCCCTGCCCAACTATAGAGTACAACTTATGGTCCTGCCTGATTGCTGAGTACAGTCCATGGCACCACCTGACCAGGGACCCTGGATAGCGACCCTGCCCAACCAAGGAGCACAGCAGCTTCCAGCGATACCTAACTGCAGGGTTCAGCTGGAGGCCCCACCTGACCAGGGAACTTGGCCACTGACCTTGCCCAACAGCAGAGCACAACCAACACCTGCCCAATGGTGGAATCCAGTGTGTAGCCTGATCTAACTTCAGGGCACTGACTATGGCTCTCCTGATTGTGGAGCACAGCCTATCCCCTGTCTGATCATGAAGCTCTGTTTGAAGCCCTACCTGAATGCAGAATCCAGACAGTTCCACTTGGGAAGCACAGCCTAAGGCCTCATCTGGCCAGGAAAAATTGAGGAGCCCAGCTTACAGCACTAACTGTAGAATCCAACTGTAGGCACGACCCTGCTAGGTGGTGATCCCACCCAACCAGAGGTGACTGTGCAGCCCAGCCAGTGGTCCAGCTTAAAATAGGATGCTTAATATAAAATATTTTATGTAGCCTCATGGTAAGCACAAAGGAAAAACCTGTAGTACAAAAGAGTAAGACAAAGGAATCAAAGCAAACTGCCACAGAAAGTCATCATATAACAAAGGAAGACAAGAGAGGGGCAAAGAATAAAAGGAGCTACAAAACAGTCAGAAAACAATGAACAAAATGGCAATAGTATGTCTATACCTATCAGTAGTTACTTTAAACATTATGTATTAAGTTTTCCAATCAAAATACAAGAGTGGCTGAGTGGATATATAAACAAGATACAATGATATGACGCCTACAAGAGACTCATTTTAGCCATAATGATATGCATAGACTGAAAGTGAAGGGATGGAAAAAGCTATTCCAAGCAAACGTTAACTAAAAGAGACCAAGGGTTGTCTGGTACTTAGACAAAATAGAATTTAAGCTAAAAATGTCACAAGAGACAAAGAAGGTTATTATGTAATGATAAAGAGGTTAATTCATCAAGAAAACATAGCAGTTGTAAATATTTAAGCATCCAACATCAGATAACTATATAAAGAAAATACAAATGGAACTAAAAGGAGAAATAAACAGCAACACAATAATAGTATGGGACTTTAATACTCCACTATGAACAATGGATAGATCACCCAGAGAGAAAATTAATATGGAAATAACAGATTTCAACAACACTGGATTTCAAAGACAAATACAAAAATAGGTAAAACATCTTATTTTTTGTGGATTATGTTATAATGATATTTTAGAAATAATGGGTTAAATAAAATATGCTATTAAATTAATTTTTGTGTTTTAATGTGATTATTAGAACACTTAAAATTACACAAGATGTGTAGTATATTTCTATTAGACAGTGCTGGCCTAAAGCCACACTTCTGAAGCTACTTGTTAAGGGAATGTTGCTATAAGAATGGCAAGTTAAATGTGAGAAAAAGACTTGTCTAGAATAAATAATTTGGTTAGCTGTTACACAAGGTTTTTCTTCAACATGTTCAAAAATATTGTAACTATGAGAAAGTTTTGTCAATCTCTAAAAGATGGCCTCTACCAATTCCTTCCCTCCTTGTATGAAAATACTGTTCTTTCCAACAAAAGGTGGAACTTATTTTCCCTCCTCTTGAATCTGGGTTGGCCTTAACTTTTTCTGAGCAATTTAATGCATCAGAAGTTTTTTCCTAGGACTTCTGAGACTAGATAAAGTCATCTTACAGGTACTGCTTGGTATTCTTAGATCACTTTTTTCTTGGGATTTTCTGTTTCAGAACCCAGTCACCACCATGTTATGAAAGTCACATGTTAAAACTGTGTGGGGACACACTAGTTGGTAAGCCCAGCCCAGTGTCAGCAACAGCCAGGATAAGCTACCAGCTATCACAGTGAGTCCCCCTGGGCATCCACCACAATTGTGCGTTCTAATGACTGGAACCCTGTCCAACCTGACTAACTCAGGGACCCTGAGCTGAACCTGCTCACCCTAGAGAACTGAGAGAAAATGCTAACCTGTTGTTATAAGCTGTTAAGATATTACAGGGGGTTGTTACATCCCAAGCTTTTCTGATCATTAGGACTATCTATTAATATCTCCTAAGCTAGTTCTTCTCAGAATGAATTTATAAAATAGCAACATAGAGAATTACAGAGTTTGTGAATTTTTCGAAAATTTTGAGGTAACCACTGTGGAATCAAGTACAGCGTATATACTTTTATAACAGGACAAGGAAGAGCAAATAAACACCATACACTAAAAGAAATCTAAGGGTAGGAAACAGCAGTCAGTGTGAAGACACAAACATTTAAAAATAACAAATATTTTAGTTACAATAAAATTAAGTAAAATGAAAAATAGGTTTTAAATAGAGGCACCTATTTTTTAATCAGAAAGATAAAAAATTAAAAAGTGAGCAAAGATACATTAAGTAAAAGACACTAAAACAAAAACAGTTTGTTAATATTAAGAGCAGACAAAAGAGTAAGGGGAAAAAATTGAAAAAAAAGTATTTCCATATACATGAAAGTTAAATACCATAAAGAAATTATAACAGCCCGAAAATTTATGTGAATTTATGTGAATCAAAATATGGAAATACATTTTAGGAATTCAAGGAGAGATGAACAGAAGCTTAATTACAATTGGGAAGGTTAACATCACTATCAGTTTTTATCATAAGTAGTCAAAAATTAAGTGATGACATCTCAGTTTTGAGTAGAATTAATGAAGTTGGATTGATAGAACTATATTAAGCACTGTAATCAGAGCAGAAAATATATTTTCTTTTTAAATGCCTCTAGGATGTACAAAATATGGTTGTAATACTCTATAAAAAATTGTTTGTACAAAGCAGAAATAGCAGAGGTTTTATTTTCAGTTTAGTATAAACAGAATTAGTAGGTAAAAATAATAGCTATGACCATAACTGCCATCTTATAAATTAACAATCACAACAAAATAACAACCCCTCTGTGGAAACCAAAATATTTAAATAATTAATTACTGTGTCAACATCAAACAGACCCAAGCCTCTGGGGTGGGATCACAGAGTCCAGGACACTGGGCCACCAGAGAATTCCTGGATCCAAGGAATCTTAATTGGCATGCACGCTCCTGGAAGTATCCATATCAACACCAAGACCCAGCCCCATATAACTGCCTGGACAGGCTCCAGTGCTAGACACCTCATGCCAAACAACCAGCAAGACAGGAATACAGCCCCACCCATCAGTAGACAGGCTGCCTAAAGTTGCACTAAGCCCACAGACATCCCAAAACATACCACCTGATGAGACCCTGCCCCACAGAGGGAAAAGACTCAATCCATCCACCAGAGCACAGGCACAAGGCCCTCCCACCAGGAAGCCTGCACAAGCCCCTGGACCAGACTCACTCACCAGGGGGCAGACACCAGAAGCTAGAGGGACTATGACCCTACAGCCTGTGTAAAGAAGATCATAAACACAGTAGGTTAGACAAAATAAGACAACAGAGAAATATGTTGCAGACGAAGGAGCAACATAAAATCCCACAAGACCAAATAAATGAAGAGGAAATAGGCAGTCAACCTGAAAAAGAATTCAGGGTAATAATAATAAAGATGATCCAAGATCTCAGAAACAGAATGGAGGCACGGATCGAGAAGATTCAAGAAATGTTTAACAGGGACCTAGGAGAACTAAAGAACAATCAGTGATGAACAACACAATAACTAAAATGAAAAATACACTAGAAGGAATCAACAGCAGAATAACTGAGGCAGAAGAATGAATAAGTGAACTGGAATATAGAATGGTGGAAATAACGGCCAAGGAGCAGAATAAAGAAAAAAGAATGAAGAGAAATGAGGACAGTCTCAGAGACCTCAGAGACAACATTAAATGCACCAACATTCGAATTATAGGGGTCCCAGAAGAAGAAGAGAAAGGGAAAGGGCCTGAGAAATTATCTGAAGAGATTATAGTAAAAAACTTCCCTAACATGGGAAAGGAAATAGCCACCCAAGTCCAGGAAGCACAGAGAGTTCCAAACAGGATAAACCCAAGGAGAAAAACACCGAGACATACAATAATCAAACAAACAAAAATTAAATACAAAGAAAAATATTAAAAGCAGCAAGGGAAAAGCAACAAATAACCTGCAACAGAATCCCCATAAGGTTATCAGGTGATTTTTCAGCAGAAACTCTGCTGGCTAAAAGGGAGTGGCAGGACATATTTAAAGTGATGAAAGGGAAAAACCCACAACCAAGATTACTCTACCCAGCAAGAATCTCATTCAAATTCGATGGAAAAATCAAAAGCTTTTCAAAGAAGCAAAAGCTAAGAGAATTCAGCACAACCAAACAAGCCTTACGACAAATGCTAAAGGAACTTCTCTAGGTGAGAAACAAAAGAAAAGAAAAAGACCTACAAGAACAAACCCAAAACAATCAAGAAAATGGTAATAGGAACATACCCATCTATAATTACCTTAAATGTAAATGGATTAAATGCTCCAACCAACAGACACAGACTAGCTGAATGGATACAAAAACAAGACACATATACATGCTGTCTACAAGAGACCCACTTTAGACCTAGGGACACATACAGACTGAAAGTGACTGGATGGAAAAAGATATTCCATGCAAATGGGAATCAAAAGAAAGCTGGAGTAGCAATAGTCATATCAGAAAAGATAGACTTTAAAATAAAGACTGTTACAAGAGACAAGGAAGGCCACTACATTATGAAAAAGGAATCAACCCAAGAAGAAGATATAACACTTGTAAATATCTATGCACCCAACATAGGAGCACCTCAATACATAAGGCAAATACTAACAGCCATAAAAGGGGAAATCAACAGTAACACAATCATAGTAGGGGACTTTAACACCCCACTTTCACCAATGGACAGATCATCCAAACTGAAAATAAATAAGGAAACACAAGCTTTAAATGACACAATAGACCAGAAAGACTTAATTGATATTTATAGGACATTCTACCCAAAAGCAGCAGAATACACTTTCTTCTCAAGTGCTCATGGAACATTCTCCAGGATAGATCACATCTTGGGTCACAAATCAAGCCTCGGTAAATTTAAGAAAATTGAAATCGTATCAAGCATGTTTTCTGACCACAACATTATGAGATTAGAAATCAATTACAGGAAAAAAAAACTGTAAAAATTACAAACACATGGAGGCTAAACAATACACTACTAAATAACCAAGAGATCACTGAAGTAATCAAAGAGGAAATCAAAAAATACCTAGAAACAAATGACAATGAAAACAGGACAACCCAAAACCTATGGGATGCAGCAAAAGCAGTTCTAAGAGGGAAGTTTATAGGAATACAACACTACCTCAAGAAACAAGAAACATCTCACATAAACAATCTAGCCTTACACCTAAAGCAATTAGAGAAAGAAGAACAAAAAAACTCCAAAGTTAGCAGAAGGAAAGAAATCATAAAGATCAGAGCAGAAATAAATGAAAAAGAAATGAAGGAAGTGATAGCAAAGATCAATAAAACTAAAAGCTGGCTCTTTGAAGAGATAAACAAAATTGATAAATCTTTAGCCAGACTCATCAAGAAACAAAAGGGAGAGGACTCAAATCAATAAAATTAGAAATGAAAAAGGAGAAGTTACAATTAACACCACAGAAATACAAAGGATCATAAGAGACTACTACAAGTAACTCTATGCCAATAAAATGGACAACCTGGAAGAAATGGACAAATTCTTAGAAAAGTACAACCTTCAAAGACTGAACCAGGAAGAAATAGAAAATATGAACAGACCAATCACAAGTAATGAAATTGAAACTGATTAAAAATCTTCCAACAAACAAAAGTCCAGGACCAGATGTCTTCACAGGTGAATTCTATCAAACATTTAGAGAAGAGCTAATACCTACCATTCTTAAACTCTTCCAAAATATAGCAGAGGGAGGAACACTCCCAAACTCATTCTACAAGGCCACCATCACCCTGCCATCAAAACCAGACAAAGATACTACAAAAAAAGAAAATTACAGGGCAATACCACTGATGAACATAGATGCAAAAGTCCTTGACAAAATATTAGCAAACCGAATCCAACAACACATTAAAAGGATCATACACCATGATCAAAAGGGATTTATCCTGGGGATGCAAGGGTTCTTCAATATACACAAATCAATCAATGTGATATACCATATTAACAAACTGAAGAACAAAAACCATATGATCACCTCAATAGATGCAGAAAAAGCTTTTGACAAAACTCAACACCCATTTATGATAAAAACTCCCCAGAAAGGGGGCATAGAGGGACCCTACCTCAACATAATAAAGATCATATATGAAAAACCCACAGCAAACATGATTCTCAATGGTGAAAACCTGAAAGCATTTCCTCTAAGATCAGGAACAAGACAAGGGTGTCCACTCTTGCCACTATTATTCAACATAGTTTTGAAAGTCCTAGCCACAGCAATCAGAGAAGACAAAGAAATAAAAGGAATCCAAATTGGCACAGAAGTAAAACTGTCACAGTTTGCAGATGACATGATACTATACATAGAGAATCCTAAAGATGCCACCAGAAAGCTACTAGAGCTAATCAATGAATTTGGTAGAGAAACAGTATACAAAATTAAAACACATAAATCTCCTGCATTCCCATACACTAACAACGAAAGACCAGAAAGAGAAATTAAGGAAATAATCCCATTTACCATTACAACAAAAAGAATAAAATACCTAGGAATAAACCTACCTAAGGAGGAAAAAGACCTGTACACAGAAAACTATGAAACACTGTTGAAAGAAATAAAAGATGACACAAACAGATGGAGAGGTATACTACATCCTTGGATTGGAAGAATCAATACTGTGAAAATGACTATACTACCCAAAGCAATCTACAGACTCCATGCAATCCCTATCAAATTGCCAATGCCATTTTTCACAGAATTAGAACAAAAAATCTTACAATTTGTATGGAGATACAAAAGACCCCGAATAGCCAAAGAAATCTTGAGAAAGAAAAATGGAGCTGGAGGAATCAGGCTCCTTGAATTCAGATTATTCTACAAGCTACAGTCATCAAGAAAGTATGGTACTGGCACAAAAAGAGAAAGATAGATCAATGGTACTGGATAGAAAGCCCAGAGACAAACCCACGCACATATGGTCACCTAATCTGTGACAAAGGAGCCCAGAATATACAATGGAGCAAAGACAGCCTCTTCAATAAGTGGTGCTGGGAAAACTGGACAGCTGCATGTAAAAGAATGAAATTAGAACACTCCCTAACACCATACACAAAAATAAACTCAAAATGGATTAAAGACCTAAATGTAAGACAAGACACTATAAAACTCTTAGAGGAAAACATAGGAAGAACACTCTCTGACATAAATCGCAGCAAGTTCTTTTTTGACCCACCTCCTAGAGTAATGAAAACAAAAACAAAAGTAAACAAATGGGACCTAATGAAACTTAAAAGCTTTTGCACAGCAAAGGAAACCATAAACAAGACGAAAAGACAACCCTCAGAATGGGAGAAAATATTTGCCAACGAAGCCACTGACAAAGCATCGATCTCCAAAATATACAAGCAGCTTATGCAGCTCAATATCAAAAAAACAAACAACCTAAACAAAAAATGGGCAGAAGACCTACATAGACATTTCTCCAAAGAAGACATACACATCACCAACAAACACGTGAATATATGCCAACATCACTAATTATTAGAGAAATGCAAATTAGAACTACAATGAGGTATCACCTCACACTGGTCAGAATGGCCATCATCAAAAAATCTACAAACAATAAATGCTGGAGAGGGTGTGGAGAAAAGGGAACCCTCTTGCACTGTTGGTGGGAATGTCAATTGATACAGCCACTATGGAGAAGAGTATGGAGGCTCCTTAAAAAATTAAAAATAGAACTACAATACAACCCAGCAATCCCACTACTGGGCATATACCCTGAGGAAACCATAATTCAAAAAGAGTCATGTACCACAATGTTCATTGCAGCACTATTTACAATAGCCAGGACATGGAAGCAACCTAAATGTCCATCGACAGATGAATGGATAAAGAAGATGTGGCACGTATATACCATGGAATATTACTCAGCCATAAAAAGAAATGAAATGGAGTTATTTGTAGTGAGGTGGATGGACCTAGAGGCTGTCATACAGAGTGAAATAAGTCAGAAAGAGAAAAACAAATACCGTATGCTAACACATATATATGGAATATTAAAAAAAAAAAAGGTTCTAATGAACCTAGGGGCAGGACAGGAATAAAGACACAGACATAGAGAATGGACTTGAGGACACAGGGATGGGGAAGGGGAAGATGGGACGATGTTAGAGAATGGCCATGACATATATACACTACCAAATGTAAAATAGATAGCTAGTGGGAAGCAGCTGCATCACACGGGGAGATCAGCTCAGTGATTTGTGACCACCTAGAGGGGTGGGATAGGGAAAGTAGGAGGGAGACGCAACAGGGAGGGGATATGGGGATATATGTATACATATTGCTGATTCATTTTGTTATACAGCAGAAACTAACATACCATTATAAAGCAATTATACTCCAATAAAGATGTTAAAAAATGTTATTTTTTGATAAAATATTACCTTAAAACAAACAAAAAACAGGTATTAGAAAGGAAAGAACTGTTGCATGTAAGAGATGTTACAATTTCAGAATGATAAAATACTATCTACAGCTCCCTGTTGAAATATTAAAAATTATAATCAATTGATTTTCTGTAAACATATAATAAATTGACATTTATTTCATTTTATATTTTAAAGAATACATAAGGAAATGGGGACACAAGTCTAGTATGGAAATTTTCATTCATCGTTGTCTTATATAGTAAAATCCCGAAAACAATCTAAGTGTCTGATCAGCTAGGGAAAATACTGGCTATAGCCAAGATCTGGCTAGACATTACACAAGGTTTTTAAGTGGTAAGCACATTTACTGTATATGTAACAACGGTATTAGGGTTAATCTCGCAGCTCAATAATATGAGAAAGATCCCAGGTTCACTTTACCTTTCTGTTCATCCATCCATAGTTTATTAGCATTTTTTATTGGAGTAAAATTGCTTTATAATGTTGTGTTAACTGTACAATGAAGTGAATCAGCTATATGTATACCTATATCCCCTCCCTCTTGGACCTCCCTCTCACCCCGAACCCCATCCCACCCATCTAGGTCATCACAGAGCAGCGAGCTGAGCTCCCTGTGCTATACAGCAGGTTCCCACTAGCTATCTTTTTTACACATGGTAGTGTATTTATGTCAAACCTAATCTCCCAACTCGTCCCACCCTCCCCTTCCCACTCTGTGTCTATATGTCCATTCTCTACGTCTACGTCTCTATTCCTGCATTTCATCTTTACTATTGTCACTACAAAGTTGCAAGAAAGCTGTCTGGCTTGAAACATCAAGTTCATGAAGGAAGGAGAAACAGGAGGCAGAAACAGCTCTCTTCTCTCATCTATTATTCTTATCAGAAAAGCAAATGCCTTAAGAGTAGTTCTTCTAGCAGTCTCCTTCATGACCAGAGCTTGGTCACCTGGCTACCCTAACTAGATAGGACTCTGGGAAACTGAGTGAAAGTTTTGTTAAGCTTTTAAAATGAGATGTGACCAAAGAAGAGGGAGAAAGGGAATGGTCTCTGGTAGCCATCAAAAGTCTCTGCTACAGCCGCATAGCACAGGGAGATCAGCTCGGTGCTTTGTGACCACCTAGAGGGGTGGGATGGGGAGGGTGGGAGGGAGGGAGATGCAAGAGAGAAGAGATATGGGAACATATGTATATGTATAACTGATTCACTTTGTTATAAAGCAGAAACTAACACACCATTTTAAAGCAATTATACTTCAATAAAGATGTTTAAAAAAAAATATATATATAGGTAAATAACTTTCAAAAAAAAAAAAGTCTCTGCTACAATGTCCACATATTAAAAAAAAAGAAAAAAGAAAAAAGAAAAGAAAAAGAAGTGTTAGCTAGACTTACCAAGAAATAGAAGGCTCAAATAAATAAAATTATAAGCGAAATAGGAAACATTACAAATAATGCCACAGAAACACAAAGGATCATAAGGTTACTATGCACAATTATACACCAACAAATTGGAGAGACTAGAAAAAGATGGATAAATTCTTAGAAACATACAACCTATCAAGACTTAATCATGAAGAAACAGAAAATCTGAGTAGATCAATAGCTAGTAAGTAGATTAAATCAGGAATCAAAATCTTCCCATCAAAAAAATAAAATGACTTCACTGGTGAATTCTACCAAACATTTAAAGAAGAATTAATATCGATCCTTCTCAAATTCTTCCAAAAAGAGAAGAGGAGGGAACACTTCTCAACTCATTTTACAAGGCCAGCATTACCTTGATACCAAAATCAGATAAGGACACCAGAAGAAAATTACAGACCAATATCCCTGATGAACATAGTTGCAAAGACCCTCAATAAAATAGTAGCAGCCTAAATTCAACCATACATTAAAAGTGTCATACATAATGATCAAGTGGGATTTATCCTAGTGAGGAAAGAATGGTTCAACATATACATATCAATGTGATCTGCATTAAGAAAATGAAGGATTAAAAAATCATAATTACTCAAGACACACAGAAAGAGAATTTGACAAAATTTAACATCCCTTCATAATAAAAACTCTCAACAAAGTGTGTATAGAGGAAATGTACCTCAATGTAATAAAGGCTGTATATGATAAGTCCATAGCTAACATCATGCTCAATGGTGAAAAAGCTGAAAGCTTTTCCTCTAAGATCAGGAACAAGACAAAGATGCCCACTCTCACTACTTTCATTCAAAATATTAACGAAAGTCCTAGCCAGGGCAATTTGGCAAGAAAAGAGAAGGCAAGAAAGAAGGCATCCAAATTGGAAAGAAAAAAGTAAAACTATCTCTATTTGAAGATGACATAACATCATACATAGAAAACCCTAAAGATACCAAAACCTGTTAGGACAAATACATTTAGGAAAGTTACAGGATACAAAATCAATATGCAAAAATCAGTTGCATTTCTAAACACTAAGAATAAACTTTCAGAAAGAGAAATTAGAAAAAAAATTCTATTTGCAATAGTATCCCCAAAATAATTAGGAATAAACTTAAGGCGGTGAAAGTTATGTACACTGAAAGCTATAAGATGTCAATGAAAGAAATTGAAGAAGATAAATAAATAGAAGGAATTTCCATGTTTATGGATTGGAAGAATTCATGTTGCTAAAATGTGCATAGTGCCCAAAGCCATTTTTAGATTCAGTGCAATCCCTATCAAAATTCCAATGGAATTTTTTTCACAGAAATAGAAAAAAATAATCTTAAAATTCATATGGAACCACAAAAGACCCTAAATAGCTACAGCAATCTTGAGAAAGAACAAAGCCGGAGGCATTACACTTCCTGAATTTCAAGCTATATTACAAAGCTTTAGTAATCAAACACTATAGTACTGACATAAAAACAAACACATAGATCAATAAATAGAACAGAATGGAGAGCCATAAATAAACTTACAGATAAATAGTCAATTTATGACAAAGGGGTCAAGAATACACAATGGGGAAAGGATAGTCTCTTCAATAATGGTGTTGAGAAAACTGGGCAGCCGCATGTGAAATAATGAAACTGGATCCCTATGTTATACCATACACAAAAATCTACTCAACAGGGATTAAAGACTTGAATATAAGACCTGAAACCATAAAATATCTGGAAGAAAACATAATAGGGGGTAAGCTCCTTTCATTAGTCCTGGCAATGAATTTTTGGAATGACACCAAAAGAAAAGGCAACAAAAACAAAAATAAGTTATAAGTTAAGTGGGACTACGTGAAATAAATTTAAAAAAAGCTTTTGTGAAGCAAAGGAAACCTCCAACAAGATCAAAAGGCAACCTAAATAATGGGTGAAAATATATATAAACGATATATCCGATAAGGGGTTAATATCCACAAATAGTGGGTTGGCCAAAAAATTCATTCGGGTTTTTCCGTAACATCTTATGGAAAAACCCAAACGAACTTTTTGGCCAACCCAATATATAAAGAATTCATACAACTCAATACAAAAATAAATAAGTAACCATTTAATTAAAAATGGGCAGAGGAACTGAATACACATTTTTCCAAAGAAGACATACAAATGGACAAAAGATACATGAAAAGATCCTCAACATCACTAATCATCAGGGAAACGAAAATCAAAATCACGATGAGATATCACCTCACACTTGTTAGAATGGCTGCTATCAAATTAAATGGCTGTCATCAAAAAGACAATAAACAAGTGTTAGTGTGGATGTGGAGAAAAGGGAACCCTTGTACATGTTGGTAGGGATGTGTAGATTGGTACAGTCACTATGGAAAACATTATGGAGGTTCCTCAAAAGTTAAATATAGAACTACCATATGACCCAGCAATCCCAATTCTGAGTCTATATCAAAAGGAAATAATTTTTTTTTATTATTACTATTAAAAAAATTTTTTTTGGCCATAACACACAGCTTGTGGGATCTTAGTTCCCTGACCAGGGATTGAACCTGGGCCACCTCACTGAAATTCCCGAAGTCTCTGTTTTAAAGAGATACCTGCACCTCCATGTTCGCTGCAGCATTAGTCACAATAGCCAATAATACATGTAAACATTCTAAATTTCCATCAATGGATGAACGAATAAAGGAAATGTTTGTTTACAATGGAATATTATTCACAGCCATAAAAAAAGAAGAAAATTGTGCCATTTGCAACAACATAGATGAACCTTGGGGGCATCTTGGTAAGTAAATTTAGTCAGACACAGGAACAAATACTATATGATCTCACTTATATGTGGAATCTAAAAGAAACAAACTTAGAGAAGCAGAGAACATATTGATGGCTGCCAGAGACAGGATTTGGAGGTGTGGGGATAAATGTAGTCAAAAGGTACCAACTTATAGTTATAATAAATAAGTCATGGGATGTAATGTACAGCATGGTGACCATATTTAATACTGTATTGTATATTTGAAAGTTGCTGAAAGAGTAAATCTTAAAAGCACTCATCATAAGAAAAAAAACTTAACTATGTGAGGTAATATATGTTAAATAAACTTATTGTGGTAATTATCTTGGAATTTACACATATACCAAATCTTTGTGTTGTACAACTTAACTGTAAAATATTATGTCAAATATTTCTCAAAAAACTTGGAAAAAAAAGAAATGCAGTATGATGTAATCACTTTTAAATATTATGTAGCCATTAAAATAATTTCCATGAAAGTGTTTTAAATTACACAACACATATAATATGTAAAAATGTAGGCTGTATAAAAAATATGTCACATACAGATGAACACACTCATGAATTCATTGGAAAATGTGAAAAATATTCTAAAATATTAGTGATGGTTTTATCCAGGTGATGACATAATGGCAATTTCTACTATTTATTCATTTATTTTTTTGCTATCTTATGAGTTTACCATATTTTTTAAAAAACACATGATATTTGAAATCAGAATTTTTTTAGAGGAAATTAATGCCTCTTTTCCATTATAAGTTGAGTGGAATTTTCCCTTTGCTTTGTATATGATTTGTGATACTAGAAAAACCATGGCCACATTTTCATTTCTTTGGTATAACATAATTTTAGGGAAGCATCAAAAGTAGAAGCCCATCCACAGCAGCTGAGTGCCTGTTCCTGGCCTAGTATGATAATACTCGCTTTGAATGTGTTTGTGTTGTATTGCCAACATGACGACTGTAAACACTAAGCGCCCACTTTGGGAATCTTGGCTTAAAACAAAGGACTGTAAACAGAAAAGCTGTACACAGGGAGGGAAACATAAATAAAAACACCCTTCTTACACTGTGGACTGAAATTAATCCATAATGTGGGAAGGGGTACTTACGATGACCATTTCTTTATTATTGCCATGTCACTCTCTTTAAACACTAAAAATGATTGTGGTGATAGAAAGGATGACCAAAGACAAATACAATAGAGTTTTGGTAACTATTTCTACATGGATTCCCTAAACTTTTCCCAGTAGCACTGTTCACAATGGATATATGAACCCCTAGGTTCACTGTATTGTGACTCAGATTTGGGTTTTATTCTAACTCTCTAAATTTTGTAGTCAGATTTGGACTGGAATTCAATAGTACCAAAGCTGTATTTTCTTCATTTTTGAACTTTTGTTCATTTGAATGCTAAGAGCTATTTCAACTCAGGGGATAGATAACGTGTGGGTGGCAGGATGCTGCCTCAGGAAAAATCAAATTGAATTTCTTCTCAGGATCAACTGAAGGTTCTATTCATCCCTCTTATACGATAACCCTGAAGTTTGAGGGTGAAGTGAGAAATTTTTTGTAGAGGCATATGCTCAGACTTACATTTTCAGGCATCTGAACTATGGGACAGGAGTTACATTATGAATGGCTTGGAGACTGTCCTCACTTTATTATTGACCCAGTCCATGCAGTTGTTCTTCTAACAGTGTTGCCTTGGAGAATCAATCCCATTTTAATTGAGAGGTTGATTCCTAAGGGGATTTCAGCTCTCATCTTATAGTCTTTTTTGGTTGATACATGTACACATAGAAACACACACATATACATATATATACATTTATTTATGTGTGTGTGTATATATATATGGGAAATACGGCCTTTCTTCTCTTACTCATCTCATTTTTATGGGAAATTTTAATTTTGATTGTTCATTAATCATGTCTTTCTTGATAAAAACTTGAAATGTCTGAGATATTAATGTATTATCATTCTCTAGTATGTCTCAATGTGTTTCAGTTTTGAATATTATACCACCTCCCCTTTTAAATGGAATAAATCATTTCATTCTTTGAACAATCTTATAAATACCACAGTATGATCGAATAGTTAATAGAAGCATTGCCTTGTATTTTAATATTTATAGGAAGCCATGTAGTGTAGTACAGTGAATCTTGATTTGATTTTAGTTAATCTTTAACTATGACAACATCAACTAACTTGATGGTATTACCTATTCCTATTCCAAAGAGTTTGCAAAAGTTAGAAAAAGAAACAAAATAATCTGATTAATTTTTGGATCTCACTGAAGTTGGTTGTTTTTTAATTACCAATGAAAATTTAGGAATATACAGGTCTTATTATGTTTGCTTTGTTATAAGCTGATAATAGTAAAAGTTTTAAGGGGCATAAAGAATGAAAGCTCCTCTTCTTCTGATATGACTGTCACCTAAAACACTTATTATAATTTTACAGGCTAGTAAAAACATTACAGTTACCTCCAATTATACCAGAAAGTAATATATGTTTGTAACCTTCCAAAATATACGTACTTTTTAAGTATTTGATGGTAATATAGAAATAAATTCTCCTCATGGAGCCACAAAATAAAGATCTAAATCAAATCAAACTCTTCTTTCACAAAATGCATGTTTTCTGAAGAATTTGTACATAAGTAGTTTATGATACCTAATGATTAAGTTTTAATTAAGCATTTGGAAAGAGTTGCTGTCAATATACAAATGAATAGGTCAGTTCCAAAGACTTTTCTGATAGCTATATTCAGTATTCTTTTTAAAATTTGATATTTTAAACATGTCTGGTAATATTTTCACACAGTATTATCTGGAGTAAGGAAATTCTGTCCTTGGAATTACTCTGATTTTCAAGATTCTGCCAGCTGTCTCCTGCACACCCACTCACCTTATTATTGATTTCCCAAAGATTTTACTTCTCTCATTACTTTCTGGAGAGTGACTGATGAATGTACCTCACAGTCTCTTCTCTTGAAATAAGGGCAAGAGTGTAAACTTGCCCTGCTGTTTTCTCCCACGGTGAGTAGGAGGGTATATCCAGACATAATCTCTATGAGTTAGAAATGTGATGGAGATGTTGGCGATAGTGTGAGAAGGAGATTTGAGTCTGAACTGAAAACAGGTTTAATGAAGAGATTTCTCTGGGATTGATTGAGCTCTTTTCACAGTCAGTGGGGCACATTCCATGATTCTCATATGAATAGTAAGAGGTAACAGGAAAGGGTAGCCAGTTTTTCATGCCAGCAAAAACGGTACTCAGGCATTCTGGTCAGAGAACTATTTGCAAAAATCAATTATTTATTGAGTGTTTACCAGGTGCCAGGTAGTGTGCTTGTCAATGAAAAGGATATAAAAATATGGTTCCTGTGCTGAACAATGTACACACTTGCTAGAAAAAAAAATGTAGGTAAACACATCATAAGAGTTATTGTGACCTACAGGGCATGGAATGTATTTTAAATATCACGTCCCTTAGGTCCTTCAAACTGCTAATGATGTTAAAAAGGAAGGTGTCTTCAGTTCAGATAACCATCAGAAAAGTATAATTTCTGGCAAAAAGAATAGAACATACCTTCCCTATTTCTCCCTTCTAGCATATTTGACCAGACTTAAAGCTCCAACAAGGGCAGGGGCTGAGCCTGCTTTGTTCACAGCTAGAGCCAAGCACAGAAGCTTGCACACAGCAGGTGCTTAATATTTGTAGAGTAGTATTACTGAGTAAAAGAGGCTTGGGGTCTAATTCCCAGTTTAAATTGCTTCTCCTTTACTACTTACAACATTTTGTAAGGACTCTATTTCTGGGTCAGGAGGGCCGTGACAGTATGGCGTATGAAAATGGGTACTTGTAGGAGGAGATGGAGTAAGAGAGTTACTTATCCTTGACCAAATATATAAGCAAATTTGTATAAACTTCCTAACATAAAAAAGGGTATTAGTAAAACATATAAAGCCTGTCTTAAATTCTAAGTACTGAGACAGGCCTGAGTGGAAATATACCTACCATCAGCCAAGGCAGGGACCCCACTGCATCTCTCCATAGGCAGATGGAGGGGATAAACACCTACATGGTAGGGGGTCCAACAGCTAAGACAGGTTTCTAGATACCACTTCCCATGTCATGACTTTTCCCAACTGGGTGGAAATATTCATGTGAGCTGCTTACTCTAAGATGAAGCAGCTTCCCAGACCACCTCCCAACTTGGAATTTGGTTTGAGAGTCTACTTTGTTGCTTATCTGCCTACACATCCAGAGATACTTTGTACCAGTCTTACCACCTCTAAATTCTTCACTGATGCAGGATAACCCTTGGTTGAGAAGTTGTGTTTTCTCTTTCCTGTTTTCTGTCTCCTTTACGCAACAGAAATAGGAGTAGGAAGAGAATAGATGCATAAATAATCTGTTCTTGAATTTTAACTAGACTTAAGGTAAAATTGTTTACTACTGAGAAAGAAATGTTAGAGCTTTGAAATTCATACCCAAGACATAAATGGACAAAACTTAGCCAATGAGTGGCCATGCACAAAATACCCAACTCATTAAGACAATGAGCAGAAATGTATCACTTCAGCCATTTCCAGGCCTAAATAGTACCTTATTAACTAAGATATTACTAGCTGCTATAATAGATAAAATCTCAAATTAAAATGGATTATCACAAGTCTATTTTTTTCTCCCATAATGTCCAAAAGGGTATTCCTGATTGGTGAGTGGCTCTTCTCTCAATGGCGTAAAACCTAGACTCCTTTCTTCCTGTGACTATACAAGTTTCAACCTGTGGTTCACAAAGTGGCCCTCAGGGTCAGCTCCCTTCCAGCTGGTCAGAAGAGAAACAAAGCATGTTGAATCACTTGTGGAGGGTTTTTATGGGTGTGTCTCCCTATCCACATTCCACCGGTCAGAGCTTAGTCTCACAGCCACACCTCACTGTAAAGAAATATAATCTACTCCTGTGCTCAGGAAAAGGAGGACATGGCTTTGGTAAACAACCATCTTGTCTCTGCCCCAGACTAGGTACTTAGAGTAAAAAAAAAAACTTCAGCAATTTTAAATGGTAAAATTGAGGATAAAGATCCAGTAATAAGAAAGTAGTATCTCTGAACAGCCTTTTAGGAGACAAAAACTGTGTGGAGTCCACAGAAAAAGATCAGCATAGTTTTGACAACACAAGACCAGGAATCCCAGTTGAACCAGTGCCATATTAGGCTAAAGGTTGTCACCATTCCTTAGTGAGAATAAACAGGATTAGTATCATAGCTCTACTGCATATATAGCTTTTAAAAATATAATGTTTTCATATAATGGTTCAAAGTAATATGTATATAATTCTTATTCCATAGTGGGGATGTTACTCTCAACTAAATATTTTGCTGCCTTTATAAGGCTAAGAATAAAACAAGTTTAGTTGCTCAGTTATTCTCTTCGGTTGATATCTAGATAGGTGAGATCCATAGACTTTTATTTAAGATTATGGTATCCAGAATAGAAAAATTTAGGTAAGGAGCCCCTTTATAATTTATGCTTTTTTCAAGTTTCCACAGAGGCAGATTGATTGACTCTTCAAAGAAACAAAAGGAAAGACTGTAGACAACAAATTTTTCCAGAGCTTGGTAAAGAAAAAAGTTGACATTTATCATGTGAACAAAGATTAGATTTGTAGGTGAAAGGCTTTGGTATGGGCGTTGCAAACCAGGTGGCAGATGAAAGAACACAAGAAACATCATTGAGTTGCAAAACTGCATGCCCAGCAAATTCACAGAAGAAATTGTGAAAAGTGTATGTCACACGTAGGGCACTACATACTTACTTGAACTTCATTAAGAAGTCTCCCATTTGGGACTCATTAATATCTGTATAAATTGTTATATAAGTATACCTTGCTTTTTAAATGTCTTGGACAGACCCAGCCACAACTCATGCTAGAGCTTTAGCAACATGAACCTATGGGAAGAAAAGGCATTAGAAACAAGATTTGATTTGAGAAGGAGTAACAGAGTTGGCTACAGGTCTTAATCCTATTTGGGCATTGCAGGAAGTTCAATGTAAAGTGTTAGAAGGGTTAGGCTTGACTTAGGCAAGTAAATGTAGGTATGGAGAGCCAACCTGAAATATATTAGGCTGAAATAAAAACTCAATAAGTGTTTATTGAAGGAAAGAATGACTGAATCTGATGAACAGATTATATAAAGAGGAGTCCAGTTGACAAGATACACTTGCAGTGTATTCATGGCCAGGTTAGGATATGCATAAAATTTATCCCCAAGGGAAGAGATCCAACCTGACCTAGGTTGGCCATCAAAATAGCAAAGTGCAGAGCAGGAGAACTAGAAGAGAAACTGAGGCAGAAGTCCAGCCATTGTACACAGAACAAAGGTAAGTTTAGATTTAAGTTTAGTGGGGTTGTAAGTTTCTGAGACTCGTACCAGACATTGGACCTTCAAAGACACATGAGTTTTCTCCTTGTTAATATTATGCCTGCTTTGGCGAGGAATAATGCAAGAATCAGACACAACTGGGTCTAAAATTAATAGTTCTAATTTCCAGTAACTGGGAAGGACTATGAACTTTTCTTAGTTTCTAGACTGTAAACACCATGTGAACATGGAATAATCTTTGCTTCTCTATTTTTGCATTTCATCACATTTATAATAGTGTTAAGTACCCAAAAGATTATATTAATTTACTTAGATTTTGAAAATAGAAGTTGATTCAGTCTATGTAAGGGATTTTTAAAAAAATAAATAGGCTGGAACATCAGGAAGATACAGTTCTGAGAGTAAAAAGTGCCAGATCTAATACCATCTGTAAATGACAGGTGTACTTCCTCAGAGCACTGTCACTTAAGACAATAAAGGATCCCCCAACCTCGCCCTGCCTCATCCAGAAAGTTGAGGGTTGGATCAATATTTCAAGATAATAGGCTATCTAGGTCCTCCGAAATCAATGTAGCTACACTACAACAATTTGTTTATATCCCAAATTGTAGATTATGACCATTGTTTTCTAAATTCACATTCAACATAAAATAGTACATTGGTTTACCTTTTCATTCGTTCCATCTACGGCTGTGCCACCATTCATTTTCTTTGTCTCTGCTTTATTAATCTTCAGCCTTTTCCATCACCCTATCCTTATTTGTTCAAGTTCTACTCAGTATTCCATTAAGATGTCTCACAGTTTTCTCCCTTTCCATCTGCATTCTGTGTGCCATTGTTCTAGTTGGGCTTCAATCACCCCTTGCTTAAATTTCTGTGGCTATCTCCTAGCTTAGTCTCCTTGACTCTGGTCTCAATCACCAGGGCATGCTGACTGCTTTTTGAGTGTGTTTTTAAATTTATTTCAAAGTTTAAAACAATTTTCCAAGCCCACAGCTAACATCATACTCAATGGTAAAAGATTTTCGACTACTATCAAGGACAAGACAGGGTGCCCACTGTCACCACTTTTATTTAACATAATACTGGAAGTCCTAACCAGAGCAATGAGGCAAGAAAAGAAATAAAAGGCATGAGAATTGGAAAGGAAGTTAAATTATTTTTATTTGCAGATGACTTGATATTATATATAGAAAATCCTAAAGACGCCAACAACAAAAAAAACCCTGTTAAGTTTAATAAATGAATTCAGTAAAGATGCAGGGTACAAAATGAACACACAAAAGTCAGTAGTGTTTCCACACACTAACAAAGAAATATCTGAAAAAGAAAACCCATTTACAATAGCACCAACAATAATAAAACACTTAGGAATAAATTTAACAAAGGAGGTGAAAGATCTGTGCACTGAAAATTATAGACATAGATGAAAGAAATTGAAAACACATAAATGGAAATATATCCAGTGTTCATAGATTAGAATAATATTGTTAAAGCATCCATACTACCCAAAGCCATCTATAGATTCAATGCAATCCCTATCAAGATCCCAATGGCTTTTTTTTTTTTTTTTTTTTTACAGACATAGAAAAAATAATTCTAAAATGTGTATGGGACCGCAAAAGAACTTGAATAGCCACAGCAGTCCTAAGAAAGAAGAACAAAGCTGAAGGTATCACACTTTCTGATTTCAAACTTTATTCAAAGCTATAGTAATTAAAACAGTATATACTGGCATAAAACCAGAAACACAGATCAATAGAACAGCATAGAGAGCCTAGAAATCAACACATACATATATGGTCAATTGATTTATAGCAAAGGAGCCAAGAATATACAATGGGGAAAGGATAGTCTCTTCAATAAATAGTGTTAGGAAAAATAGGGGGTAATTTCATTTCATTAGTCCTGGCAATTGATTTTTTTTGGATATGACACCAAAAGTAAATGCAACAAAGCAAAAATTAACAAGTGGGACAATATCAAACTAAAAAGCTTCTGCACAGCAAAGGGAACAATCAACAAAATGTCAGCATGATGACTATGGCTAATATTGTATTATATATTTGAAAGTCGCTAACGTAGTAGATCTTAAAAAGTCTCATCACAAGGGAAAAAATTTTTTAACTATGTGAGGTGATAGATGTTATCCAAAATTATTGTAGTAATCATTTTGCAATAAACACATATATTAAACCATTATTTTGTACACCTTAAAGTTATGCAATCTTATATGCCAATTATGTCTCAATAAAACTTGGGGGAAAAAACTACTCCAAAAAATATTTCTCCCTAACACAACATACTGTACAGGAATTTTGACTTCTAAGAATTGCAGATCATTTCAAAACTTATTTTTTATTAAAGTTTATCTGAGAGTAAAAAGGATCCTGGTAGGACCTATGATTGACTTATTACAAATACTGAATCTCAGGTACAACCCAGACCCATTGCCTCAAAACGTGCATATTGACAATATCCCCAGGTGGAACTTATGCATATTAAAGTATGATAACCACTACAAATAGTCTTATTCTCCATTTGGTTCACATTAGAATCAGCTGGTGTGTTTTTAAAAAATGATGATGCCTGGCACCTTCTCCCAAACATACAAATTTACTGTATCCCCTTCCCCCCTAGATTTATTGAGATATAATTGACATAACATTGTATAAGCTTAAGGTATACAAGAGGATGATTTCATATATATATTACAAAATGATTACCACAGTAAGGTTAGTTAACATCTCTAAACATCTCCCATAATTACCATTTTTTGGTGGTGAGAACATTCAAGATCTCCTCTCTTAGCAGCTTTCAAGTATACAATACAGTGTTGTTAACTATAGACACCACGCTGTACATTAGACCCCCCAAATTCATTCATCTTGTAACTGGAAGTTTGTACCCTTCGACCAACATCTCATTTCCCCCAGCCCCTGGAAACCACCATTATACTTTCTATTTCTAGGAGTTCAGCTCTTTCAGATGCTACATATAGGTGAGAATATACAGTATTTGTCTTTCTCTGGCAGACTTATTTCACTTCTGGATACTTCATATTTATATATCTTAAAGCTACTTTTATAATGTCATTCTCCACATTAAAGATAGATGCACATGTTCTACTTTCTGCTTCATCAAATCCAAGCTGCTCTGTTTGACTTTGAGAGTTTTCAACACAACCTTACCCTTCCCAACCATCATCATTTCCTTCTATTCCTGAAGCCACATGCTCTGTTTGTTTAAAAACATATTTGTGTAGCATCTTAAAGTTTAAAGGAAGTTTCAGAAATCTTCTCATTCTTCTCACAATAAAGTGGGTATGATTGTCCATTTTATAGAGATCCTAAAAGGCAATGCAATTTTGCCAAGGTCACTTGAAATAGCATATGGCAGAGCTCATTCCACTATATTACAGTATAGCTCCTGATATTTGTTTTTCATAGATAATGGTTCTTGTTTCTTCTCTAGTTTTTAAAATGTTGCTTCTTTCCTATGTTGATATCCATAACTATTTTAACCCACATTTTTCATTTTGGCAAGTTAGTTGAACGAGGTGAAATTCACATATTTTATTTTTAAGGCCAGAATTTTTATAAGCGAGGATTATGGGTTGGTTTTTTTTTAATCATTAAGATGCCTTTTATAATATTGAGCCATATTGTGTGATCAATAATTTTGGTTAAGTTACTTTGAATCAAACACCTCCCATTTACATGGTTGCATGCTGAACTTAGCAACTGGAAAGGGTGGTCCTTGCCTGTCCTTGAGAAAATTTTAGCCTACTGTGTGTTCGGGGAAATAAAAGAAATAACTCTAAAGGGAGTAAGAAAGGTTCTGACTATACTACAAAGCTACAGTAATCAAGACAATATGGTATTGGCACAAAAACAGAAACATAGATCAATGGAACAAGATAGAAAGCCCAGAGATAAACCCACACACCTATGGTCAACTAATCTATGACAAAGGAGGCAAAGATATACAATGGAGAAAAGACAGTCTCTTCAATAAGTGGTGCTGGGAAAACTGGACAGCTACATGTAAAAGAATGAAATTAGAACACTCCCTAACACCATACACAAAAATAAACTCAAAATGGATTCGAGACCTAAATGTAAGACCAGACACTATAAAACTCTTAGAGGAAAACATAGGAAGAACACTCTTTGACATAAATCACAGCAAGATCTTTTTTGACCCACCTCCTAGAGTAATGGAAATAAAAACAAAAATAAACAAATGGGACCTAATGAAACTTCAAAGCTTTTGCACAGCAAAGGAAACCATAAACAAGACGAAAAGACAACCCTCAGAATGGGAGAAAATATTTGCAAACGAATCAACGGACAAAGGATTAATCTCCAACATATATAAACAGCTCATTCAACTCAATATTAAAGAAACAAACAACCCAATCCAAAAATGGGCAGAAGACCTAAATAGACATTTCTCCAAAGAAGACACACAGATGGCCAAGAAGCACAAGAAAAGCTGCTCAACATCACTAATTATTAGAGAAATGCAAATCAAAACTACCATGAGGTACCACCTCACACTAGTTAGAATGGGCATCATCAGAAAATCTACAAACAACAAATGCTGGAGAGGGTGTGGAGAAAAGGGAACCCTCTTGCACTGTTGGTGGGAATGTAAATTGATACAGCCACTATGGAGAACAATATGGAGGTTCCTTAAAAAACTAAAAATAGAATTACCATATGATCCAGCAATCCCACTACTGGGCATATACCCAGAGAAAACCATAATTCAAAAAGAGACATGCACCCCAATGTTCATTGCAGCACTATTTACAATAGCCAGGTCATGGAAACAACCTACATGCCCATCGACAGACGAATGGATAAAGAAGATGTGGTACATATATACAATGGAATATTACTCAGCCATAAAAAGGAATGAAATTGAGTCATTTGTTGAGATGTGGATGGATCTAGAGACTGTCATACAGAGTGAAGTAAGTCAGAAAGAGAAAAACAAATATCGTATATTAACACATGTATGTGGAACCTAGAAAAATGGTACAGATGAACAGGTTTGCAGGGCAGAAGTTGAGACACAGATGTAGAGAACAAACGTATGGACACCAAGGGGGGAAAACCGCAGTGGGGTTGGGATGGTGGTGTGCTGAATTGGACGATTGGGATTGACATGTATACACTGATGTGTATAAAATTGATGACTGATTAAAAAAAAAAAAAAAAAAAAGGAAAGGTTCTGAAACAGAAGTACGTTTAAAGTGCTATGGGTACTCAAAAAAGGAAGAGGTCATAGCTGTTAGAAGAATTACCAAAGGCTTCATGGTTGAAGTTACATTTGAAATGGTCTTTGGAAGATGATTAGTGAAATAAAGACATTTGAAATCTCTGCAAACATAAAATAGTATTAATATTAAACATATAAGTTAGAAATGAAGAGCTCAGGTCATTTGAAAAAAAATGGAAATGTTTAGTATTCAGTTAATTTATTGACTCATGCATTCATTTATTTGACAAATATTTGTTAAAACCAAAACATGCTCCCTATCTTCCTTCAGTGGACCCAAGACCACTGGGGAAAAAAATTCATCCAAAGAAATAAATATGACACATGGAAGAAAAGGTTAGAATGGCAGTGTGTACATTGTATTACAGGAGCACTGTGGTGAGAGCCACTATAACTGTGTTCCAGTCACTGAAAACTACTGCTGTGGTGAAAACTAGATGGAATTGGTAGTGCAGCCATGTTAGTTCATTTGCATTCCAACTCTCCAGATTGGTGGTTTAAGTTAATTTATTTTGAGCAAGTTGAGTTCTCTAGGCAGACAGGTTGATGTATTGCATTTCATTATTTTGCTAGCATCCCATGTTCTCCCTCAAAGTAGAGTAGGAATTGAATTCATAGCTCGGCAGAGCTGTTATCTTAGGCTTGTTAACTTCTTGGATGTAGCCCGTGAACACTTATGTTCGTGTGAGAGAGGTTATGAAAATATCTGTAAGTGAATTAAGTCAGTGCAGGTTTACTCTGAGTGAAGACTTTGAAAGCAGGCATTCACTAAAAGGGTCTCCTGTGAGAAACACTGTTTTTAAGAGCTGACTGATTTTATTTGAAAGCATAAGTAGTGGGTATAATAAAAAATACAATTATTGAACAATTTTATCATTTTGTGTTAATTTAACTGGGGTAATGGAATTAAAATTAAACTCTGTGCTGATTTTTTTTCTGGCAGGTATGCAATATTTGTTTTATATAAATATACAGTAAGCTCAGCAAGAGGCACTACTAAATTCTTACTGGTTCTACTGTTTACTGGCTTCTATTTTGTTATTGAATATATAATTTCAGGCCTATTTCACCTTTATCTGTAAGCAATTTATTAAACAGTTTGGACTAGTGTCAACACTTTTCATTCCAACTTAACCCCCAAATAATCAAATGTAATCACAAGGACAACCGGAAATAGAAAAATCCTGTGTTTTATAGTTAGCAACTGTGTTAGCAACAACTAACCCTTAAGGATTCCTGCAGACTCACACCGTCCCAGATGCTATTTTGCTAAGGGACAGCACCTTGTTGTCATTTTATGTGTTGTTAGAAGTGGCCCCGGGCTGCAACCAGTAATGTTAGTTGTGCCTCAACACAAGTTTCATTGTGCAGTGTGAGCTTGGCGTGCTCCTCATTCAGCCCGCTAACTGCACCGATGAGACTTGGAAATGACACGAGATATGAAGAAGAAGATTAAAGCAACATCTGAAAGAAAATTTTAGAAATACCACCCCAAAATTAATCACCCCTTGTAGGAGCCGTTCTGTGGAATATTCCCTCCACACACCCTACCCTCCTGGTGTTATGGAGGTGGCGCGGCAAGATCATTACAAGAAAAAGAGCTTAGACTTTGGTTTCACACGGCTGGCTTGTTAAAAGAAAGGGCCTTAGCCTCTGTGCTTTCACAGTGTTTAATGAGCTGGTATGTCTACAATCGGTGGAGAGAAAGGGACAAAATGTACCTGTAAAGTTATATTAGCAAGTTATTAGCCATCTGAAATGACTGTAAGGAGTGCATTGAGGTAAGATCAATGGGATGACACAGTAAGTGCAAGGCTTTTATATGAAAAGCAATTCTGAAACACAATTGCTAATGAAAAATCTATTAATACTGTAAAATACATTAACAGTTTCATTCTAAGGAGTAGGAAGTAGGTGATAATTAGGAAATTGGAGGTTTAAATGGTGTGAGGAACCCTAGCAATGTCCCCTGCCTGCACTGTAGCATGCCCCATGTTACATGTGCTTGGTGATAAATTTCGAGGCAAAAATATATTTTAAAGGAAATTTAAATCAATTTTTTTCAAATGTACCATATAGAGTATAATTTCAGAACCTCTATTCTGGTCACCAGCAAAGCAAAACACCAGGGACAGATAGATGGGGAGGGGCCATAAGGATATGTGTGTGTGTGGGTGTGTATGTCTACATGTAGGGGTGAATTGTGCACTCATATAGTGTGGGTGCGCCTGGGTTAAAGCAAGGGAGGGTCTTTGCAGCAGCATGATTTCTTTCACACCTCACACTGCTTGCTTTTAGACTGTTTTTTGTATCGGGTTTCTTTGAAAACACTGTAGGAGACTTCTCAGTTTGCCTCATCGCTTGACAGGCCTAGTATAGAATCAGGATTCTAGGGACATGATTTTAACAGGCTCACAACTTCTTAACAGGTTCCACCTTTTTATGTCTCTCATCTTCTACCCTACGGAGTAAATCTCTGGCTAAAAAACGAAAGAGAAAAAAGAAACAAAGAAAAAACAAAGCAATGGGAAAACCTAAGGCAAATCACATTGCAAAATGACTAATTATGCTAACTTTAAACACTTGAGGGTTTAATGCAAACATTAAATTAAAATCATCTGCGAATTGGCAACAAAAGATGCCCGTTTAAACATTTCCTCCCATGACTTCTTTCATTTTTTCTTTGAAGTCTCAGACCTGTCAATTTCTTCTCTAGTCTCTGTCCCTGGAATATATCATGTATTTCCACAGCCAAAGATCTGAAAATTAAGTAAATTCTCCTCAGTACTGTCTCATATACCTGTTGTAGTTACCTTCACTCCCAACTCACATCTAACATAAGGATGATTGAATATATTTATTCTTGAACAGAATGACTGTTTTTTCTCCAGAGATTATCAGGAACACTGAAAATACAAATAACAATATCTATGTATGTGTGATTCCTTATACAAGTAATCTCATTTAATCTACATAACTGTGGAATGTATATACCACTTCCATTTTTCAGATAAGAAAGCCTCAGAAAGTTTCGGTAACTTGCTCAAGGTTGCCTAGAGCCAGTAAGCAGCGGACTCAGGGTTTAACCTGGGTGTTATTTAACTATTATTTAACTTCCTGATTCCATTTATAGGCATACCTCAGCTATACTGCAGGTCTGCTTCCAGACAACCACAATAAAGCAAATATGCAATAAAGAAAGTCACACGAATTTTTTGGGTTCCCCTTGCATATAAAAGTTATGTTTACTCTATACTGTAGTCCATTAAGTGTGTGATAACATTGTCTAAAAAAACTATGTACATACCTTAATTTAAAAATACTTTATTGATGAAAAAATGCTAACCATCATTTGAACTATCAGCAAATAGTAATCTTTTTGCTGGTGGAGGGTTTGGAATATTGCAAGAATTACCAAAATGTGACACAGAGACATGAAGTGGGCAAATACTGTTGGAAAATGGCACCAATAGATGTGCTCGAAGCAGAGTTGCCAGAAAGCTTCCATGTGTAAAAAAAAGGCAATATCTGAAGTGCAGTAAAGTGAAGCACAATAAAACAAGGTATGCCTGCATTAGCTTTCTGACTTTAGACAAGTTACTTCTCATTGCCTTGTTTCCTTCTCTGTTAAAAGTACTGGTGATAATATAACTCACTTGACTGTACTGGACACACTGTGCTGAATTGTCATTATTATTATTCAGACTCCAGAGCTTGCTCTCTCCATGCCAGGGCTTCTCAAACTTTAGTGAGCACTGGAATCACCTGGGAGCGTCATCACACTGCAGTTTGGATCCAGTAGGTCCAGATAACATCTGAGATTTGGTGTCTCTGAAAGCTCCCAGGTGATGCCAATGCTGCTAGTCTGCAGGGTTGCCTACCATTCTGTCTCACTTAAGAAGAGTTACACGTGGGCTTCCCTGGTGGCGCAGTGGTTGAGAATCTGCCTGTTAATGCAGGGGACACGGGTTCGAGCCCTGGTCTGGGAAGATCCCACATGCCGCGGAGCAACTGGGCCCGTAAGCCACAACTACTGAGCCTGTGCTCTGCAACAAGAGAGGCCACGATAGTGAGAGGCCCGCACATCGTGATGAAGAGTGGCCCCTGCTTGCCGCAACTAGAGAAAGCCCTCGCACAGAAACGAAGACCCAACACAGCCCAAAAAAATAAATAAATAAATAATAATTAAAGGTGCCAATAATTAAAAAAAAAAAAAGAAGGAAGCAAGGCAACTGGCCTTAGCTTAAAAAAAAAAAAAAAAAGGGTTACACTTGAATTGTTCATAGAACAGTAGTGGTCAAATTCTCATTTCTCCTTTGGGAGGATGACTTGGTCATACTACTTTAGCAGGATACTTTGTTGAGATATCAGTTTTTGATTTTGTTTCCTGTGCCTATTTTGTTCTCAACCTCTCTCCCCTTCAAGAAGGTAGCCTGGCCCTTTAGCTTTCCTTACCTCAGTGGCCTTTTCAGTATAGAAAGCAGAACCATGTTGGCAATTCCCTTCGTATTAGAAGGAAATTGATTTTATTTTATTTCCTCTGAAAGCCTGAACTCATTAAAGAGATGACGTGTCCTTCAGGAAAAGCAAATAATTGTCACTAAAGAAAGAGGGAGAAAGGGAGAGGAAAGGAGAAAAATGGGAAGGAGAAGAGAAAGGGGGCAGGAGTAGGAAGGAAGGAGAAAGAAAGAAAGAAAAAGATGGTGTCTCCAACCAGAAGGGTATGGAACTTGATGAATACCCAGATGAAGGGGTCTTCTTCTGTCCCATTCCTCGACAGAAATGGAGCAGGTGGCAGGCCTACAAAGGCCTATAAACCTGTCAAGGAAGGATCAAGGACAGTAGGACTCTAAGCGTGAACTGTTTCTTTCTTGGTGTAAGAGCAGTAGGGTGTTAAAAAAATGTTCACTGGATAAGATGAACAAATATAAATTGATTTTAGTCTGATACTACTGCCAGAGATAGGCGGATGGGGGGAGCACACCAGGTCTGGATACCTAACTAGGAGGAAAAGAAGGGCGGGAGAGTTTTTAAGAGCAAGTGTGCGTGTGTGTGTGTGTGTGTGTGTGTGTGTGTGTTGGTGTGTTTGGGGGGGAGGGAATCTTAGGCCACCTGTGTTTGATAGTTCGTCTTACCCAAAAGAAAAGTAAAATTTTGACAGAAGGTGGTTTTACAATTTGGAGCAAGGCGCCCACAGGAGACAGGCTCTTAGTCTTCCACAGAGACTGGGAGATAAGGGGCTCTATCTTTCTTGATAATTTCAAAAGGATGGCTCCCAGGTCTTTGAGAAAGATATTCCTGGGTTGTGAAACTGGTAAGAGGCTTTTAAAAAGATTTACATCTTAAAGATGTAGAAAATGAATTTACAGTTAGAAGTAGTCTAAAGTAAATGCTCCAAGAAAAGGGAGGTCAGGAGCCTATAGTCAGGACAAAACCCGTCTAAAGTTTAGTCAAGCCAAGGGAAGGAACATTAAGACTGTCTTGGCCAAATGTTGTTGGACTTGATGAGATCCCTTTACTTCCTGTCTGAAGTTACAACCTAAGACTCCACCACCTCTGTTCTCCCTCAAAGTCCTGGTATAAGAATATCTAAGTCTCCTATGTTCCTTCACGAACACCACAAATGGAAGTACATAGTCCATTTACATAATGATTCAGATAAAATAGTTTTGGTCAGCAGGATATGATTCTAGTAGTAATAGTAATAATAGTAGCTTTGTATTCTAAGGGAAAGGTGAGCTCTTTTCAAAAATAAATTTGGAGCTAATAAAGAAGGTCTTCCCAAATATCAGATAATACATAAGTTCAGATCTTAAAGCTCTAATCACTGGCTCTTTCAATGGTGAGGGTTTCCAGGAACCAGGGGTGATGGCCAGCAGGGCCTCTGCCTGCCTTCTCTCCAGTTCCGCTCAGATATTTAGTCATCATCTCCTTAGCAAGCCCCACCCCAAGACCCAACTACTTAAATTTAGAAATTTTCAAAGGCAGAAATGATATCTCTTCCTAGATGTGGTGTTATTAGAATTAACTCGTTAATCTAGCCCACATTTATTCAACTCCTACTTTGTTCTAGGTAATGTTGGGTGTCAGCTATTAACATTTCCATTCAACATAAAGAGGACTAAGACGATAAAACAGCATCGGTACAAACAGAACCAAAAACCCAGTCTCATGGAAAGAGCCCTGTACAGCAGAGGGGCCAGCCAAGGTGGTCCAGGGATTAGTATGAACAAAGAGGATAACAAAATGATTTGAGGAATCTTTGCTCTGCAGGGTGGAGTTACTTAGTGATCTCTGAACTATCTTCTATTTCAAAACTTTTTATTTGGGGGTAAATGTGAAATAGCCCAATAAGGTCAGCTAGGTTTAAATGTACTCAAACTCATCTTGCTGAGGAGGAGGGTGATTTGGGGTAAACAACAACAGAAAGGGCTTAAGCAACAGTTTTGTGGATGGGTAAACTTCGTAAATCATAGGGATTGCCTAAGCTTGCAATTCTTCGAAATTTGCTTTTGTGTTAAGGCACATAATGACTCAGCTGCTAGCTCTGTGGAGATTACCCAGTGGTGCTTCCAGACCTCTTATCATGTTCTGAGCTAGAACATGTTGGAAAGCAGGTAGATTTGGTTTTAGCCCTACTGTTATCCAGAATTCCAGATACACCTTGCTTTTCCCCCAAATGTAAGGCTAAGATCATTACGGCTCTCTTTAAACTGTCATTAGCCTCCATAGGGTGTCAATAAAAGATCAAACCTCACACCTAATTATGCTGTTTCTATCCAAATAGCGGGTGGTGCTACTGGAAAGCAAAAATCTGAGCCACTGTAATATTGTGAATTTGGGTTAAGGGCTGATGTGCATATGGCGGTCTTTCTGTGTTTCCTTTTAAGACCAACTCTGACACTATTTATTTTATAGCTATAAAAACTGCAGTAGGAAATTAATGTGATCAATGTCTGTGACTTACAAATTGTTTTGCAACCAAACTCCAGCAATCAAAGCCCTGTATTATGTTAGAAGGGATAGCTTTCTTCCCATTTTCCCTTGAGCTTGAAAATAGGGAACGTGAAAGCTTAAAAGGCCCTGAGAGATAATGGCTCTGAGCTGGAGAATTTTAAATAGGCTTCCAATTTATCAAAGCTGACTTTTCCCATTCCTAATAGATAAGCAGCTTTGTGACACAGAATGAAGCGGAAATGCTCTGTCATAAGCATTCACTAAAGAAACCTATGCCCACGAAAGGCTTTCTTTCCCCTTAGGGAAATTCAAAACTTCTGAGTAATAGATTGCTCCAGGAGGACACGTCAGTAGCATGTAACAGCATGCTGGCTGTTTGTCCACCCCATGGAAGATCATTATCTTCTAGGGCTGCCATCACCTTCCATGTGAGAAAGACACTTAGATTACTGCACCTTCTCTTTCAGGCTTGACAATAAGACATGAATGCACAGACCTACTGTGCTTTACCTGTCTGAGGCTTCAAGCAAATGACATTCATATACTATTAAAGCAATTCTCTGGGGGAGTATACTATAACAATAATATAATGTCTATTCAATGTAACGTCTGCCAATGATGGGAAGATATTTCCTGGTCTGTGACAACAGAACTATTCAATTACAAAGTCAAGTAATCGCACTTCTTAAAAAGATTTTTAAAGTTTTAATTTCTATTAGATACAATCGCTGCATTTAAATACCCATTTAAGACTTCTGCCTTCACCTTTATTCTCTTCCTTGCTTTCACTTTCTATTTTTGCACTGAATAAGAACATCTCTCCTATATTTTCTTCAATTCTCGATCTCATTTTTTTTGTTGTTTCCCATCGAATCTACTCTTCTCTTAATAGTGCCCAGTTTGATAAATGACATGACCACATACCCACTTGCGTATACCCCAAATTTTGGTGTCATCATGAACTCTGCTTATTTTCTCCTTTCACCAATCATATCCATTAACAATTCCGTCAGTCCTTTTTCAAATTATGTTCTGAATCTAGCCACTTTTGACCACCTTCACCACTTGCATGTACCCAAGTCACCAAATCTCTTACCTAGATCACTACTAATTGCCTTTTAACTACTTTCCCTGTTTCTATCAGCACATCCTATAGTTTCTTCCCCAAACAGGAGTGATATCTTTTCAAGACACAAATCAGACTGCATCACTTTTCTGCTCAAAACCGTCCAGTTGGTTTCCACGATATTTAGAATAAAATTCAATTGTTTTACTATGGCCTACAAAGCCCTACATGATTACCTCTCTGTCCTTCTTTCCTCCCACTTCTGTCTTTTGGTCACAGCCCTATTGTCCTCCCTGCCATTTCTCAAACATGTCAAGTTCCCACCTCAGTAAATTTCCAGCCACTGTTCCATCTTCCTGGAAGCCCTCCTTTGCCCCCCCCCGCCACACCCAGATCCTCACCTGGCTCATTCCTCTTTCCCTTCAGGTCTTTGGTCAAATGTCACCTCCTCTGACATTCCTATCTGCTCGCTGTATCCAAAATATCTCTGCTGCCCACTTACCATCTTCATCTCTTTTCATACCTGTTCTACTTTCTTGCACACGTCTCCTGTCATTGTATCATATAATAATTCATTTATTCTCTTTTTATGTGTCTCCCCAATTTAATGAAAACTCTGTGAAGGTGGAGACATTTTCTTCTTGGTTTCTCATGTTATACCTGAGATATAGAAGCAGTACCTAGTACATAGTAGATATCAAAAAAAGTAACAAATGAATGAATGTTACTTTTTCTACAATGCTTTTATGTTTTCAGAATTTATTTCTTATCAACTAATACATTACATCTTTCAAATTCCTCCTCCAAAACACATTTATGAAAAAAAGAAAAGCATGACATCTACATTTTGAAGTACTACATTCGAAATGGCCAAAACCAAAACAAAAAACTATCACAGTGGAATGCAACGTAATGCAATAATGTTAATACATGGATTTCTGGTTTGGGAAAACTCTTTGAGTAGTTATCTCTGTTTATAGTTTGAGGTAGATCATACTCTAGATTATTTCTAAAATTCAATTTTCCATTTTATTCAAAGACATTAATCCTGTTATTCTAGCCCTATCTGTTCCCTTCCTCAACACCTCTCCATCATCTTATCTCGCTGCCTTCTAATTATATCTTCCATTAGGTCAAGCCCATTTTCACATCACTTCTGTCAGAGGGCTTGCTAATTTAAGCTTTTGATCGTGCCCTTTCTTGAATCCTGGAATTTTTTCTTCCCTATTTCCAACCAGTCTGAAGTTCTGTGACGGTCTATACAAGGTCAGCCTTGCTCACCCTTATATTCCCTGTGACTACTGCAATCCCTGGCACATACGAGGTGTTCACTTAATGAATTAGCATAATGGCATTTACTAATGTATTTTTCCGTTGTGGATTGTATGTCTCTTCTCTGCCTGTCTCCTTTCTACAGTAGATATTTAAGGTATATGTATTTTTTCTGAAGTTACACGGAATAGGATGAAAGAACAATGCACAAGAATATGGTCCATCTCTCTCTTGACTAAGAAAATGATCTGGAAAACTGATGGAATATTAATCCCTATGCCATTCTAATAATGATGGTTTAGCTTAGTTACAACTGAAATAGTGAAATCTTTTAAATATTAAATGCTAGTAGACAGTTTCAAAGTAAATTGAAATGTTAAAAAAGGGGCCGATTAGCTAAAGATGGTGGAGTAGAAGGACGTGCACTCACCCCTTCTTAAGAGAACACTGGAATCACGACTAACTGCTGGACAACCATCGAAAAAGAAATGCTGGAAACTACCAGAAAAGATACCCTACATCCAAGGACAAAGGGGAAGCCATGGCAAGATGGTAGGAGGGGTGCAATCGCAATAGAATCAAGTTCCATACCTGCCAGGTGGGCGACCCACAGACTGGAGAACAATTGTGCCACAGAAGTTCTCCCACTGGAGTGAAAGTGCTGAACCCCACGTCAGGCTTTCCAGCCTGGGGATCTGGCAATAGGAGAAGGAGTCCCCAGAGAGTGTGGCTTTGAGGGTCAGTGGGATTTGACTGCAAGGCTTCTACTGGACCAGGGGGGAGGGGTAACAGAAACTCCACTCTTGGAGGGCACACACAGGGTCTTGTGTGCATCAGGACCCGAGGAACAGAGCAGTGACCCCATAGGAGACTAGGCCAGACCTTCCTGCTGGAGTGGGTCTCCTGTAGAGGCAGGGGGCGGCTGTGACTCACTGTGGGGACAAAGACACTGGCAACAGCAGTGCTGGGAAGTACTCATTGGTGTGAGCCCTCCCAGAGGCCACCTTTAGCCCCACCAAACAGCCTGTAGGCTCCAGTGCTGGGTCGCCTCAGGCCAAACAACCAACAGGGAGGGAACACAGCCCCACGCACCAGCAGACAAATGAATTAAAGTTTTACTGAGCACGGCCCTTCCCACCAGAGGGACAAGACCCAGCCCTACCCACCACCAGCCCCTCCCATCAGGAAGCTTGAACAAGCCTCTTAGATAGCCTCATCCACCAGAGGGCAGACAGCAGAAGCAAGAAGAACTACAATCCTGCAGCCTGCAGAACAAAAACCACAATCACAGAAAGTTAGATGAAATGAAAAGGCAGAGGATTATGTCCCAGGTGAAGGAACAAGACAAAATCCCAGAAAAACAACTAACTGAAGTGAAGATAGGCAACCTTCTGGAAAAAGAATTCAGAATAATGATAATGAAGATGATCCAGGATCTTGGAAAAAGAACAGAGGCAAGGATCGAGAAGACACAAGAAATGTTTAACAAAGACCTAGAAGAACTAAAGAACAAACAAACAGATGAACAATACAATCACTGAAATGAAAAATACACTAGAAGGAATCAATAGCAGAATAACTGAGGTAGAAGAATGGATAAGTGACCTGGAAGACAGAATGGTGGAAATTACTGCTGTGGAACAGAATAAAGAAAAAGAATGAAAAGAAACGAAAACAGTCTAAGAGACTTCTGGGACAACATTAAATGCACCAACATTTGCATTATTGGGGTCCCAGAAGGAGGAGAGAGAGAGAAAGGACCTGAGAACATGTTTGAGGAGATAATAGCTGAAAACTTCTCTAACACGGGAAAGGAAACAGTCACCCAAGTCCAGGAAGCACACAGAGTCACAGGCAGGATAAACTGAAGGAGGAACACACTGAGACACATATGAATCAAACTAACAAAAACTAATAACAAGGAAAAATTGTTAAAAGCAATAAGGGAAAAATGACAAATAACATACAAGGGAACTCCCATAAGGTTATCAGCTGATCTCTCAGCAGAAACTCTTCAGGCCAGAAGGGAGTGGAATGATATATTTAAAGTGATGAAAGGGAAGAAGCTACAAGCAAGAATATTCTACCTAGCAAGGCTCTCAGTCAGATTTGATGGAGAAATCAAAAGGTTTACAGACAAGCAAAAGCTAAGAGAATTCAGCACCACCAGACCAGCTTTGCAAAAAAATGCTAAAAGAGCTCCTCTAGGTGAGAAAGAGACCAGCAACTTAAAACAACCTTGTAAATATATAGACTGCTATATCAAAACCTCATGGGAACAGCAAACCCAAAAACTACAATAGATACACAAACAAAAAAGAAAGCAACACAAACACAACAGTAAAGATGGTCATCAATCCACAGGAGAAGAGAATATAAGAGGAAGGGAAGAAAAAAGACCTACAAAAACAAACCCAAAACAATTAAGAAAATGGCAATAGAAATGTACACATCCATAATTACCTTAAATGTAAATGGATTAAATGTTCCAACCAAAAGACATAGACTGGCTGAATGGATACAAAAATAAGACCCGTATATATGCTGTCTACAAGAGACTCACTTCAGACCTAGGGACACATACAGACTGAAAGTGAGGGGATGGAAAAAGATATTCCACTTAAATGGGAATCAAAAGAAAGCTGGAGTAGCAATACTCATATCAGACAAAATAGACTATAAAATAAAGACTTTTATAAGACCTTTATAAAGAAGGACAGTACCTAATGATCAAGGGATCAATCCAAGAGGAAGATATAACAATTGTAAATATATATGCACCCAACATAGGAGCACTTCAATATATAAGGCAAATACTAACATCCATAAAGGGAGAAATTGACAGTAACACAATAATAGTAGGGGACTTCAACACCCCACTTTCATCAATGGACAGATCATCCAGACAGAAAATCAATAAGGAAACACAGGCCTTAAATGACACATTAGACCAGATGAACTGATATTTACAGAGCATTCTATCCAAAAGTAGCAGAATACATATTATTCTCAAACACACATGGAACATTCTCCAGGATTGACCACATGCTGGGCCACAAAGCGAGCCTCAGTAAATTTAAGAAAAATTGAAATCATATCAAGCATCTTTTCTGACCACGACACTATGAGATTATAAATAAACTGCAAGAAAGAAAAAACTGTTAAAAACACAGACATATGGAGGCTAAACAACATGCTACTAAACAACAAGTGGATCACTGAAGAAATCAAAAAATACCTAGAGACAAATGAAAATAAAAGCACAATGATCCAAAACCTATGGGATGCAGCGAAAGCAGTTCTAAGAGTGAAGTTGGTAGCAATACAATCTTACCTCAAGAAACAAGAAAAATCAATCAGTGTGATATACCACAGCAACAAATTGAAGAATAAAAACCATATGATCATCTCGATAGATGCAGAAAAGCTTTTGACAAAATTCAACACCCATTTATGATAAAAACTCTCCAGAAAGTGGGCACAGAGGGAACCTACCTCAACATAATAAAGGCCATATACGATAACCTACAGCTAACATTATACTCAACAGTGAAAAGCTAAAAGCATTTCATCTAAGATCAGGAACAAGACAAGGATGTCCATTCATGCCACTTTTATTCAACATAGTTTTGGAAGTCCTAGCCATGGCAATCAGAGAAGAAAAAGAAATAAAAGGAATCCAAAATGGAAAAGAAGAAGTAAAACTGTCATTGTTTGCAGATGACATGGGTACAATACACAGAAAATCCTAAAGATGCTACCAGATAACTACTAGAGCTCATCAATGAATTTAGTAAAGTTACAGGTTACAAAATTAATGCACAGAAATCTCTTGCATTCCTATACACTAACAATGAAAAATCAGAAAGAGAAATTAAAAAAACAATCCTATTTACCATCACATCAAAAAGAATAATATATATAGGAATAAACCTACCTAAGCAGACCAAAGTCCTATACTCCAAAAACTATAAGATGCTGATGAAAGAAGTCAAAGTTGACACAAACAGATGGAAAGACATACCATGTTCTTGGATTGGAAGAATCAATATTGTGAAAATGACTATACTACCCAAGGCAATCTACAGATTCAGTGAAATTCCTATCAAATTACCAACAGCATTTTTCAAAGAACTAGAACAAAAAAAAAATCTTAAAATTTGTATGGAGACAAAAAAGATCCCGAATAGCCAAAGCAATCTTGAGAAACTGCTTTGGAATCAATTTCAAAGCTGGAGGAATCAAGCTCCCTGAATTCAGACTATACTACAAAGCTATAGTCATCAAGACAGTATGGTACTGGCACAAAAATAGAAATATAGATCAATGGAACAGGACAGAAAGCCCAGAAATAAACACATGCATTTATGGTCAATTAATCTATGACAATGGAGGCAAGACTATACAATGGAGGAAAGATAGTCTCTTCAATAAATGGTGCCGGGAAAAGTGGACAGCTACATGTAAAAAAAAAAAAAATGAAATTAGAACATTCTTTAACACCATACACAAAAATAAATTCAAAATGGATTAAAGACCTAAATGTGAGTCCGGACACTATAAAACTCTTAGTGGAGAACATTGGCAGAAGACTCTCTGACATTAATCGCAGCAATATCTTTTTCAATCTGTCTCCCAGAGTAATGAAAATAAAAACAAAAATAAACAAATGGCACCTAATTAAACTCAAAAGCTTTTGCACAGCAAAGGAAACCATAAACAAAATGAAAAGACAACCCACAGAATTGGAGAAAATATTTGCAAATGATGCAACTGACAAGGGATTAGTCTCCAAAATTTACAAACAGCACATGTGGCTTAATATCATCAAAACAAACAACCCAATCAAAAAATGGGCAGAAGACCTAAATAGACATTTCTCCATAGAAGACATACAGATGGTCAAGAGGCACATGAGAAGATGCTCAACATCACTAATTATTAGAGAAATGCAAATCAAAACGACAATGAGGTATCACCTCACACCTGTCAAAACGGCTGTCATCAAAAAATCCACAAACAACAAATGCTGGAGAGGGTGTGGATAAAAGGGAACCCTCCTACACTGTTGGTAGGAATTTAAATTGGTACAGCCACTATGGAGAACAGTATGGAGGTTCCTTAAAAAACTAAAACTAGAGCTACCATATGATCCTGCAACCTTACTCCTGGGCATATATCCAGAGAAAAACATGGTTAGAAAGGATACATGCACCCCAGTGTTCATCGCAGCACTGTTTACAATAGCTAAGACATGGAAGCAACCTAAATGTCCATCAACAGAGGAATGGATAAAGAAGATGTGGTACATATATACAATGGAATATTACTCAACCATTGAAAGGAATGAAATAATGCCATTTGCAGCAATATGGATGGACCTAGGGCTTCCCTGGTGGCGCAGTGGTTGAGAATCTGCCTGCCAATGCAGGGGACACGGGTTTGAGCCCTGGTCTGGGAGGATCCCACGTGCCGCGGAGCAACTGGGCCCGTGAGCCACAACTGCTGAGCCTGTGCGTCTGGAGCCTGTGCTCTGCAACAAGAGAGGCCGCGATGGTGAGAGGCCCGCGCACCGCGATGAAGAGTGGCCCCCACTTGCTGCAACTGGAGAAAGCCCTCGCACAGAAACGAAGACCCAACACAGCCATAAATAAATAAATAAATAAGTTTATAAAAAAAAAAAAAAAAAAAAAAAAAAATATGGATGGACCTAGAGATTGTCATACTGAGTGAAATAAGTTAGAGAAAGAAATATCATATGATATCACTTATATGCAGAATCTAAAAAGAAATGATACAAATGAACTTGTTTACAAAACAGAAACAGACTCACAGACTTAGAGAACGAACTTATGATTACCTGGGAGGAAGGGATAGTTAGGGAGTGTGGGATTGACATGTACACACTGCTATATTTAAAATGGATAACCAGCAAGGACCTACTGTATAACACAGGGAACTCTGCTCAATATTATGTAACAACCTACATGGAAAACAAATTTGAAAAAGAATAGATGCCTATAACAGATACTTTTATATATGTATAACTGAATCACTTTGCTGTACACCTGAAACTACCACAACATTGTTAATCAACTATACTCCAATATAAAATAAAAAGTTAAAAATAGGGAAAGAAAGGAAGAACAGGATTTTTTTCCTCTCATAGTCCATCAATGGGCACAACTTTTATTTATTTATTAACATTTCCTAAAAGGGTAAAAATAAATAGCAGACCACTGTAGGCACCTATAACACTCATTTTGTTGAAAAAAAAAAAAAAGAAAAATTTTTAATTGCTTAAAATAATACATTTCCAAGATTTCTAAATTAACAATCATAAATGCCATATTAGAGAGTTGGAGTGTAAATTGTAGTATTCATCAAATATTTAATGAAAATATAACAATCTTAATTAGTGGGAACTTTTTCTTATAGATATAAATTTATCTGTTTTATGATGCTTCTGTCAGAAATAATCAGAGTAAAGAGATTCAAAAGATTGTTTTGCTGCTTACTTGCATGCATTTTTTTGGTAGAACATCTTAAAAAATTTATTTTGCTAACTTTTTTGCAAAAAATATAGTAGCCTTCTTTAAAATGTGTTGTGCCTTTTCTGGCAGGAATGAAGAGCGATTATGAGGTGATTAGTTTGGGCTTTAGCCTCCTTTTTCCTAAGATATGAGAGGTTTATGAGTAGAACCACTTTATTTCAATAGTCTTAATAAAAACTAAATAAAAACGCACCTGGGTCAGGACTTCCCTGGTGGTCCAGTGGTAAAGAATCCGCCTTCCAATGCAGGGGATGAGGGTTCGATCCTTGGTCAGGGAACTAAGATCCCACATGCCGCGGGGCAACTAAGCCCATGTGCCACAACTACTGAGCTTGCATGCCTCAACTAGAGAGCCTGCGTGCCACAAACTACAGAGCTCACATGCTCTGGAACCCATGCACCACAGCTATAGAGCCCATGTGCCCTGGAGCCTGCACGCCACAACTAGAGAAGAGAAAACCTGCACACCACGACTAGAGAGAAGGCCACGTGCCGAAGCAAAGAGCCCATGTGCAGCAAAGAAAGATCCCACATGCCTCAACGAAGATCCTGTGTGCCGCAACTAAGACCCGATGCGGCCCAAAATAAATAAATAAATACATAATGAATCAATCTTTAAAACACACACACACATACACACACCTGCGGTTCATCTTGGGGAAACTCACTATCACCTTGAAGCTTCAGGGTTCTGACACTTCGTTTCAACTTGAGAATACTTGCATAGCTCACTCATGCTTCCTTTTGGTAAGACTTTTTTTTTTTACAAGAATTATTATTCCTCTTGTCAAAGATATAAATGAAGAATAATTGGAGAAAATAGAATTTGGGTGGTTGCTCACCACACTGTATATTATAAGGGGTGTGACAGCCGTTATTCCCAATTATATTTAAGGTGAGGGCCAATTAATTTAGCATTTGTCTTTATACTGTCTTGCATTTTTGCTTTCGTTGCATGATTTCTCATTTTATTATCTCTACTGATATTCATTATTCCTCAGGACAACATACAAAGTGTGAAAAATAGTTCTTGGCATACTCTCTAAAATACAGCACAATGTTAAAAACAGTAAGAGGTGATACTCATAATTAGCTTAATGAATAAATGAGAAGGAGGTATAAGAGAAGGTATAAGCATCATTTTTAGTAGCCCATAAGGAAGATCACTGTCTAGAACTTTGATTAGGAATTTTCCTTCCCCACCATTTTTTTTTTTTTTTTAAACTCTGGCAAATAGAGTATATAGAACTTTCTTACTGGACTTTTTATTTGCATAGGGTATCAGTCAGGGCCTGGCCTTGTAATTGCAGCTTATGATGCTTAAGTTTATTTAGTAATTAATAAAATAACATTACCTGCAACCAGGTATACAGTTTCTAGGGTTAGCTCCATAAGGCACATAGTCCAGGTTTCTGTTCCCTGTTTTCTGAGCTTGTCCATGAAAGCTTATAGAAGTTAGTCAGTGTAATGTTGTCTCATTCCAGTTGCTAAGAGAATGATCTAAACTTGGATTGATTTAAAGACATAAATTGTATGTCCAGGAATCATTTGCTTTTATTTTTCCATTCATTCTTTCACTTATTCATTCATTCATAGAAAAGTAGTCATGGACAAATAACTATCACCACACTAGGCTGGACTCCTTTCACCACAGTGAATATGATACTACACCTCTTCCATGGCAGTGAAAGCGCCGAGTCCTAACCACTGGACCACCAGGGAACTCCCAGGAGTTTGCTGTCTTTTGGGGAAAACCAAAACTCACAACAGATGATGATCACTAAAATTTGATGGTATGGGTTCTTTAGATGAAGACTTCAGGGGCAAGAGCCTCAGCTTTGGAAAGAAAAAACCAGGTTTGGAAACTGATTGAAACAATTATTAGTTTGTGGGATTGAGCAAGTTATATAATCTCCCTGGACTCCTGTGTCCTAAATGGTGAAGGATGGTGTGAGGATTAACTGAGATTAAGTATGTAAATCACCAGGCACACAGAAGACAGCTAACCATTTTAGCCTTGTTGAGCCCTCATCTACTCAGTCAGGGAGTACATTGGAAGTAGGGGGTTAAAAAAGGAAAGAAAAGGAAAAAGATGTGTCTTTCCTTTGAAATACATACTATGCCCACCAATTTTACCTCCTCTTTTTGTGGTTAAATAAATACCCAATCAAAGTCAATACTTCCATGGATCTGGGGATAAAATCTTGGGGGTTCAAGAGTTACTATCGAGGATTTTCACAAAATTACAGTGCCAACATTTACATTTGTGTTTAAGATCATGTTTGCCCCAGATGAAGGCTGCAGGCCCTGTAAGGTACTGTATAAAAGAGGGTATTGATGTAGCTCAGAGAACATCAGTGGGAAACTGAATGATCATCAAACTCCAAATAGTATAGGCCCATCAAGAGTAAAGAACCTGTGCTGAAACTGCACTGTCTATAAACATTGTGACCAGAGGTATTATAGTAAATCTAATTTGTATAAACCATTTATAGTATTTCATTAACGGTGACTATGGTAATAAATATGAAATGATTAGTGTTTATTTTCCCAATTCTATCAACTATTGGATTTTCATTCAGTTTAATGCTAATTTGAATCAGAAAGTTTTCAGAGTTACCAACTGACTTTTAAAACTGGCATTTGAGAATATGCTTGATAGCCATGATTTTTAAGTGGTAGTTGTCTGAGTTTTCTGAAAGAGCAAACCAAAAGGGAACTATTAATATATTCTTACCAATCATATTTTTGCAAAAATCCATTTTCTGAATTAAAAGTTAAAACTGAGGAATTTATTACACATGGAACTAGTCCTGAGGTTCCATCTTTTAACTATTAAACCCCAACTTTGGCAATTTAATTCCAGTGACACAACATCATCCATCACAATAAATAAAATTGTAACTATTGTGTATTTTAGTGTTTAATATTTAAATTAATTTCAGGTTTATGGTAGTTAAGATATATACATGAAAGGATTTTACATCTGGTTTTATGCTTGTATAAATTTTAAGTCATTTTACAAAAAATTTATTTGAATACCAATAGTCTTAAAGACATTTTGTTTTTTGAAAGTGGTTTGTACATTTTAAGTTTTAGAAACATTCACAAAATCAATAATAATCAATAGCTAAAAGAATGCCATAACTTCCTTACCTTATAAAAATAGAAAGAGGAAGATGGTTTCTAAGGCTACCTACATTCCTTTATTTGAAGATCTCCAAAAGAAACAGCAAATGTGACTCAGACTATCAGAACTCCTTCAAAGTAATCACCCATGGAAGAAGAGACAGAAATAAAAACCCTTGTTGAAATCTGCAAATGTAATTGAATCAGAGACACAAGGATTAACTTCTTAGCACAAGAATCCAGTCCTTTTAAATATAAGCCCTAGAAGCTTGGCTTAATCAAATGTCACTACAACAGCAGCAATGATAATCTTGTTGCCAGATGCCTTACCCAAGCTTCATCTGAGAGAGGAGGAATTATAGAGGATCAATGGAATGAAGTGTTGAAAGAAGAAATTATCTCTTGTCTTTCTAATTCTTGAGCATCTTCAATTCTATTAATGAATTTCTTTTGGAGAATATGGACTGTGGGAATTTAAACACTATCATTCAGGAAGATCAATATCTTTCCCTCAGATATATGATGCCTTAGGTTTTTCTAAATCAAGCTAGACACATTAGCTGAGACTTATCTTAAAACCACCAGCAAATGACCAGGAGATATTGACAGCAAATTTGAAACCGTCTTTATATAGTACAGGGTAGACAGTTGTTTTAAAATCATGTCCTTTGAATCACCTACGATGTTATAGAGATTAATGAGTCATGTTACAGCTGCTTTCATTTACAAAATGAATCTTCCTATTTAGACAACTAGGGGCAGCAGCATATTTTCGTGTGTGAGATTAAAAGTCATTTAATGAATATGAAAATTAGAGATTACTCACGTAGGGTAGAGAACCCAATTACATTTCTCACGCTCTTAAGTATAGGTAAGCAGTAAATTTACATTATTAAAGTATTAGGCAATTAATCAAAATGTGACCATTTTTGATGTAACCAAGTCCTAACTTGTCTATTGATGTATTTCTTTCAAGTAGCCAATAGAAAACATGTATTCTGCATAGCTGCATAGCTATAGTTATTTTAATTAGTTCCTAATCTGCTTTATAAAAATCATTATTTGAAAGTTAATTTCCTTTTATTCTTTTTCAGTTTTGAAACTTTAAATAATGCTTTAAAGTTTTAAGTTTTAAAATCCCTCTATTTGAAAAGGACAAAGATTTTATGCTATGAAATTTGAGGCCATTAGCTAGACACAACTGTTTTTCATTATCTAGCCTTTCTTCTGTAGATTCAATCTACATAACAATTATTTGTTTACCTGTGCCGGGTATGGTTCTAGGCTTTGGAGATATAGAAGGAAAAGATTCCTGTTCTTATGCATTTATTTTCCAGTGTGGAGAGACCAAAATCCAAAACAAATGAAGAAAATGTCATGCAGTGAGTGATGTTATAAAGTAACAGTGGTTCCTATGAAAGTGATGGGGGTGAAAGGCTTACTTTTGCCAGGCTAGTCAGGTGATATTTGAGATGTGTTACTAAATAGGGAGTCAATCATACAAAAACGCCCTCTGGGGCCAGGACCCTTTCTTTGGTTGGCAGAGAGCAGACCTGTGGGCAAGTTCTCCACAATTCTATAGATCCCAAGGAGAAGGGAGGGGCTGAGCTATCTCTGCCCAGTTCTTTTCCCAATTCATTGATGCAGTAATTAAAGATAACTTCATTGTGAGGATTTTTTTTTTTAAATGAAGCAAAAGCCTAAAAGTACCTTTGTAAAACCTTTCATGAAACCAGAGGAGCAGAACATACTCATGCTGCCCTCAAAAAAAAAAAAAAAAAAGAAAAAAAAGTCTGAATTTTATTCTAAGGACAATGGGAAGCAACTACAAGAATTTAAGCAAAAGTATGATTCTGATTTGCATGTTTAAGGGACCATTCTGGCTGTAGCCTGGAGATGACATTGTAGGAGGGTAAAGAGTGGTAGCAGGCAGACTAGTTGGGAAGCTGTTGGAATGACCCAGGTGAAAAATATGTTGGTCTTCTAAGGAAGTCATGGTGGAGGGAGTGAGAAGTGGTTGAAGTCTATGCTAGTGATTTCACTAGTGTTATGACCTTGTTCAAGCCAGAGAGGCTCAATTCTGAGCCTCTGAAATGAAAACCTTAAAATGTATTCTGTTTATCAAACTTAAGTAGGGTAGAGATGGGGAGAAGTGGACACATTCTGCTTTGGAAGTTGAATTGAATGTGCTTGCTAATGCGCATGCTATGGGGTGAGGGAGCAAGAGTTAAGGGCTCCACATACACACTATGAACTAGCCACCTGCTAAACAATGCATCGTCTCAAATGACGCTCTGCCTTCTCATATTTCCACGGCTTGTGCATGTTGCTTCTGCTACCTAGATGAACTGTTCTCTAACTTTCTGCCTGGTTAATACCCACTGATCCTTCAAGTTGTAATTAAAATGTCACTTGCTCTCTAACACCTCCCCAATCTAAATTAGACACTCCTCTATGACCTTCAAAAGACTCAGTGCATGTACTCCTAGGAAAGCAATTGCCATACTGAATCACAATTGTTGATTTACATTCCAGACTCCCCTCTGGAGTGTGGGAATGATAGTCCACAGGGAGCATGACTTTCCTCTCTGTACCTCTATTTCCTTACATTTTACCTCGAATATGGTATAAACCTAACATGTTTGCTGTGAAACTTAATAAACAAATCAGTTCATGGGTGTCTTCTTCCAACCCAGAAGGCTCACGATTTTGTTGTGGTGGTGGTTGTAAGTACTACTTGGAAAATCGCCTCCTTTCATTACCTCTCTTTAATGGTGAACATGTTAGAGAACATGGGTGCATTCATTTAGTAGGTTACATAATTGAATGTCTATGTCAAAGGAAAAATTGCACTGGGTAAAGTTAAACAGGCAAGGAAGTTTTTCAAGATTATTGCAATAGGGGAGAGAGACCAGAACACAGTCCGAGCTCAATTCGGCTGAAACAAAGGGCTGGGGAGTTTTTACGAGCTGAGGTGGGAAGAGTCTTAGGCCACCTGCGTTTGCTAGTTGGCCTTACCGAAAACAAGAGTCAACTTTCTTCTACTGTCCTAACAGGAGGTCATTTTACGACTTGGAGCAAGGCACCCACAGGAGTCAGGCACTCCCAGTCCCACAGAGACTGGGAGGTAGGTCCAGAGCTTCAGCCTGGAGGAGGACAGCCTCTCACAGTGCACCTGCAGCAGGTGGGTCAGTTTTAGTAATTTTATATCATCCAAGGAATAAGAATGTATAATACGTGCATACAGTTTGCTCTCACTTGGAGCTACAGGAGGCAGCCTGGCATCCCTATCTTTATTCCCCCCTCCCCCCTCCCCTCCCCCTCCCCCGGCCCCCCCTCCCCCGCTTTCAGGTATTCCCGGAGCTCTCCAAGGAGCAGGAGCTAAATGACTGATGAAGAACTTCACCCCTCAGAAAAGTGGAAGCTCCTCCCACAGAAGGAGCCTTGAGGCCACAAATACCCTAGGTTTCTGTTCAAGCCTGTGGTGGTTTCCTTGATTTTATTTCAAAGGGATGGCACCCAGGTCCTTCAGACAGATATTTTTAGGTTGTAAAACTGGTAAGAAGCTTTTAAGAAGATTTACATATCAAAGGGGCAGAGAAAGAAGTCACAACTGCAAGTTTTCTAATGTAAATTGTATAAGAAAATGGGGTTCAGGGCCTAGAGTCAAGTCCATTTAACTTAGTCAAGCAAATTTAGTCAAGGGAAATATTAGACCGTTTTGGTCATTGACCACATTTAAGATTATATTTACTTTGTTATGCTATCTGCACAAAGATTGTCAGATTACCACTTTAAGGCGGTAATTGCTAGTGCACATGCTTTAATATCCATTTATCAGGTATCAGGAGCTACAACAGCCTTTCACTCTTTCAGTGGCTGTTTCAGACTTCCAGGTGCCTGGGAGAAGGGTATGATGATGACTTTATTTTCTGTGAACTGGGCAGCCCGTCTGATTTACAAATCTCAGAATTATGTGTGTTTGGTAGATTTGTTCACACTATTTCTAAAACCGTGTTGGCACAAAATTAATTGAGACTGGAGACTGCCACAACTCCTAAGCAGTCTTAGAGGCTAACTCTTATTTGAATTTCATGCACCTCAAAATATCTAGAAAAAAACATAACTACTGGATTCAAAGATTTCTTCTCTTGACAGGGCCTTTAATGAAGATTTTGTTTGAACAAAGTTTCCAGGCTCAGTCTTACTAAATTTTCAGAACGTAAAACCTCCCTCAGAAATTCAAAGCATACCTTCCTGTGATGTTAATAAACAGACTTGTTATTTATTATGGTGGGGTGTTTCTTTTTCTTATAGTGTTTGTATAACGGAGTGATTTGGGAAAAGCTGTATGTTTGTTTTGAATGTAAAAAATGTGGCATAGAGTGAAATAGTTGATGAATTCCCTTCTCTCTCCTTCTCATATTTATCTGTTGGAGACTCAGCATTTTGCAGGCTCATTCGAAAAACATTTTCCTCTCATTACCAAAGCACTGCTGTATCATCATTTTGATATTGGAGGGCCAGATTGTGTGACCGATGGGGGGTTAAGGCCTGCAGCACCCAGGCTGTGAAGCACAGTTTCTCATCTCATTTCACAAAGAACAGTGTTTGAATGAAGGATTCAGATTGCATGCTTGGTCTTCTAGAGCATTTTGATAAACTCTTTCACTTTTTCTACCCAGAGGGTCTAGAAGGAAAACCTAGGGAGAAATCCTCGACACCAAAGAATGAAGATTGGGGGCAGGGAGGACATGAAAAACCATGTTCATTTCTTTGGCTGAACTCATGCCTCCCTGACATCCCTCTCCCCCTAATAAAAAGGAAAATTGATAATTTTAATTATAAAATTGTTGAAGATGGAAATCTAAATGCTTGCTGGAAGGTATCCACTATAGCCTTACTGCTCAAAATGGGGGCCTCAGACCCGTAGCACTGACATCACCTGGGAGCTTGTTAGAACTATAGTCTTGGACCTCACCCCACACCTACTAAATCAGAAACCCAGGGGGTTTATATGCACATTGAAGTTTGAGAAGCACTGCACTACGCAATAGCTTTCTTTGCCTTATTAGTACAATAGCTCATTATAAACAACAATAATGGTGCATCAAGATTTCACTTAGGTCTAAGCAACAGAAAAGCTGGCAAACAGATGTTTAAACACATATATGGTTGTGGAAACAAAGACCACCCAAATGAGAAAAAACAGAGGCTATTTATTCAGAACTTTCTATAGCAAAGGAGGAGACATCATCATCTGCATTTGGCAGAGACTCAAAGGCAATTAGAGGAGTGGGAAAATTCTATAGTTAAAAAAAAAAAAGACAACGTGTCACATGTGCTCTGACTGGAGGTTACTGGCTTGGGGAAGCTGGAGGCAGGCTAACTAGGAACAGGGCATCTTACGTGATTGGTTTGGAGGGAAATATTGGCTTTTGCTGGTTGGTCCTGAGTTTGAAGAAGGAGAGCAAGCAAAAACAGTTGTCTGTAACCCTTGAAAAAGTTCTGACCATTCTAGGCTCATTGCTGCAGACTATGGTTTGGCTTCCTGGGCTTTGTATGTGGATCAGAGTTCTATTGTTGTATGTAGTCTGGCCATTGTTTATATACTCAGCCTCTTAGGGTCAATGTTTCTCACGTAACAAGAAGTCCAGTGTGGGTATCCAGGGCTAATATAGTCATACAAGTCATCAAGGCACCTGGCTCTTTCCACTCTCTTACTCTACCATTCTTAAGTATTTGGATCTCATGGGGATACAAAAGCCTGTCAAACCTCTAGGCATCACTTATGAATTCTGGACGCAGAAATTCAGCAAAGGGTTAGGTAACCACCACCTAAGCCTTCTCCTGTAAGGATCTGTCTTTTGATTTGGCAAGAAAAGTCCTCGCAGGGATTGCTGTACCCTTGTTATTGGTCAAAATTTGGTCTCCCAGTCATTTCTGGCTGACAGAAAGCTTAGAATTCTAATATTCTGTACCCAAGCCCATATTTTGAGCAAGACAAGGGTAAATATAGGAACTGGCTATTTGAGCTGCCCTATGTTATCTTCCACACATGTATGTGGAGCTTTTCTAAAGAAATATACTTTAACCGAATATGCATTAGTACCTCAAATCACCTGCAATTATAAGTTCCAGCTTTCATAATACCCAAAGTTCTAGTTGTGTCACTCACAGAAAAGACAAATATCTTTCTGCCCACCTATGATTATTCCATGGCTGAACGATGTGTCACATATATCAGATGTATCCATTCACATGTCTCTACATTTAGACTTATTCATATCCTTAACCCATATTCCCACAACTATCTCATCAGGTATATACTATATTCATCCTATTTTACACATGAGGAAGCTGAGGATAGTCAAGCAATTTGTCCAAGGTCAGAAAGCTAGGTTATAAGACAGGATTTAAACCCGGTTGAACTGGTTCCAGAGTCTGCGTTCTTCATCACTCTGCCATGTTGCCTTTCATTAGGTACATGGTTTCAGAGATGAATTCAATTTAATGGAAGTAAGTGCTATGATGGAAAAAAGTAGAGAGTAAAAAGTGAGAGCATATAATAGAGGGCATAGACTAATTTGTGATAGGTTGGGGAAAGCTTCTCTCAGGAAGTTGTGTTTAGCTGACAGTTGAAGAATGAGTTGGAACAAGGTAGATGAAGAATTGGAAGAATTCCAGATAGAGGGAAAGACATGAGAAAGAAAGTGCTGGAAGTCAAAAGATGTGCATAGTAGCCAGTGCTTGGGCTGCCAAATCGGCTGCACAGACTGAACTGCATGGCTCCAAGAGGAACCGTTTTTTGAGACTATGATGGGACACACTTCGTGGTCCTGGCTTGGGCACAATGGTGAGGGCATGATGCGAAGCTAAGATCTTAAAGATTTTGGATACAAACCTCATTACCCAAGGAAATCAGAGTTAGGGAAATTCAAGAACTGGGATCTGAGGCTCTCCAACATTTAGAGTTTGGGGGGAAAAAAAGGGAAAGAAAACCGTAATGACGAAAAAGGGGACCAAACAGTGAGGTAAAAATAAAACCAAGCTAGTGCAGGGAGGCAGAGACAGCTGGTTCCTCTAGATCAGTTTAGCCTTCTCTGTCACAGCAACAGAACCTTCACTTTTCACCAAATCTATAGCAACTCAGAATAAATGCTATACTTCTCAGCTCCCCTGGTAGGAGTGTGTTGTAGGTTGAATAGTGTCCCCTCCAAAATTCACATCCACCTGAAACCTCAGAATATGACCTTATTTGGAAATAGGGTCTTTGCAGATATAACTGAGCATCTTGTGATGAAGTTATCCTGGGTTGGGATGTATGGCCTCAATCCAGTGACTGGTGTTCTTACAGAAGGGCATTTGGAAAATCACATGCACAGAAAAGAGGGCAGCTTAAAGACAGAGGCAGAGATTGGAGTTATTTTCTCACAAACCAGGAAACACCTGGGACTGAGGCAGGAGACAGATGGACCCACAGGGTAAACGGTTCAAGTTCGTTCCTTGTGGACCGATACTCTGAGATGGGAATTACAGAACAATTGAGAGAGGAGGCCGGGCCCTGCCTAGATAGAAGATAAGAGACCACATATTCCTCATTCTTGAAGTCAGGAGACCTCCCCAACTACACATGTGCAAAAAGGCTCCTTGTAGGTCAAAAGGAGAGTGATGCCAACTAATGCTCACTTACCCATAGGCCTCTTCAGTAGAATCCATCTTGGCTAAGAGATGTGCGCACACGCATGGGAAAATCCTGAGCTATACCAAATACGGACTTTGAACCAGGCAAATCAAAATGATTGGTCAAAGGAAACACGGAAGAAATGCCCCATATAAGTGATTTAAACTGCCACGAGGGCACGACTCTCTCTCTGATCCCGCCCATGTGTCTATCCCCAGGTACTATTTTTTTCTCTTAATAAATACTTTACTTGTTTCACTACTTGCCGTCTTTGTGGGAATTCTTTTTCCTCAAAGCCGTAGGGCCAGGGCCTTGTCACTGACCACTGGTCTGGTGGCTAGGATTCGGTGCTCTCACTGCTGCGACCCGACCTCAATCACTGGTCGGGAACCGAAACCCTGCTTCGAGCTGCTGCAGGCCAAGGCCACCAGAGATCAGGACCACTAGAAGCTAGAAGAAATGTGGAAGGATTCTTCTCTCAAGTCTTCAGTGGGAGCATAACCCTTCTGGCACCTTGACTTGCAACTTCCAGCCTCCAGAACTGACAATAAAGTTCTTGAATCTTTCCCTTCTGCTAGATTCACTCATTAAGTGATCTCTTCCAGTCATACATATGTATTTTAATTTATTTTTGGTTAGGTAATATATCCATAAAGCATAACATGCACAAAGTACAAAAGAATATATATCAAAATGTTCTCTCCAGTAATTGTTCCAAGCCACATAGTTCACCTCCCAGGAGGGGACTGTTATCAGTTACTTTTCCAGATAGTCTTTGCATATACAAGCATACACATGCCTACGTGTATGTGATATGTGCACACATGCTTATATACATACTTGTATTTTTAATAGATACCAGTTCTGGCCTATACTCACTGTTCTGCATGTAGTGTTTTTACTTAACATGTCTATAAAATTATTTAACAGTTTTGTCTCATTATTTTTCATTATTGCATAGCATTCCATTTTATAAGCCTGCCCAAATTCATTTAATCAATCCCAACTAATGGACATTTAGATCATTACCAAATTCTTATTAAAAATGTAATTGAAATATTGTTTGTTAGTTTTTGATCTGTAAGAATGTCCATAGGACAAATGCTTAAGGAGAATTGATTCAAAGTGTATACGGATTAACTTTGAAAATCATTACCAAGTGGTCTACAGATTCAATGCAATCCCTATCAAATTATCAGTGGCATTTTTCACAGAACTAGAACAAAAATTTTTTTAATTTATATGGAGACACAAAAGACCCCAAATAGCCAAAGCATCTTAAGAAAAACGGAGCTGGAGGAATCAGGCTCCCTGACTTCAGACTATACTACAAAGCTACAGTAATCAAGACAATACAGTACTGGCACAAAAACAGAAGTATAGATCAATGGAACAGGATGGAAAGTCCAGAGATAAACCCACACACCTATGGTCAATTGATCTACAACAAAGGAGGCAAGACCATACAATGAAGAAAAGACAGTTTCTTCAATAAATGGTGCTGGGTTAACAGGACAACTACATGTAAAAAAAAATGAAATTAGGACTTCCCTGGTGATGCAGTGGTTAAGAAACTGCCTGCCAATGCAGGGGACACTGGTTTGAGCCCTGGTCCAGGAAGATCCCACATGCCACGGAGCAACTTAAGCCTGTGTGCCACAACTACTGAGCCTGCGCTCTAGAGCCCATGAGCCACAACTACTGAACCTCACGCACCTAGAGCCCATGCTCCACAACAAGAGAAGCCACCGCAGTAAGTCCACGCACTGCAACGAAGAGTAGCCCCCGCTCGCTGCAGCTAGAGAAAGCCCACGTGCAGCAACGAAGACCCAATGCAGCCAAAAATAAAATTAATTAATTAACTTTTAAAAATGAAATCAGAACATAGTTTGACACCATACACAAAAATAAACTCAAAATGGATTGAAGACCTAAATGTAAGACTGGATACTGTAAAACTCTTAGAGGAAAACAGGCAGAACACTCTCTGACATCAATCACGACAGTATCTTTCTATCCATCTCCTAAAGTAATGGAAACAAAAGCAAACAAATGGGACCTAATTAAACTCAAAAGCTTTTGCACAGCAAAGGAAACCATAAACAAAACAAAAAGACAACCCACAGAATTGGAGAAAATATTTGCAAATGATGCAACCAACAAGGCGTTAGTCTCCAAAATTTACAAACAGCACATGTGGCTTAATATCATCAAAACAAACAACCCAGTCAAAAAATGGGCAGAAGACCTAAGTAGACATTTCTCCAAAGAAGGCATACAGATGGCCAAGAGGCACATGAAAAGATGCTCAACATCACTAATTATTAGAGAAATGCAAATCAAAACAACAATGAGGTATCACCTCACACCAGTCAAAACGGCTGTCATCAAAAAATCCACAAACAACAAATGCTGGAGAGGGTGTGGATAAAAGGAAACCCTATTACACTGTTGGTGGGAATTTAAATTTGTACAGCCACTATGGAGAACAGTATGGAGGTTCCTTAAAAAACTAAAACTAGAGCTACCATATGATCAGCAATTCCACTGCTGGGCATATATCTGGAGAAAACCATGGTTTGAAAGGATACATGCAGCCCAATGTTCACTGCAGCACTATTTACAACAGTCAAGACATGGAAGCAACCTAAGTGTCCATCGACAGATAAATGGGTAGAGAAGATGTGGTACAAGTATATAATGGAATATTACTCAGCCATTAAAAAGTATGAAATAATGCCATTTGTAGCAATGTGGGATGGATGTGGAATTATCATAGTAAGTGAAGTAAGTCAAACGGAGAAAGGCAAATATCATATGATATCGCTTATATGCAGAATCTAAAAAAATGATAATGAACTTATTTACAAAACAGAAACTGACTCACACACTTCGAGAATAAACTTATGGTTACTGGGGGGAAGGGTGGGGGGGGAGGGATAGATTGGGAATTTGAGACTGACACATACACACTGTTGTATTTAAAATAGCCAACCAACAAGGACCTACTGTATAGCACAGGGAAGTCTGCTCAATATTCTGTAATAACCTGAATGGGAAAAGAATTTGAAAAAGAATAGATACATGTATATGTATAACTAAATCACTTTGCTGTACACCTGACACTAGCACAACATTGTTAATCAACTATGCTCCAATATAAAAGAAAAATTAAAAGAAAAAAATAAAGAATCCATATCCCAGTTCCAATATAAAAAAAATCATTACCAAGTAGCCTTCAATAAAGGTTGTACAAATTTTGACTTTTAGCTACACCACATGAGAACACCTGTTCCTCCACATTTCAATCACACTGTATTTTATCATTATTGTATGTATTATACATTGATAAAGGTTGTACATTGATACATCTTTGATCTTTGGTGATTGGAAAGGTAAGATAAATGTTGAGCATATTATATTTACAAGTCATTTGCATTTCTCTATACTGATACTCGTTTTTCTCATTTTTCTACAGAAATGTTGGTATTTTTCTTACTGATTTACAGATATTTTTCTTTTATGGAAATTAGCCATTATCTATAGTATGAGTAAGAAAAGAAAAAACTAGAAGAAATATTAACTTCATCATAATTTTATGATGCATCCATTTTTAAAACCCATAGCTCATTTACATTAATCTTCTCTTTTATTACTTCTGAGTTTACCTTCTTAGAATTCCCATATTCCTATTACATCTATTCCTTATTCTGAAAATTGGTAAGGGGAAGAATTAAACATTTTTCTTGACTAGTCAGTAGAAATTTAGACAGAATAATAAATAGACCCAGTTGATGAAAGAAAGGAGACGAAGGTTGGTTTACAGTTATCACCTGTGAATTGCTCTTCCCAAATATAAAACCTGATTCTAATTAAGACTTTAGTTCTAACTAACATTTTACAGAAAATATAGGGGAGAGAAACAAATCATGAGAAACAATTCGATAAGTCCAGGAACAATCTAAGATATTCTATTAGGACAGCTTGACCTGATTTAAAAAAAAAAATAAATGTCATATAAAAAAAAATGTGCTTTTACAGATAAGATCTAAGAGACATAACCAAATGCAATCTGTGATATTTGATTGGATCCTGTTCCAAATTAAAGAAAAGTATTTATAGCTTGTTGGCAAAATCATAAGCAAATTCAAAATCCTGTTATGCTGAAATTGTTCCTAATGTATTAATTGTATTGGAACAAATTCTTTCATAATAAACATTATAGCAGAACTGATTGTATTTTCCATTTTGTAAACTGTGATAATGATACTGTGGTTATTATGTAGGAGAGTCATTTTGGGGGGATACATGATCAAGAATTTAGTGGTGAAGTCAGATCTTCTATAACTCACTTTGAAATGACTGAGCAAAATACAACATAAGTAATATGACAATGTTTAGGATTGTTGAATTTAGGCAGTGGGCAAAGATGTTTATTGCATTTAATTTTTTTAATATGAAATAATTTAACATTGCTTCTGTAGTTTTCTATTGCTTCTGTAATTTGTTAACTCACAGTATATAGGTCAGAAGACCAGATACAGAGTAGTTCAACTGTGACCTCTACTTCCAGTATCACAAAATCATATTCAGTTAGTCAGCAGGGCTGATTTCCTTTCTCAAGGTTTGGGGAATGAATTTGCTTCCAAGGGCATTCAGGTTGTTGGCCAAGTTAATTCCTTTTGTTTATAGGACTGAGCTCCCCGTTTCCTTGCTGGCTGTCAGCTAGGCCCAGTGTCTCCTCCTAGAGGCTGCCATATTCCACCTCATGCTTTCCACATGGTCTCCCTTCAGCAAAGGTGGATCAAATCTCTCACACTTTTAACCTCTCAAACTTCTTCTGCCACATCACTGTGACTCCAGCCAGAGAGTTCTCTGCTTTTAATTACACTCATGTGATTAGATTGGGTTCACCTGGATAATCCAGGGTACCCTCCTTATCTTAAAATTCATTACCGCAATTATATCTACAAAGTGCCTTTAGCCCTGTAAAGTAATATAATCACAGGATGCAGGGATTAGGGTGTAGTCGTCTTTGGGGGACCATTCTGCCTACCACACTATATATTTGAAAATTTTATAATGGAAATGTAAAAAACATAGAAATGCTTCTCTACTACAAAATAATAACCACCACAACATTCTATGTTGTTCCTTTTAGAGTTTTTATGATTTTGTTTTTATATGCAAGTCTTTGATCCACTTATTGTTTATTTCTCTCCTTCTTACATGGGGTACATAAGGAGGGTGACACATGCTGTCAGCAACACCCATTTCTTTGGGGGGATGACTGCCACACAGCTCTGGCCACTCAGTATAATTCATATTCTTGCAGAGCCTTGTGCTTGAGTTTCAACTTCAGTTAAAACTAAAAAAAGTTCCATCCCATGAAGAAATCCCTTCTGCTTATGATTAGTTCAATTTAAAAAAGTGAATATTTAAAAATTTCTTCCCTGTATCTGCATCATTTGCCTTAAAATATTTTTTTAATACAAATCTGACTGCTTTTTGTAAACTGAATTTTTGGGCCATAATTGTAAAAGGTAACTGGGCTAGAGGCCTCCTTTTGGCCCTGGCTTGCTATAACTTCCTTAATTAGAGCCTACTGGGAGTTTAGAACGCAGGAGGGGAAACTCGTTGATAACGAAGGTCTGTAAATTATCCATTATGCTCTGACGTAACAACTGGGATGAGTGGTATGGAGGAGAAATAAAGCATGGAAGGTGGATAGGGTATTAACAGAGAAGGAAGGCTTAGGCGGACCAAGATCCCTCTGGATCAGTGTGTCAGCAGAAATAAGGTACTTTTATAAACATGGCAGCAGGCATTCACTTATTTCTGGTAAATCAGAGTGTTCAACTGGAAAAAAAATCCAGGAGAAAAAGGCAGCTTTCCCAAAAGACAGCACACATGGGGTTGATGTCATATTTAGCTAGATCAGAGTTGAGGTCAATTACCAAGACTCCTTGCTCTTACTAAGCTGGAGGGTTATATCACCTACATATTTTCTAGTACATCTTCATGCTAACTAGTACATGTTTTAACTGCCACTTTTTCTAAATCTGATCTTTGACTTTAAAATACGGAAACTCAAACCTCCCACATGCCCTCCAAATTACCCCAGCCTGAGGTTTACAAACAATTTAGGGGCTTAGGGTTTCCAACCTATGGGGCAGAGTGTAGCCTCTAGCAAGAGAAAACCCTTCCCTCAAAGACATACTTACCCCCATTTACGGTTTGCTTTTGGTTGGCCCCGGAGAAGAGACAAGGGAATTCGGTTGGGTTATTGGGTTTTAAAAAGTATTGATTTGGAATTCAGGATTTGGGAAACGTATAGCACTTAGCAGATGCAGGGATTTTATTATAGAAATAAAAAAGTCAAAATGTGTGGAGACAATAGATGTAAAGTGTTTTAGACTGAAAGTGGAATAGTGACTATGAGCCAGATTTAGAACAGAATCAAAGTTACTGGTGCGTGTGTGTTTCACAGGGCGTAACAACATTGGCATACTCAGCAAAAAGTTCTACATATGGAACAGTTGTGGCTATTAGGCCACTTCATGACATTCTTTTTTTAACTTGTCAGGCCTTTGTGTTTGTTTGTAATAAGAAAGCATTAAAATCCTTTATCAGGCTACTTCCCCAATATACGTAAGCAAAAGTCTCCCGTTTTTCTCTCACTTTTTTGTTTTCTTCTTATTCCCTTTGTACTTCCTGCATTCTTTTCTTTCTTATCTTTATATCTTTTTACTTACTCTTTAGTTTGTGACGAAATTGAAAAACAATTTTACATTTGCTTTAGAACTGTATCACAAGAGCAATACTCCCACAATTGAAGTTAAACAATCATCAAAGACTAAAGAAAACGTTTTCCCTTTTGAACAACGGGCCACACTACTCCACTCAAATGTCATTGAATTTTGCGTTTTAGTATTTCTGAACGCTTAACAGGAATTTGAAGTGTGGTTCTCAGACCACCCATGTATTAGTTTTCTATTGTTGCTGTAACACATTATCACAAACTTAATGGCTTAAAACAACATAAATTGATTACCTTATAGTTCTGTGGGTTAGAAGTCCAACACAGTTCTCGTTTGCTAAAATCAAGGTGTCAGCAGTGCTGCATTCCTTTCTTGAGGCTCTGGGAAAAAAACATCCATTTCCTTGCCTTTTACAGCTTCTAGAGGCAACCCACATTTCTTGTTCCACGGCCCCCTTCCTCCATCTTTAAAGCCAACAACACTGCGTTTCTCTGACCCTTCCTCTGCAGTCATGACTCCCTCTGACCTCATCTGGGAAGGGTTCTCTACTTTTAAGGATTTGTGTGATTAGATGGGGCCCACCTGGATAATCTAGGCTCTTGTTCCCCATCTCAAGGTCCTTTGCCATAAACACATCTGCCAAGTTCCTTTTTCTGTGTAAGGTAAATAGTCACAGGTTCCAGGGATTATGAAGGGGGAGGGGGAGTATTTGGCCCGCCACAACCTCTATCAGAATCACCTGATTTTCTTGTAATTAAAAAAAGGGAGATTTTTGCACTCTCTCTGCACTCTAGGCCGAAACAAGATTGAACCCCAGGGCTTTGCATGAATTTGCCCTTTTAAGAGTTTCCCAGATATTTTTATGCACATCTCTTCCTCACTTTATGGACCATTCTTTATCTTTGACCAAGTCAGAATTGAGTTGCCTGGGGACCCAGAACAAATGCTCTCTGAGGAATTTGCATATTGGTGGACTAGGCAGTCATGGAACGGTGTCCCAGTTATTTCCAACTCCTCAGCATAACTGTGATGTCTTTAAAAGATTCCTAAAATTTTCCAGCATTTCAATTTAGGATAAAAATGTACCGTGCTTAAGTGAACTAACACCTACCAGATGCTTTAGCCCAATTTTAAGCAGTCTACATTGTCTTAAACAGAAGTTTAAAGCTATGGAGAGCTGTCATGCTCCTTGCTATTTAATTTAGAATCTGGAATTCACCCAGTAGACTATAGTGGCTATAAAGTGAGCCAAGTGAATGATAAGTGACTCACAATGTGGAATCAAAAGTGATCCCTGTACTCTAATAGCTAGACACAGTGGGGCATATGAAGGGCTGAATTTCTTCCATAAATTGGAATGTCTTGTAGTAATAGATGTCACTTATTTCTTTATTGTTGCTTTAATTAGCATAGCTATTCTTTATTAAAATTTAATATTATTAATTGCATATGAGTACATTAGTGTCCATAAATTAATGTTTACTAAGAGTTTGATAGTTATATTTTTGGTGATTTTGTAACCTGGAGTTTTCAATGATGTCAAGCCATAATCTTCATTTAGAGTTAGAAGATCACATTTAATTATAGCATTAAAATAACAATAACACTCTGCTTTATACCATGTAGCTCTGTAACATTTAATAAGAATATAGGAAGAAGAAAACCATGATTCAGCAGAAGGATGGAGCCAAGAACTAGTGGAGCAAAAACAAGAATGAATGTGCTGCGAGGTTGGTCCTATTGCTAGATGAACTAGTTGGTGGTTAGCAGTACCATTTGAGCTGCTCAGGGAAGAGTGCCTCCTAACACCCTTCTTTCCCCTTTCTTCAGTAAGACTTTATTTAATGAGACATTTATTTCATTTCTAGGCTTAAGTTTTGACCTCTTGAGACTTTCTTTGAAAATGCAAACATTCTTTGGAAAGATACCACACTGAGCATCTAGTAGATTAAAACTGAGGAGTTTGTCTAGTTTCCACCAGGTTAAGAGAGATTGGGAGGAAAGAAGTAATTGTTACAAGAATGAGAGTGACAGAAAATGGAAGCTAGGTGCTCCTAAAAGCTACTTCACAGTTTTTCCTCTGAGTCTAGCACAAGATTCTGCACATAGGCCAGAAGTCCAATGGGAGATATCACCCCCCAAAATCCATTCTCCTTTTCCTTCAAAGTAATAGACACTCCCCCAAATGTTAGTGGTAATAACAGTTTCCCAGAAAAACACTGCCTCCTTTGTATCTTTGGCCATGTGAATATGTTCTTTGCATGTAAGAATAAGTGATGTGTCCTCAAAGAAAGACAAGACTTTTTTTCTTCCTTTTTGTTCTCTTAGTTCTGACATGCAGTTATGCTAGAGCCGATCAGCCCTCCTGGCTGCAGGGTGGAACCTTTTAAAACTGAGAGCAAAGAACAGAGGAAGCCTGCATTACTGATGGTCATGGAGCTACACCACCAGCTCTGAACTGCCTAATTTACATGAGTGAGAGCTAATCATTTTTCTCAATTAAGCCACTATTATTTTAGATTTTTTTATGCTGGTTGCTGAGCTAAACACTAATTAAAACAGGTACTTTAATACATAACAGTTCCTTTCACTACTGGTTTAGAAGCAAACAGTACCTGAAAGAAGAATAAGTAGCAGGTGAGCAAGAAGCAGTGGGCAAGCATACTAAATAAACGTAAATACTTCATTTGTCTTGTATGTTTTTTCTCCTTTTAAGTCACCATTTATCCCTGCTTCTCTCTTCTATTTTCTTGCATTCCACTGACTTACAAATCTCTTCATACACCTGCTTTCACATAGGCATTCATTTGCTTATTCACCATTTATTAAACACCTATTGAGTTTCACAGCCCTGGGTAATATGAAAGGAATACAGATAGGTTTCACAATGAGACATGAATGCTATCTGCAGCCTTTGCATTTCTTCAAATTGTAGGACTGAAATTGATCTTAGGAATCAAGAGGTCCAATGCCCTCGTTTCACAGGTGAGGAAACCAAGACTCAGAGGTATGGTGTTGCACAGTAGGTAGTGGTAGGAGTTCTGAAACCTGAGGCTCTCACATGTGCGACCAGTGTTTTTTCCATTGTACCTGTTTCATTTCAGGGTTTCCCATGCAATGGGGGCTTCCTCTACTTTTGAGGGGACATTTAATTTTGTAATTTAATTGAGGATAAAGGAGTATGCTCCAAAATGTTGCCTTTAGCCGAACAAATTTGAGTTCCCCATAAACCCTGCCTCCACTAATTACATGCTGCTTCCTAATAATGTGCGGGGGTGCGTGTGGTGATGACAACTTTGGAACCCTGGATTTTAATTGATTTTGAGAAATCTAGCCATACTCTTTTTTACCTAAATAGTGGTGATTTTAATTGGATTTGTGCAGTGGTATGGAAGACTTAACCATGTCAGTGCAGATTGGTTAAAAATTGAATTGCCAAATTGGAAATTAGCTCCAAATCTTCCTGCCCATAGCGCCTGTAGAGCTGAGAGAAATAACTCAAAGTGGTAGAAATGCCCTGGATTAATTGGGAGGTCTGAATACAGAAATCAGAGCAGAAACAGCTATTTTTCATATCCTATGGCTGTGCTTCTCCTGTTCACCTTCCCCTTGCTGTGAAGTTTTAATGAATTGCTATAAAGGGTGAGGTAGTTTGAATCTCAGGAAAGATAAAATCATTGGGTTCCAAGAAAAACAAAACAGATGGCATGCCTTAAAATTTTTGCTTTCAAATTTCAATTATTCAAAAATACCTTCTGCAAAGCTGGTGTCTATTTTGTAAAGGGCGTTTACACAGTAAGGAAGTTGCTAAATGAGTTGGGGAAAGCAGGTTAGACTGCTTAAGGCATTTTATTTTTATTACAACAGAAAGATTTTAATTAGTTATTTACAGTGTTTCTGACTTGGAACTGGCTGCTTATGTGGCAGAAAACACCCATTCTCTGTTAGTAAATATGGGCTGATTTCTATCCTGTTTTGCTATTTTGAATTCTATTTTAAACATTTAATTAAAGTTTAGCTTTCTATCAGATTTTTAGAGTAACAAACTTTATTCACAATCTTTAATGTACTTTACACTCTACTAAATGCCAATAACTGGTCCACCAGCAATTATGAGCATCTCCATATTTTGTGCAATGCTCTGTGCTAAGTTCTGTGAGCAAAGGTTTCATAATCTCAGGAAACTTAGAGTCTAATGGGGGAGACATGGATTACTGGAAGAGGAAGGAGAAGGGACCAACTCTTCCTGGAGGAACAGAAAAGTCTTCATAAAAGAGACACTACTTGAGACAAGAGCTGAAGGATGACTGAAGGTTTGCATGGCAGACAAGGTGGGGTTTGGGAGAATAGTCTAGAAAGAGAAAAAGCAAGAATAAAATCATGGAACCCGAGCAAGTACATGGCATATTTGGGTTATATTAAATATTTTAAGGTGGTTGGAGAACTGAATATTTGAGGGAAAGTGGCAGGAAATAAATCAAATAGTTTTCCAGTGGAAGACTTCTTTTCTCCATGGAAACTATTTCACGTCTTTACCATGCTCCTCAGTCTCTTGGGCTTCCATCCCACCATTCACTGGAGTTTCAGCTGATAACCTTGTTTCACATTATGATAACAAGAAGTCATCAAATGGGCACTTCATCTTTCCATCACCAAATCTACAAATATACCTCAACCAATCTCCCTCAACCAATCTCCATGGGTTCCTTTTATGACAGTGAGTCAGCAGATAAAATGTGAGAGGCTAGTTTCTTCCCATGTGTTTTGGATTCCATCCCCTTTTCCCTTCCCATGAAATTTTGTCTTCTGAGACTTTCCTTCTCTTCTGATTCTACCTCACTCTTTCTCTCTTTCCCAGACTATTCTCATCAGGTAACAAATGGGTTCTAATATCTCCCATCTTAAAAACAAACAAAACAAACCAATCAATAAATAAAAATATTCCTTGACCCCCACCTGCTGCTTCAATTTTAGTGGTTAAGTAGTACGTGTGCACCAACTATTTCAAGTGCTCTCTTAAAATTTCTAACTTTCCTGGGCCATAAGACTGGTTCTGGCTCATGGAGTGTGAGTGAAAGTGATATGTAACACTAAGAGCTGATATCCCTTTTCCATAGATCCTGCCACAGTGAACTTAGAGGCCACGTGTTCCAGATGGCATAATTATGGGATGGGAGGCAGGAGGGGTCATCACTGAACACCGTGTGAGTGAGACATAACCGCTGACTGTGTAAAGTCCTTGGGTTTGTCTATTAGAGGCAGCTAGCATAAATTATCCTGATACACAGAGCTACCACTCTGTTCTTCCACCTTTTCCCACAGTCAAACTCCTGTAAAGACATTTTGCAAACACTTTTTCATCTTCTTCACACGTATGCCCCTTCTATTTCACTATTCTTCTGCTCAGGTTACCAGTGACTCCCACAATACGGAAGGGGATGAATTTTTTTGTAGATATCTTACTAGACTTAGCAGAAGATAATATTGTTGATCACTTCTCTTTTAAACAGTCTTTTCTCTTGTCTTCTAGTGTTTTTTCTACTCTTTGACTCTTTTTCTCCATCTCCTTTGGTGACTTCAACTCCTTTCCTGATTTCTAAATAGCAGAGTTCCCAAGGAATTGGCCTAAGATCCTCTTAAATTCTCTTTCTGTAGTCTTTTCCTAGGTTATTTAAGACATGGCTTACAATGCAATCTCTGTGGTGGTAACTCCGAGATTTCTCCAACTCAGACATCTATTCTGAGTTCTATACTCCTCACTCCTGTAGCCAAATATTTGTCATTTTCACTAGCATTTCCTACAGACACCTCAAACTTAATATGCGCACATACACTTTTGATACACCTAGCTTCCATTTCCCAAACTGCTCTTCTTACCATTACCCACCAGAAAGTTCTAGCACCACTGACACAATTTCTGAAGTCAAGCATATGGGTCATTCTTGACAAGTATCACCACATCTTCCTGTTTATTCACAGTTCCTTGTCTGTTCAATTCAAATAAATATGCAATCCACTTCACTTGCCCTATCTCTGTCCCTGCCTTAGTTGTTATCATGATCTTCTGGCTGCTTCTCTTCCTATCTCATCTCCTAATTCATTTTCCATTCAACAGCCAGACTAATATTTTAAAGTTTCTGTTTAAGAGAGTTTCATCTATTTGAGAAGAGTATATAAATACAAATAACTGTCATCAGAAGGACATTTTAGATAAACCAATAAAAATGAAGGAAATATACAGAGACTATATGTCTAGGATGGTCAAGAAATGCGCATTAAAAAGTCTTTAGGGGGCTTCCCTGGTGGCTCAGTGGTTGGGAGTCTGCCTGCCAATGCAGGGGACACGGGTTCGAGCCCTGGTCTGGGATGATCCCACATGCCGCGGAGCAACTAGGCCCGTGTGCCACAACTACTGAGCCTGCGCGTCTGGAGCCTGTGCTCCGCAACAAGAGAGGCCGCGATAGTGAGAGGCCCGCGCACCGCGATGAAGAGTGGCCCCCACTTGCCGCAACTAGAGAAAGCCCTCGCACAGAAACGAAGACCCAACACAGCCATAAATAAATAAATAAATAAATAAAAATTGTATAACTTAAAAGAAAAAAAAAAGTCTTTAGGCACAAAATTTGTTTAAAGTGCCACCAATATGCCACAATCTCAATAGAAAGACCAAAAAAAATCATCATTTTCCCTAGACTACTACTTTTTTTATTACGAGTAGAATAAATTACATAATATCTCATTCAGTTAAAATTTCCCATCTATGATACCAGAAATTATGGCAATAAAAAGGTATCATTTGATTTGACAGTGATGTATATATATTTTTTCATGTTCCAGATATGATTCAATGTGAATGGTGAGTGACACAATTTATCCAACAAGAGTTATCCAACAGCACTGAGTGCCAATTGCCATGTTGATAATTTAATAGTGCCCATTAACATTGAACCCAATGAAAACAGAAATTAATGCATTTTCTAGATTATGGTCCAGTTAGTCTTGGTAGATTTTAACTTTTTAGCACTTAGATAAGTAGCAGTTCTGTTTCCTGAGGGTCACAGTTCTTTGAATATGTTCCCCAGAAAAGTGAGCATAGTTACAAACACATTTTATCACTCTTGTTGCTATTTTTAAAGATTGCCAGAGTTGCAAATGGTTGGTTTAAAACAGGGAGTAGTTTTTTAAAGAGGAAGTGTGTGTATATATGTGTGTGTGTGCTATGTTTGACTATTCTTATAAATGTGCACTATCCCATTTACTGAAATGACATTTGTAACTCTCATTTTTCCTTATCTCTTAAGAAATATTTTTTAGTTGTTTTAAGAATTTATGTCTTTCTAAAAACCATAATGAGATATCGCCTCACACCTGTTTGAATGGCCATTATCAAAAAGACAAGAGATAACAAATGCTGTCCAGGCTGTGGAGGAATGGAACCCTTGTGCACTATTGGAGATTGCTCAAAAATTTTAAATAGGACTGCCATATGATCCAGTAGTTCCACTTCTGGGTATATAAGGAAACAAAATAGCTCTCTCAAAGAGATATCTGAACCCCCATGTTCATTGCAGCATTATTTACAATAGCCAAATAGAAACAACTTAAGTGTCCTTTGGCAGATGAACAAATGAAGAAAATATGGTTTATATATACAATGGGATATTATTGTCATAAAAAAGAAGAAAATCCTGCCATTTGTAACAACATGGATGGACCTTGAAGGCATTATGCTAAGTGAAATAAGTCAGACAGAGAAAGACAAATACTGTATAATCTTATTTGTGGAATCTAAAAAACCTGAACTCACAGATACAAAGATCAGGTTGGTCATTGCCAGAGGTGGGAGTTGGGAGGGTGGGGTAAATGTGTGAAGCCAGTCAAAAGGTATAAACTTCCAGTTATAAGGTAAATATGTTTCAAGGATGTAATGTGCAGCATGGTGACTATAGTTAACAATACTGTATATTCGAAAGTTGCTTAAATAGTAGATCTTAAAAGTACTCATCACAAGAAAAAACACAACCCTGTGAGGAAATGTATGTTAACTAAATGTACTGTGGTAATCATTTTGCAGTATATACATATATGAAACTATAGCATTGTACATCTTGGACTAATATTAATACAATGTTAAATGTCGATTATATCGCAATAAAACTGGACAAAAAATAATTTAAGTCTCTTGTAAAGGAGTAAAAAGAGAGAACTCAAAAATGTAGAAATTTAGATGTGTTTTCAAAGAAGGAAAATATTAATACAGTATGCTGCGATGTGTGTTCTCTTCCAGTCTAGCAGCGCAGGCTACAACTTGTGCAACAGATATTGGAAACTGAATAAAGAATAAAATATAAAAGCTGCTTTTAGAAACTCTCTCAAATACCAGGGACACAAATGCTGTCATCACACTTCCCTTCCCTTAGCCAGATTACATTTCTGAATTTTGGCTTTAGGAATGCAAACATAGTAACAGACTTTCTTCCTGTGGATTGTTCAGGCTGATTAAAGTTGTGAGCAACTTACAGTCAGTGTCATATATTTCATTTTTACTGCAACTTTCCATAAAAGCTTGATGTTGTTGAATTTTTCTACACTATTTTCCTGGAACCCCAACCTCTAAAATGGTCCTGAGAAGGACTTTTGAAGTAATGGAGCCGATATAAATTAAATTCATCCACCATGATCAAGAGACAGCTGGGTGGTCATGATAGAGGCAGTGAACTTGTTGTCAGGATACCTAGATATAAATTATGGTTTGTGTCATTTATAATCAGCGAGAGCTTATTTTTCTACAGTCTCTGAGATTCTGTTGTTTTTAATATGTGAAATAGGAACAATAATATCTACTCCATATGATTGTTGGGAGGAAAAGATGTCTAATCTTTGGGAAAATATTTAGTACGGTGCCCTTTATTCAGTGGGTTCTCAAGACACGTTTTGCTAAATCTGGATCAAAATTCACATGATCAATACTAATAACCATTAAAGTTTGTATTGTGGAGTTAGAAGAGACCTTACATAATTTTTACCAATTCATTCCCTTTGTAGGAAATCAAAGCCAGTTGAACTGACTTGCTTGGGAATACACAGCTAAGGGCAGTCCTAGGGCTGAAACCTTGGTTTCCTGTGAACAGACCTGTGGGCTTTTTACCAGTGGACCCTGCTGGAAGAAAAGTGACATGGGTCACTGTGTATAACCAGACATCATGTGTTGCAGAATGTGCTTCTGTTAAGAGGAGTAGAACAGTTAGCAATTTTACAGCTGTGGTGTATGCAGGATTGGGTTCAAAAAGGGCTCTTCTGTTAGCTAACAATGATTTCTGGTAAGTCACTTCTTAACTTTGATTATGAAAAGTTATGTGACTGCACCTAGCACCATGTTTTGAATACAGAGCGTTCAATAAATATTTGTGAAATTTGGACTCATGTTGTGAAGTCATTTAATATATTCTGCCAGTCTAGCTAATTTAGGCAAAGAAAATATTTGCCTCAAATGGTCTCTTCCCCAATTCTCTAAACAATTCTTTTTTAACTCTCTGATTCTTAATGCCTATGGACGTTTAGCCATGATGAGTTCTAATAGTAGTTAACTTCCTAAGGTCACACTTCAGCAACAGAAATTGAATTGCAGCATCGAAGTAGCTGTCCCAAGTTTCTTTAGATAATCTGTTTGTGATCATGGAATTTAATTTTATTTCTTCCATCCTAGTTACTCATTCCACGTCCAGCCATGGAAGAAGGCTAGAGAAGTTTTGTTTTGTTTCGTTTTTTCCTTCCCCCCAAACGTTAACCAAAGATAAGCAGATCTGCCTGCCTGTCTTACTTTAAGGCCAAAGTGACATCCAAAAGGGGATTGCTTTTAATTGGATCTATTTATATTGTTTTTCATTTGGCTGGGGCACTGACCCATGCCAGGAGCACTTCTGCCCAGCGGCCTGCCCCAAATTGCTACAGTACTTGACCTGTTACACTCCATTTCCTGAGCTACAGTCCTGATAGAGTCTATTTCCATAACCCTCAGAACCCTGACATCACTGGCATGACAGACTTTTCCTTTAACAATGGCCTGCACCCAAACCAGCTTTCAATACACTACCCCATTATTAGAAATATATATTTTGTTAGCTATAAAATCATTTTATACTCCAGAATTACGTGATTGTGGAGTTTTTCCTATGGAAGTCCTTTAAATTCAAGCTGTCGCTTCACCCTTAGACCTGGGCAGTGGTGAGTGACTCCAGCTGGAGTTTTTCCCTCCTTCCTCAGCTGATAGGCATTATACTCATTTATTTTTCCTGTGCTCCTTGGTAACTTTTCATTAATAGAAATTTAGTGAAATCTTGAGAAAGACTCAGCTTATATAATGGACATACAATTTTCTGAATATTTAAAAGCAGTAGTTTTCTGTAGTAGTTTCTACAGTAGTTTCTGTAGTTTAAAAGCAGATTTCTATGCTCTCAAACAGATTGTGGAAGATCAGTATGCCATGGAAAGATGTCCAGTGCATATTAATATGTTAAATTTTAAAAATTGTAGAATAACATGCTCAGCATAAACCCGTATTTGACCCACACGTGCGTATATATATATATATATATATATATATATATATATATATATATATACACACACACACACATATATATGTAAAAATATAAATGAAGAGAGACTGAGAAAAAGACCTGGGAAAAAATGCACATACTGTTAACAGTAGTTATTTCTGTGAGGTGCAATTAAGGAGGATATTCCCTTTATATTTTATATCTTTCATAATAGTCTGAATATTTGCAATGAATTACTCTTTTAGTAACTTTTTGAAATCAGAATAAAATGAGTTTTTAAACATCAAGAATTAATAAAGGAAACTGGGGAAGGTTTGAGCACTCACATACTGTTCCAAGAAGATGCTTGGCTCTTCTGAGTGACACTGTGGGGAAGAAGGGACACCGTTGACATTCCTTATGAGTGTTCTGAACATTTAAATTTTATTTTTAAACTAAGTTAACCTGTTAGGGGCCCCTCCATCCTTCTATATAAAATTATCATTTTTGACCACATGTTTATGCAATTTAAAATATTTACAAAGTCAATTTCAAAAGCACATACAGGTTTAAAATCAAATTGATGAAAGGAATTTAAGTCAGAAAGCATACACCATAAAGCTGAAGTATTCTTTTGTGTTCAACTTCAGCTTCACTTCAGCATTTACTTTCACTGAGTATATATATAGTTGTATATTTTGACACTTCAACTTCTTTTTGGATTGGTATATTATAGCTCATTTCTACACAATTACAAATTAGGTGTTCATCACCATCAATTTTAAGTACATTTCTATGTTTTAGATTTTTCTTAATTAATAAGGACCTGGTTTTGCTTCACAATGTGCTCCACCCAAAATTGTATCCACACTGCCACCTCAAAAAAAAAAATCATTTTCTATTTCGAGCATTGAGTTTATATTAGCATTCAAAATAATGTCATGTATCACCTTTGAACTAAGGAATACCCTAACATTTTTCTTAGATTACATGAATTGGATGAAACAATATCACATTTATCAAAATTAATTTTTTGACATTCTATTTGAAGTATCTTATGAAACATAAAATTTACATTTTGAGTTTATGAAATTCTTCTGTTACTGGAACTAGCCTAGTAACAGCTATTGCTTCACTTTCCATATGTGCACAAGAAAACTTGGAATTGAAAGCAAGCACTTTGATCTAAATGCAAAATCAATCTTCACAAAATAAATTGTAAACATAAAAACAAACAAACAAAATTTACAATTTACTTGGGTGTGTTAAAATGTAATTTTTTTTTAGTCTTCTCCAACATTAAGTGATTTATCTACTTATGTGGGGGGAAATAGTTGTTAAATATATGTTATAGCTAAATACACAGCATATAAATTTATGTATGATAGACTTCTCTTCTTCTTTGGATGGTTTGTGATAGATTTATGTAGTTCCACAGTGTAGTATTGTTGCATTGTGTTCTGCTCAAAGTAAATATTTTAGATACAATCACTTTATCTTTTTTTATGGATAGGTGTAAGCAGAACCTTTCTGCAAGTTGTAGTCTATAAAAGAAATGTTTGTATTTGTTAAAATGGCAAGACAGATTTTATTTAAACTACTGCAGTAGGGGAGAGATTCTTCAGTATAAAATGGAGTTTAACTCCAAACACAGCAAAGATAGCTGTGGGGACTTGTAGCCAATAAGCAGAGTAAGGGGATCCATGGATGGAAAATTACAAAAAGGAACTCGATTAGATATCAAGCGTAGGGGGATTTTGCTAAACTGGATTCACAGGATTCTTGCTAAAGACAGGCCAAAATAATCAGATATCCAGGGTGGGAGGATTCTTGATGAACTGATTTAGCAGGATTCTTTGCTGAAACTGAACTGGGAGTTGATGGCAGGTTGAGAAGAGGGCACAGAGGAACCTGATTAAAGTTTGGTCAAGGAGGGAGTCTTTGTCTGGTCTTATAACTGGTATTTGAGGAGCACCATGGTAGGTTTAGGGGATCCAGTGTTTACTAACCAAGACTGCTAGAGTTTCCTGCACAATTTAGTGCATTTCTACATCACTGCACCTGCTTATGGGAGGAAAGTGACATGTGAGCTTGCCTGGCCCATGAGAAAAGTGCAGAAAATTGATTCATTCAACAGCTCAAGCAAGGCCAAACTTTTCTGTGTGCAGCAGAGCATATTTCAGAGTGCTGACTGCAATCAGGCTGCCTGGACTCACATGGATCTCAGCTTTAACCCCTTGATAGCTCTATGACCTTGGGCAAGGTACCTCTAGGGCTCTGTTATTTTGTTGGTAAATAGGAATGATAATGGTAACTGTCTCATTATTGTGAGTATTAAATGAGTTTAACTGTGTAAAGACCCTATGGCCATAATAAATCATCAAATGAATTAGATTTATTTATACAAATAAGTGCTTTTAATATTATCTTGCCTATAATAAGTGTTCAGTAAGTGTTTCCTCTTGAGTTTGTAATACTAATTTTCTTCCTAGTGAGTTTTCCTTAGGATCTATTTTGCCTTCTCTAAACCCCTCACTAGAACTTTCTCTAATGCTTGGTTTTTTCCACATCATTGCCACGACCAGATTTTAGCATTAAAAAAAATCACCAATCTAACAGGGGCAAAAGCCCATCACAGTCTTGTGTTTGATTCATTATTAAGCTTAAGCATTGTTTCAAAATTCTGTTCAGCATTCATATTTTTCTTTTTATTAACTCCTCATGTCACTTGTTCGTTTTTAATATGTTGCTTAACTTTTTACTATTGCTTTGAATGGTATTTATAAAGAAAATTATCCTTTGTTCATCATTTAAAAAAGAACTTTTCTAAACTCTCTTTAACAAGTCTGAGATTACTCTCTTTATCATTTTTAGAAGTAGATCTTACTTATTTTCTGTTTGCAGGCGTCTAGAGAGTTTTTACAGTATTTAAAGTGTTTCATTATCCTGAGCAAAGGATGTGGGAGAATAGAGTTTCTATTTAATGATGGGGATATTGAGTTCCCATAACACATATATCTGATGATTTCAATTTATTATTTATATAAATATATGTTCACAAATTAAATCATAACATTCCCCTATTTAAAAACCTGTGATGTAGTTTATTCTTCTTCCTTAAGATTAAACTTAAACTTTTTACCATACCCTCTAAAGTCCTGCATGTTAAACCCTTTAAACATCTGCCACATGAGGGCTTTTTACAATTCATTAAATTTGCAAATGTCATTTGGTCTTGGAGCCTTTGCATGTGCTGTTTTCACTGCCAGGGATGCAGCTCCTTCCATTCTTTGTATGGAAAACTCCTTTTCAGCACTTTTTTTTTTTTTTTGACATCTTTATTGGAGTATAATTGCTTTACAATGGTGTGTTAGTTTCTGCTTTATAACAAAGTCAATCAGTTATACATATGTTCCCATATCTCTTCCCTCTTGCATCTCCCTCCCTCCCACCCCTCTAGGTGGTCACAAAGCACCAAGCTGATCTCCCTGTGCTACGCGGCTGCTTCCCACTAGCAATCTATTTTATGTTTGGTAGTGTATATATGTCCATGCCACTCTCTCACTTTGTCCCAGCTTACCCTTCCCCCTCCCCGTATCCTCAAGTCCATTCTCTAGTAGGTCTGTGTCTTTATTCCTGTCTTGCATTTTTGTCTTAGTTAAAATATTACCTTCTCAGAGAGACTGAGTTAAAATATTACCTTCTCAGAGAGACTGACCCTAACCACATCTATCATTCTCTGTATCAGTCTTTTTTTTTTTTTTGCATCCTGAATGACACTTATAAGTTTAAATACTTTATTGGTTTGCTTAACTGTTTGTTCTTTGTATATGTCACTAGAATGCAACTTACATAGTTTAAATTATACATTTGTAAATTATTATTGATAAACTTTCTCATTTTACCAGTTTTTCAAAAGTTATAATGAGAAGTATAACTTTTAGTTTAATTTTGTAAGTGAATTTCATACACTTTAATGTTGGTGGGAAAGCTATCATTAAATTAATTTTAAAACCCATGGAAATTGTTTTCATTGAATCAACAAATCCTCTGCCTTGTTGTGAACCCATGAAAAATCTATGCTGTGATCAAGAAGCAAAACTGACTGCTTAGAAAATTACAATGAACCTGTCTATTTTCATCTTCTAGTTTGAGATAAAAGGAGGAAGAGTGTCAAATCAAAGTAAACAGAATGTTTACTCTGCTTTCAGTTTTAATAATTAAATGTATTATTCACAATTAAGGAGTTTAACTGACACACACCTACCTTCCCTGTTTTTCCATGATGCCACATATAGTTTTCCTTTTATTTTTCCCCAAACCTCCTTATATCTCCCTCACCTACTTTAAATAAACAAATCTATGTAAATTTCTTTGCGCATTGAATGCAAAGAAGGTCTTATACTTTGTTGATGGATATCTGGACTAATTCATAATTTATATTTGGGTCCTGATTATAATATTTATATTTGAAAACAAATTCACCATTTTGTCATATCATATAGTTATATTTGCTTAAAATTTCAACAACAATTTTACAAATATTTTCTGAGCATCTATTATAGCCAAAGCACTGTGCTAGGTACAGGATATATGCTGGTGAATTTAAAAGATTCAAATTTTGGACAGATTCAAACTGGCCTTCTTCTAACTTAAAGTCACTAATCACCACTTACAGGCCATGTGTAACTTATATAGAATCTTTCAGGTGCTACAAAGGGTAATTTATTTTATGTCTCTGTCTGACCACAGCGTATACAAGAGCTGTCACTACGGCTTTTTTTACAGTGTAATGAATATCGGTACTTTCACCTGCCCAGCCCTTCCTTTTTCTGGTATGAGAGAACTCATTATTTTTCTTTTTTAGTCCATGTGATTTGAGTGGGACTGATGCTGCCACCTGGAATGGCCACATGAGTTGGGCCTGGCCAAAGGGAATAGAATAACCCAAAGACCCAGCCTTTTGACTAAAAGTAGATATGTGAGCAAGCCAGGAAGTCAATATCAATCCGAGAATTTTGCCAGAAGAACTGGAAAATGAGTGCTCTCTTTCGACAGTTTTGTTATGCTGGAGGAATGTGAAAGAGAGCTGCTGCCAGAGAATGAAGCCAATACAGAGTCAAGTGCAAATTACACATCCCGGACTTTGTTCCTAGCAGCCTTGCATCCAATCGGGCCTGAAGAAAGATTTTTCCTTGAACTTTTCACTTATTTGAGCCAATAGATTCTCTTTTTAAGTGAATTTTCTTTTTAAATGTTGTAATCAAAATAGCTTAGAAAAATATACATACTAACTGCTGAGTTTGTATCGAGCCATTATCTCTAGAACACAACGAATTGGGAGCATGCTCAGAGAAGTTACAACTATTTCCTACGATGGTTGCTTGTAGGAACCAAATGGGTCAGCCTAGGAAGGAAGATGGAGAGAGAGCTGACAAGACAACTGGAGTAAACATCCATGCATGGCCTGGAGAACATTGTAATAACAGTTACTCCTTCCTGCAGAGACGTAGAATCAGAAAGACAGCCTTAGTTACACTGACCGTTGGGAAGCAAAACTCAGTTGTAACGTAACAGTTATTCTGCTTTTAATAGTTAATAAAGAGATATTTTAACAAATGCAAAATAATGTCCAATGGGCTAGTTATATGGAAGAGAAAACAGACTTGCTCTGTATGCCTCAAATAGGACAGTGTGAGCCCCAAGAAAGTGACTGCAGTTCCAGATGAGGAAAATTTTTCTGAACAAGTTTTCTGAAGAGTAAATGGACCTTTCTGAGAAGTATCTCATCACTAGAGCTTTTCCTTTACGTGGTTTTCCAGATAACCACCAGGTGTCAATGTTGACAGGCAACTTAAGCACATAAAAGTAGGCTGAACATAAATCCCTTTCTTATCCTGTCCAATCCTGAGATGAGACGGTTCAATGAAAGTGGTAATCCCGCTTGATTTGGCAGTTATTCTACCTAGATCATTGAAACACTCCATTCTTCCAGGAAGGAGACATTCAATTAACTCTATTTTGCGTCTAGCTCTCTATTGAAATATGCTAAGGTTGACATAGAAATAGAGTCATAATAATTATTTTCTACATTGAAATGACCAATGAAAAACAAAAGAAAACAAAAGACATGAAAAACTCTCTACCTGGAGTTTAAAAGGGAGCAGGAATTCAGCAATCTTCCAATTGTTTTGGTCAATAGAGACTGCTAAGCTATAAGATGTAAGTAATTAAGTGATTTGGATTTTTAGATCAATAAAATTATGCATTTAACAAATCCTCATTCTCCATCATGTGGATCCTTGTTTTTCAATTGTTATGTAGCTTTTAATGTGTGAAACTATTTCATAATTAAAATTCTATATTTATTAAAAATAAATTATTATTATTAAAAATAATAAGGACATGCTCTTTTAAGTGTATAATAGAGTAAATGTAGGATTCCTGACTAAAATACATCCTTCTACCCTGTGGAGAGGGCACAAGGAGGTGATCCAGAGAATAGATTTGGGAGGAAGACAGCCTTGGGTTCAAATCTTTTAATAGTAGCTTTATAGATAAGTGACCCTGGACAGGTTATTAATTTTCCTCAGCCTCAGTTTCTTCATCTGTAAAATGGAGATAGTCTGCTCACCAAATCTATCTTTACTCCAGTTACCTCTCCTATAAGTCCTATTCATCTTTTAGGGCTTAGCCTAAAGATTTTGTGACCCCTAATTTTGGTCTCTGTTATATGCATCAGACCACCTCAACCGTTCATTTACAGTAATTATTTTAATTGTAATTTTACTGTTTTTTTTCTTAGGCTATTATGGTTTTAATCTCCCCTCTCTTTTCTGTCTTAATCCTTTCTGGAACATCGCTTCCTCACACCATGCCTGGCACATAGTGGTCAATAAATATTTGCAAAAGAATAAACGAAAGACTCCTACACAAATTCAATGAGAGAATGCACACAGAGCACCTAGAAAACACTGTTTTATTATTGTAAGAAACTGCTATTAATTAAAGCTTTGCACCATCCTCTCCTTTACCTACCAGAGTCTTGTCAGAGCAACCTTCAAAATAGAAATGACACTATAAATTCATTTAAGTATTTATAAAATTTCTTCACAGAACCTACCAAAATCATAATTATAGAGCTACTTATGTTTTTTACTATTTTACTGTCTCTGTCTGCCACTAGATGTTAAACTCGTTGAAGGCAGGGCCTATGCCTGGCTTATTCCTTGCTGTAGAACCAGTTCATCTCACAGTGCCATATCACGGAATTTGAGATTTCTCCTAAGGGCAATGAAATCCTTGAAGCATTCCCAGCAGGGGAGCATTTCAAGCATTTCAGCTATCAGACTTGATAGCTTAGAAGATCACTCTAGCTACTGGATGGAGACTAGGTTCATGTAGGTCAAGGTGTATGTGGACAGAGCAGCTCTGAGGCTGTTGCAGTTTTCTGTGCAAGAAATTGGAATGGCTCAAACTAGGGTGAATGATAGCAGAGATACAGAGACATAGACTCAAAGTATGTTCTGGAAGTAGAATCAACAGAGATTGATGACTTATTACATGACAGTAAGTAAAGAAGGGAGATAAATCTGTTATTTTTACCATTATTACTAACAAAAAGTACAAGTACTTTCATTTAGTTAGATGGTTGGTACCATATGTGTGCTGGGAAGGAGTGGGTTATCAAAGCAAAAGTGATAAAGTGATAAAATACTTCTCTGTAGAGATTAAAAACATGAATAGAATCAGCAGCTAGTTTGTAAGTTAGATTTTTAGCAATTTTTACCCCATCCAACAATAGTGGGTGGGAAGAAGCTTCAGACTTAAAGAGCAGGGCATACATTGAAGGCAAAGTTACTTTGTTCCCCATCCCCTCCCACCGTTATAGAGGTATAACTGACAAATAAAATTGTAAGATGTTTAAAGTGTACAATGTGATGATGTGATATATGTACACACTGTGAAAGGATTCCCCTCAATTAATGCATCCATCACCTCACATATTTACCTTTTACTTATTAATTATTTGGTGAGAACATTGAAGTTCTACTCTCTTAGCAAGTTTCAATTACACAATACAGAGTTATCAAATACAGTCATCATGTTATGTGATTGAGCCTCAGACCTTATTCATCTCATAACTGAAAGTCTGTACTTTGTTTTCTGTGGAGCAGGGAGGGGGTCGTGGAATTGGTTAATAAGGGGTTGTTTCCAATCTAAACCACTGGGGTATCTCCCTATTTCTTTCACTGTGTGTGGACAGATGAGACTAGGGGTCAGATATTGCAGATGTACCTGTGTCCTACACAGTTAGAATGAATGCCATGACCAGAGTGCAAAAAGGAGATCAGTGAGGTAATTGACATTTCTGAGACAAGTAGCACTTGTACAAAGAAAATACAACTTGGAACAAAAGAAATGGTAAAGAGAAAGGAATAAAGAAGCCTAATTCAGTGAGCACAGCATAAGAGAGTTTGGTCAAAGTGATATGAACACAATCTGAAGGGATGTAAGAGGTCAGCTTAGGAGAAAAGGGAGAATGACCACCATGTATGGAGCCCCATTCAATGATGGTGCCGGGGCAGGGCACTGTCATATGCTGTCATGTTTAGTCCTCCTTAAAACCCTTGGAGGTGACTTTTTTCATTTCTCAGAGAACGAAACAGATTTAGCAGAGTTTCATCACTTGCTTATGTTGACGCATTAGTCAGTGGCAGAGGCTGGACCAGTTCCCAGGTTTGTCTAACTCCAAAGCTTTTTTTCTCTTTTTTTTAAAACACATTATGCCATAGTTCCCAACTCAAAATCTTTCAGGGGCAAGGGAGGTAATAGAAATGAGCAAAATTGGCTAGGGTGTGAGGCATCAGGTGTGTAGGACACATTGGCAAACTAGAGAGAGTGTGGTATGCCTCCTTTAAAGCGGGCAGTGCCCATTTAGCTTCAGGAAGATACTGCCTGGTGGGCATGTGGGCTTGATGTTGTCAGATCTTCCAACTTCATAAGACAAACTGAGAATTTATGTTTTTATGTGAAATCTCTTAATTTGTAGATGCTGCTAATTAATTCAGTATTTTAGAAAGCTGTTGACTGATCAAACAAAACTCCTCTAAAAGCTGAATCCATCCCAGTGACTGCAGGGTGGTGACCTTTATGTTACACCCTGCTGCTTGAGGCTCACTTGGCAGTTAGCACATTCAAACCCTTTGTGACATAATGACTGGAGACTGTGTGAATACATGGGCAGTTAAAAGGCTCTAGTCACACAGAACCAAAACAGGTAATAAATGGAAAAGCAAGTACTAGACAAAGATAGCACTCTGCCCCTGTCACTGGAGGGATTCTGGTTAGAACAGGAATGAAGGTGGATAATATACCTATACCCATGGTCTTTGGGGCTGGCTCATGCCAGCTTATAAGAACCGAAATGTCAAATATATAAGAATTGTGTTAGTTGGTATTAAAGAATAGTTAGCTTGTGGGAGAATTTATATCAAAGGAATCTGCAAACAGTAAAAATCAGAGATTTTTTCCCCCAGAGAGTTGGTTTACCAGCACTTCAGTGCCTGTAACTTTTGAAAATGTTTATTTACTAAACAAAACCACTTAAATTTATTTATCTTTTTTAATAATACGATTTGGTTAACCCCTAATAATCCATCTGTCTCTAAAGTACTAATTTAATAAATATATTAAGGAGTTTATGTTCAGGTGAGCTCAGCTTATCATTTCATTTCCATGTTGGTGACCCTGCAAGGATAATTTTAAGACTGACATCTGAGAAGCAACTATTGCAAAAACTGCATCCTGAGCAGGGAATAACTTATCACATAATTAGTTTTAAATAATATCTGTGAACATTTAGAGAACACTTCTACTTTCCAAGGTATTATTCTAAGAGATAAACTCAATTTAATCTTCACAGCAAACCTATGCGGTGGAAGTTTTAATGCTATTATTTTATTGATTAGGAAATTGAGGTCCAGAGAGGTCATATAAACAGTAAATGGTACAGTTGTGATTTGAATCAGGCACTCTCACTCTAGAGTCTGCTGTACTACTGTAAACTGTATTTACTGTACACTGCACTGCTAAAAATATTAATGGCCTCAAAGTGAATTTTTTGATTGGATCAACCTGTACACATATTTATCAACAAGGTAGTACAAGAGATAATAAGGGTTAAGTAACAAGCACAGTTCCTGGATCATAGTGGGTGATAAATAAATGCAATTTCTTTCCCTTCCCCTCCTGAACGCTATAGATATTTCACAAAATCATTACTGGACAGAATTGCCCTGCTTTGTCTCCACAAACTTGGTATATCTTAATAGGAAATAAAAGCAAAGAAAATTGTCCAAACTTACATAATAACAAACATTCAGGTATTGAGAAACAATAGGGGTACTGAGTTAAGTTCCCCTTTTTAAATAAAATATTTTTCTGTAAACGTTATGTTTTGAAAGGCCCAGCTACATACCCTTAAAATAATTTTTCCTGTGCTTTCCACCTGCTCTTTGAAAGAGTAAGTAAATTATGTAAGTTGCCTCTCTACATAAATTAGCATAGTGGGCTGTATGGTGTCAGGTATTTTAAGTCCCACATAATTTTATGCTTTTACTAATGCAGTTATGTGTTAGACACTGAGATTAGAACACGTATTCAATTGTTATAGGAAATCTGAAAAGTATAGTTTTGTTTACTTGTACATGCGTGTTGTAGACATTTACTTGTAATGCTTTCTGTCACATTGCTGTAGATACATTTTAAAATTTCTCAGTGTCCCTGAATATAAACTTCTTTAATACTGATCATAAAAATATTACTATAAATTTATAGTGTTTACATTAATTTTGTGCTTCTCAAAATTATTTTGGGCCTGAGGAAAGAAAATTCCTTTCCCTAATTTGTCAAGTAGCCAAAGGACTAATTGTCTCTTTCTTAAAATTTTTATTCCATCCTAAATAAGTTGTGAAGAATTATTTTAATATCATCTTTGTACTCAAGGTTCCCAGATTTAGCCAAATTTAGGAAATTAATCAGTTTCTCATGAGATAGTATGACACTTGACAAAGTTTATGGTTACAATGTAAATGATCCATATCTACTTAATGCTATAAAAAGGAAATATTGGAATGCCCTATATCTTTTAGGGGGCTTGGGAGATAAAATGGGAAAAATAAGTGAAAAGCAGCATGGGAAAGGATTTATAAGTGCTGAATCTTGTGGAGAATACAAATCAAGGATTTGGGCAGACAAGAGAAGAATAACTTCAGGTCAGGTGCTAGGCATAGCTTTGGCCCCAGTCCTTGGATGAAAGGGTAAGTCAGGACCAGACTTGTTGGGGAAGCTTTATGGAGGAAGTGGGATTTCAACGGGATCTTGCAAGAGAGGTAAGTGTTAAATACACAAAGCAGAGGAGGAAAGACCCTCTAGATTGAATGAATCAGGGTAAGGATTAGCATTTAATGTATGCAGGGCAGTGGTGAGCCAGTCTGGCTGGAAAGGAGGACTCCTACTTCGGACATAAAGCTCTAACCACTTGGACAGACCAAGTAAGCTATGTTTTCTTTTTCCAGATATGAATGATTCTAGAATTATAATGACATAAACCATCTGAGAAGGATTATTTATCTGTTCTTAAAGTTGTATTCTTAGAAGAATAATGACAAATCCAGAACTGAAATATAATGATTGATTCATTCAACAACTTATAATGAGCACATTAGATGTGCCAGGCATCCTTCGATATACTGAGACATAAAACCGAGCAAACCATATTCTTTGTCCTTAAGGAGTTAGCCATCAAGTGGAAAAAAAGATATAGATAAACAAATAATTAGAATAACTTTGATATATGTATTACAATATGTGTTTTGTTCAAATGGCCATGGGGGAATGGAGGGAGGACTGACTCCTTTTGAACAAGATGGACTGGATATCTTCAAAAAGGAATTGATATTTGAGCTTGACAAAGAGCATTACACAGAAGACAGTGCAAAAGAATATGAGTGCAAAGGCCGGAAGACTTCTGTTGTTAGGAGCAACCACTGAGCCTGGGTCAGACAGAGGCACAAGATAATTCACAGCTCCTCTGTGTGTGTGTGCGCGCGCACGTGCGTGCACGCTCCCGTGCATTTGGGTTGAACTAACGGCAGAGGAGGGGTTGTAGAGAGAGTCTTGTGATGGCATTATGCTGTCTTATGATAACCTGCTTGGCCCTGAAGGCTAGGGTTAGTTGAGAGCTGAACTCATCATTGAAAGTGAACTGGAGATTGGACACTTCTGTTACATGTCTCTAATCATAAAAGCAATTTATTTGTTTCATATTGGAAAGTGATGTTGTCAGTGGTGTTATTTCCTTCATTGAACTGAAGATTGACTTTATGCTGTTCAGTTGCAAGCACCATAATCTCTCCTGTGACCTTGTGCTCTAGTTACATGCAAACCTACTTGGCTACAGTCTGGATATTATTGACAATACGTAATGCATTGCTAAGTCATTGAAAATATGCCACCAGGCTTTGCTCCGAAGAAGTGTATTACACTGCTGTATAGATGACCTTTCATTGCTCAGACTCCATTAGAAGGCTTGAGCAGCCCAATTCTTCCCCTATACTCCAAGGTATAGTGTTTCTGAGACCCTGTGGAACATCTTTAACGGCACTTTGAGAAAGCAAATAAATATTTAGGATTTTTACTATAGACCCTCAATGCTATGTAGAGAAGCTATGCCACATGTGATACCAACCTACTCATTCATTTATTTTTCTCAATAAGCATTTATTGAAAGCTCATGGCACTTTGCTTAGCATTAAGAAGTCAACATTGAATAAGCTACAAAGCCTGCCCTCAGAACTTTAGTGTCAAATGGGAATATATATATATATACACATATATATAAAATACAGTGAGGTATTTGCCATAATGAATCTGCACAAAATGTTCATGGGGATAGAAGTGGGAGCACTTAACTAAGTCAGCCTTGGGGAGTCAGGGAAGACTTCCAAGAGGAGGTGATGTTTGAGTTGATACAGAGGAGCCAGGTGAGTGGGGGGACCTGCTGCATGGGGAGATGCTGGGCTTGAGACTTGGGGGAATAGAGTATCAGATTATGAAGAGATTTGTATGGTCAAGAGACTGAATTTCACATTTAAGACAACCATAACCTAGAAGGCTTTAAATAGGAAGAAAGAGAGTCTAATTTGGATTTTCAGGAAGATCATTCCAGCAACAGTGCAGAGGCTGGGATAGAGAGAGTGGGGTACTCGGGCTGCAGTAATCTAGGCAGGACTGGAGAGACCTAAGAAGGCCCATACAAGTGGTCAAGAAAAGGGTGAGAATAGACTCAATAGAAATAAGAACTATTTAAGTGTTACAATTAACCATGATATGACTAATTAGATATGAAGAACAACAGGGAGAGAGAGACACTTTAGATACTTACATAACTCTTTTAGGTATTAATTTCTGAATTGATTCTCATTAGCCGTGAATGGTCAGGCTTAATTCATGTAGCCATTCCTAATGGGTAAATTAGACCAAAAGGTTTTGTTTGACCCTTGGACTTTCCTCTTTGGCTTTTGTGAATGTAATGTTGGCAACAGGTGAAAAGTCATGCTCAGTGTTGAATGGGTAATAAAGAAAGTGTGAGAGAGAGGAGAAGAGAAGGCGAAGTAGGAAAGGGGGAGAGAAAGGGAGAAAGAGAAAGGGAGAGAGAGATTTTTCTAGTGCTGGGCCTTCCATGGTTGATAAAGTCACTTATTTAGAAGTGACAAGTTAAGTTTTGGTACGGGAGAGATGGGAATGGTGAATGATTAGTTTTGGAGTGAAGTTAATTTAGGGTACTGAGGCTCAGAGCACAGGTTGTCTTGTGGGCATTTAGTGTGATGCTCAGAAGGTAAACAGGTAAAAGAAATAAGAAGGTGACAGTTGAAACCAGAGGATGTACAAGGGATAAATGAGGTCTTTTTTAAAATAATGAAGAATATGAGAAAAATAAAAGACAAAAACCTAGAGATTGCTAATTCTTAAAATGTTGAGTTAGAAAAATAGGAAATTGTGGTTAGAAAATGGGAGTCAAAAGGGAATATGGATCCTGTTTAGAGAGTTGTGAAAGTTACAAATAAAGCAGTGCCATGATTCCTAGCTTTGAGGAATATACACTTTAGAAAATCTATATTATGATTGGTAATGGTTAAGAAAAGTAACACTGGTCTCCCAAATTGTGCAAATAATGCTTGTTCTATAAAAATAGGCATGGAGCTACTTTATTATAGCCTCTGTAAGAGGTAGAACTCATTTGTTGCCAGTGAAAGAAAACCTGGCTCAAATAGGTTTATGGAAACGTAATTTTATTAGCTCACATAAGCAAAAATGTTCTGAGTTAGTCCAAACTATAGGTGCTGGTTTAGGTTAGTTTTCCCTAGAAAAAAAACCTAGATGCAGACCTAGAAGTAGAAATCTGAGTGCATGTTGTCTGTGACATGATCTCTGGAGCACCATCTGTGGAGTGGGGAATTGAGTAGGTCAAAAAAGAAGCCAATGTAGGATGAAAAAATGAGCACGTTATCATTGTGGGTAACCTAGACTCCCTCTGGGGGTGTAGACTATGACTAAGAGCTGTTCTGCTGAAGAGGAGAAGAAGCTAGGATATGCAATGATGGAAGCTCTTCTATCGTTGGTTGAGTGCTCACAGGCACATTGACTCACAGGCACTTCTGCCTGCCACAAATACAGGCTGAATACATTTTTATGGCCAGAGAGAGGCCATGGACAGAGTTACAGGCTCTTGCAGTTGGAAGCTCTAAGCATGCACAGTGATGTCGATTGCAAAAGGTGCATGGGAATGGGGGATCACTGAGCCTCACCTACAGTCCACTCTTGCACGACTTAGACCTGCTCTTTCCTTATGTTAACATGTTCACTCTGTTTTATCATTGGTTCCTCAAGTTGGCAGCTGGCTACGATTTATGGAAAAAAAAAAAGGCATTAGGAAGTTAGTGAAACTAGCAGCAATCACCTAGTTAAAGCAATATTCCCAAATGTGTATAGGCTATCTCCAAATTCAAAAGACCTACCAAACATGGAGATATGGAACCTCTTTCTTAATGATAGGAATTGGGAGGTACAGGGTGCAATAATTTCCTTTAACTTGGGGGTCCTAAAATCCCAAAACTCTGAATCCCTAAAAACTTACGTAGTAGTCCCCTTAATCTTTGTAGAGTTTATCACCTACCTTCTGTTTCACATGTATCTTCCCAGAGCATCCAGAGTACTTGCAGTTTCCTATTGAGCTGTTTGATTGACTTAATATGATTACTAAAGTAGATCAACATGTTGATTTTTAGAAGATCAAGATAATTGATGTCTAAGATGATCAAGGTCTCTTTGGACTATGCTGTGACAGACAGCAGGAGAGTTAACATAGCCCTGGAGTAAGTCTATGAATATTTGCATTCCAAGTGAATGAGTTCCTGTTGGGTTTGAAAAATTTCAACTGCCAGATGTGGTTTTTGCAGGAGCCATGGTAGTGCATTATGGGATAAAATGGGGGCAGCCTCACCATCATTTAAGTCTTTGTATCAATCTAGGATGCTGGGTTGCTTTTGAATTTCTATCTTGCTGGGACGTGGGACAGTTTTAGGGGCTTCCCCTTGGTCTTTACTACCATAATTGATCTGATTCCATAGGTCCCGAACCTGGTGAGCATTCTACCAGGTGCTAAGTATATCTATCTTGCTTCAGGATCTAAGAAAATGACCATAGAGTAGGCATTGGGCACAGTGGACTCAACATTCTATAAGATAAACTTAGACCAAGACTCCATTAATCAATTGGCTTCTATATGTCCCCACCCTATATGAGGGCTATGATGGTATTTTGGTATTGATGACAGCTACTACCCATTATCCAACATCTCTCAAAGATTTAGGTATTCATCTGTCCTTGGAGGCAGTTTTCGATGAATGTTTTTAGGTCATGTTGGGAAAGTTTGGGAGGAATCACTATTGTATATACTTCCTATAACTTTCAGGGTCCTTCTTCAAGGGCGACTGGCCTACTCTTCAGTCAGATGTTCTGTGTTTAAGAACTGGCTCACGTCTAGAAACTGGATGGCAGATGAGATTTTCCCTTTGTGTCACCTGACATCAAAATTCTGCTTGTGTGATCTCAGTCTTTTTTTGGTTATATTAGTGAAGTAATACCCTAACTGGCTGAACATCTATCTGCCTTGCCCCTAGGAACACCATGGTCTAATTGGCATCACTACAGATGCCTTTGTGTCAAGGTCATTGGCTGTCCTTTAGATCTTACTGACCTATAATGATAGTTGCGCTCACCTTGCTTGCCCCAGATGGTTAAGTACAATCTCCTGGCCTTTGATATTCCAGAATCCTACCATCTCCATTGACATTAGGGAGCCCACTTCCAGAGCAGTATCTCCTATCATCCTCCCCTGCCTATGGAGGGCAGCCTCAACTGAGACCATCATTGATTCTGGTGCTCCCTCCCTAGCGCATTACTAAAGAAGTGAAGGAACATCCTTTAGGCCCTCCTGGGGAAAAGAATTAGTTGTGGATTAGATGGATTAAATGGACTTTTAAAAATCCATTCTAAAATGACCACTTCCTTGCCCATTTTTTCTTGTGGTAAGACACTTAACATGAGGCCTATCATCTTAAATTTTGAAGTGCACAATATTGTATTGTTCACTATAGGTGCTATGTTGTACAGCAGATCCCTAGAACTTATTCATTGTGCATAAATAAAACTATATACCTATTGAACAACAACTACCGATTCCCCCTTCCCCAGCCCCTTGCAACCACCATTCTATTCTGTTTCTATGAATTTGACTGTTTTAGATACCTCATTTAAATGGAATCATGCAACATTTGTTCTTCTGACTGGCTTATTTCACGTAGCATTATGTCCTCAAGATTCATCTATATTGTAACTTATTGCAGGGCTTCCTACTTTTTAAGGCTGTTATAATATTACATTGTATGTATATACCACATTTTCTCAAGCCATTCATCTATCAGTGGACGTTTAGGTTGTTTCCATATCTTAGTTATTATGCAAACTAAAAACTTCTTCACAGCAAAGAAAACAATTAACAGAATGAAACGGCAACCTACAGAATGGGAGAAAATATTTGCAAACTACTTATCTGATAAGAGGTTAATATCCAAAATATATAAGAAACTCCTATAAATTAACAGCAGAAGAACAAATCATGCAAATAAAAAAATAGGCACAGGACCTGAATACACATTTCTTCAAAGGAGACATACAAATGGCTAGCCGTGTATGAAAAGGTGCTCAACATCACTAATCATCAGGAAAATGCAAATCAAGACCACAATGAGATGTCACCTCACACCTGTTAGGATAGCCACTATATTTTTTAAAAAGGTAATGTGTGTTGGTGAGGGTGTGGACAAGTTGGAACCCTTACACACTGTTGGTAGGAGTGTAAAATGGTGCAGCTACTTTTGAAAACAATATGGAGGTTACTAAAAAATTAAAAATAGAACTACCATATTATCCAGCAATCCCACTTCTGGGTGTATGTCCAAAATAATTGAAATCAGGATTTTGAAGAGGTATCTGTACTCATGTGTTCACTGCAGCATTCCCTGCACCTTTTGATCCCTTTTTTCTCAGTCTTCCACCAAGGTAGTTGCAATCTCCCCACCGTCTTTACTGAAGATCACCATTGTTTCTGAGCTCCAAGGAACCGTTTTTAGCAATAAATTAGGATCAGCTATAGGCATCCTTTCCAGGAGTTAAAACTTCAGTCATAGGCATATGCTCTCACATAAGTAAACTCTTCTTTATACAGGTTTATATTACATCCTCCCTAGTCAAATGTATTTGTTTCCTATTAATGCTCTAACAAATTACCACAACTTTAATGACTTACAGCAACATGAACTTACCTTACAGTTTTGGAGGTCAGGAGTCTAAAATGTATCCTCAGGGCTGCATTCCTTTTGGAGGGTCTAGGGGAGAATTCATTCCCTTGTCTTTATCTAGCTTATGGAGAACACCTATATTCTCAGCTTGTGGCCCCTTCCTCCAGCATCTTCTCTCCTCCCTCTGACTTCTGTTTCCACCCTTACATCTTCTCTCTTCAACCTAGCCTCCTGCTTCCCTTTCATAAGGACCCTGTGATTACATTGGGCCCACTTGGATAATCCAGGACAATCTCCTCATTTTAAAATCATTAACTTAATCACACCTGCAATTTAAGAGAACATTCACAGGTTCTGGGGATATATTTGTGTGAGGGGGGGTGGGGGGGTGTATTATTCATCCTACCACAGCCAGTATCCTCAAGAACCACTCCCAGATATCGTCCCCAATTCCTGCTGATACATATGTATTAGTCTGGTCCTGGAGCTCTTTCTATAAATTAATAATCCTTGTCATCCCAGAGTACAGATAGTATTTTCCTGCTTGTCCTTATTAGTAATTTTGTCCCTTCCTTCCCTCTACCTCCCCCACCTCAGGTCATTTGGCAAAGTCTGGAAATGTTTTTGGGTGTCACCATTGGGCTCCTACTGGCATCTAGTGGGTAGAGGCCAGGATGCTCCTAAAAGGTGCTCAGGACAGCCCTCAAAACAACGAGTTACGCTCTTCAAAATGTCACTGTTGAGAGACCATGGCATATGTCTGAAAAGGAAGAGCATAATTTGTGAAATGCCTGCGCAGCTGAGGCCTTTTAGGAATCTCCACGCAGGGTGGCTGTTATCCTCTAACAAGGAGAAAGGAGCCACTTCTCTTGGCCAGAAGGTTCAGGGTCATCTGTACTTCAGTTCTTTCAAGCCCATCTCCTGCCGCTGCCCCATCCTAAGCCTTAGGACCTCATTCCTTCCCTTTCAAGTTTCTGGCTTTAGAGTAGGAAAGTTGCCAGGGCTCTAAGCTTCTTTTGTAACACGATCCTTATAATCAAATCTTGGGCCTGATTTGCAGCACAGTCACCCCTCTGCCTGCAGCTAATGATAATCCCTTTTAATAGTTGGCTTATTTTCTTCCTTCAGGGATTTTTTTGCTCAAAACAACAGCCTACCGACTCTAGAACAGTTGTAATTACCAACACCCTCATGTCTTTCAAAGCCTTATTTCATAAGCTTCTGCATCGCCTTCCATTTCTACCCCATCCCAATCTACCACAGGGGAGTTTCTTAATAATCTTGATCCTATGTCAAGTCAGGGACTCCACTGCACAAACCAGCAGTGGTGGCCTTGCTGTCAGTTGGCCAGCGAGAGAACCAATTCAAGCATTCCACCTCGAGGGCCAGCTTCCTGGGGCTACTCAGGTGTCAAATGTCTTAGGTTGGATTCTCCTGGAAGCAGACTCCAAAAGAAGGCTTTGTGCACTTTTGTACTTATTTTGGAAGTAATCCCAAGGAAGAATTGGTAAGGGATTTTGAAAGCAAGAGAGGAAAGGAAGGAAGCCAAGTAAGGACGTGCTAACAGCTTACCTCTGTGGAAAAGTGGGTCTCACCTGGGATGTTACAAAACAGTCTCAGAGTTATTCCAACTCCAAGGAGTGAGGAAGTTGGGTTATTTTTCCCCTAATTCTTATTTCTCATTCACTTTTGACTATTCCAAGGGGCGAGACCTTCCAAGCATTTCCAACCTCCTCTGCTTTTAGGTCCAGCATGCTCCTGCAGCCAGAGACAGACTTCAGGTAGAGACTTGCAGGTGCTGGTCGTAGGAAGCCAAGCATGGAAACCTTAGCTGCTAAAAAGATAAGGGCAGGGCACCAACAATATCTGTCACACATACTTTTAAATTAGGGGATTATATTATAACACAAGAAAACATATTTGGTTCTACTTTCTTTGGAATGGTTTTGTTCCTAGGCTCTACATGGGGGCCACGCACAGCTTCAGGCTTACATTTTTAGCACAGTCAGTATAGCAGAAGAGCTACTTGAGGGTTTAAAACTGGTCTCATTGGCTCTGACCGGTCAGACTCAGGACAAGTATCATCTCAGAGACATCCAGTGTGAGCATGTGGGTGGAATGCATTGCCTGATCTAGCCCAGGCCATATGCTCCATACCGTAGCCCAGAGAAGGCACTCACTTCACCCTAAAGGCACAGCATGAGAGCAAGGCAGGGTAGGTTCCCATAAAGCAAAGTTTCTCACAGAAGAGGGCATGGGATCTGGGCAGCAAAGACAACAACTGTTCCCTACAACCCTGTTTAATCATCATCTCATAACAGCATTTATATAGTATGTTTATTCTGATCTGGGCTTACCTAAGTAAAGTTGTCAATCAGCTACTTATGTCTTATCTGCTTCAAAATTTCTCTTCTATGATGCATTTTAGATGCCATATTAGTATCAATTTTGTCACTTATTTTGGCATAGAACATTGTTCAGTAAGAATGTTTTCTATTATCAGTGAAGGCTAACATACTTAACATTAAGTGATCAGATGAACTAGTCAGAGGTAGAGCCCCATGGTTTGGGTATCTGGGGAAATTGAGAGGAAATTAACATTTATCATATACCTGCTATTTTCCAGACTCTGTGCCAAGAACTTTACATACATCATTCCTTTAATCCTCTCAACATCATATGGGAAGGATGCAATGATAGCCATTTACAGATGAGAAAACAAAGGCTCATGGGGGCTGAGTAACATTGTAAAGCTCCTTCAACTAGTGTAAGACACTGATTGCAACCCTGTGGTCTCCATATGCTAGGCGTGTTGTGACATGGACAGACGGTTAGCAATTGTCTGACCTAGCCCATAAGCCATAAATACAGTAGGTATGTGGCTAGTAATACTTCTTTAAGTAGGCAGGAGGTGTCTTTAGGGGAATCTCTAATGTAACCATCTTCATGGGAGTGATCTAATAACTTTCAAAATTAAGGAGAGGGGTTTTTGGAGTTATTTCCATGTTTTGACTGCTATGAGAATGTGTATTTAGTGCCCTGCAGTCCCAAGTTAGGAAAAAGTTCAATGTTTTCTTTTAAGGAAGGAAGTTATAAACTTTTCCTCCCGGTACCTTCTGTTGATTTAAGAAATGCCTTCCCAAAATACTCTTAGCACGTACACATTCATGCACCTTGAAGCATGTCATTCTCATTCTCTGATAACAACACCTGAATCATTATTTGCATCACTGGCCTCCATGCTACTCTGGAAGAGAATGAGGGAGGATATGGAACATATTTTAACAGTTTTGCTGCATCCTTCATATTTTCAGTGCACATTTGATGAAAACTTATTAGTTCTAATGTCAGAGTGCCTTTTTATATCTATTTATTTATTTATCTTTGCTGCTATAATTTATTCTCTATCTTCTCACCAACAGTATTTTTAGATGAGTAAGAAGATCACTGAGCTGTGACATCGGAAGAACTGGGTTCTCATTCTGGCTAATACTAATGGTAATAGTACAGTGACAAGAGAACAATAGCAATAATAAATGTACCAAATATTTATTAAGCTCTACTATGGAAAAGAGTTTTCATTGTTAATTCAATAAATATTTATTGATCACCCACTAGGTATCCAGGCAGTTTTGTTTTTGCCAAAAACAAAACAGAAACAAGTCCCTGTTGTTGTGGTTTACAATGTGCGTGTGTGTGTGTGTGTGTGTGTGTGTGTGCGCGTGTGTGTGTGTGTGTGTTTAGGATACAGACAATAAACAAAATAACTAAAACATGGAGTATATTAGATAGTGAAAAATATTATGGAGGAAAATTAAATAGGGAGGAAGTTGGGGAGTTCAGGGAGTCATGGGAGGGTTACAATTTAAAATCAGGTGGCTAGGCAAGCTGCCAAGGTGATGCTTGAGCAGAGACCTCAAGGAGATAAAGAATCCAGCCATGCAAATACCTGGGATGGTGGGGGGAGGGGTGTCTAGGCAGATAAGAACAGGGCAAAGGCCCTGAGGTGGCTGCAGGCTTGGTGCATGCTATGGCAGCAAGGAGACCAATGTGGCAGGGACAGAAAATGGAAGGGAAAGTCATTTCAGATCAAGTAAGAGACATAATAGAGGGCCAGGTCAAACGGAGCTTTATAGGGCATTGTCAGGACTTTGGTTTTGACTCTGAGACGGGAAACCATTAGAGAATCTGAGCTGTGGAATGACATAATCAAATTTGTGTTTTAAAAATATCATGGGGGTGGGATAGGGAGGATGGGAGGGAGACGCAAGAGGGAGGAGATATGGGGATATATGTACACATATAGCTGATTCACTTTGTTATACAGCAGAAACTAACACACCATTGTAAAGCAATTATACTCCAATAAGGATGTTAAAAAAAATGAAAAAAAAATAAAAATAAAAATATGAGGAGCTGTTGTGTGAGAATGAATAATAAACAGTGGGAGGATCAATGAAGAGCCTATTGGAATAATCTGGATGAGAGACTATCATGATTTGGCCAGGTGGTGTGGTATGGAAGTAGTGAGAAGCGTAATTATCTGCTAAACATTTTATAGACAGTATCTTATTTAACTAGCTTTATAATTTCCTGAAATAACCAGTCTAAGTGTCAGTACTGTCATCTTTAAGATGGGAATATGAAATGGGTTCTATTTCTCAATATTAGCTTAAAGATGGATAGTTACAGCTCCAAAGAGACACATAATCAAGTTGCTGCTGACTAAACTATGAGGATGAGGCAAGACGGATGGCACAGGGGAAAGATCAGTTCCTTGGCAAAAGGCAGGGCTGAAAGTTAGAGTTTTGTGAGAGCCTGTTTTGCCCTGTGAAACTGAATGTCCGTGTCAAATAAAGAGAAACAATCTCAAAAACCGGTTCTAAGGTGAGACATAGTGCGAAAAAAAAAAAAACCTGAAGAATAATCGGAATGACAAAGTGCAGAACAATGTAATCTGACTGGTCATTGGAGGAGGGAATCAAGAAGATGTGGTCGCCCATTGATGCACACACTGGAAGCAGCAACTGGAGGCTCCGCACCCCCTCCCCTGTCCTTGGAATGTGCGTTCAGCTTGCCTTCCCCACTCCCAGAAGCTGCTCCAAGGACACCTCACTGAAATAGAAATGTGGTGATGAGGTTATCAGGACTGAGTACATGTCTGATCCCTGGTGAACTCTGAAGACTGTAAACTTTTAAGATTCTGGCAGGCATATGCTGAGATCTACTTGTCTTACAGCTAACCGAGACAAGCATCCTACGTAAGTTCCCTTGCTTATTAAACCTACCACCTACCAATTTGGAGCAATCTGCCTTTTTCTTGGTCTCCCCCTGCCAAGGACAGGGGCCCGTTTCAGATTACACCTGGGAAGCTCCTGAGGCGGTTGTGAAGCAACACTTGTTGCCCTGGAGAAGCATATTTATACCATTTTGGGATCAAAGCTATGGGAGAAAGAAAACAAAAGGCTTCATTTCACAACAACAGCACAGGTGGGAAAGTAATGTTTGGCACCAGACACTCATACTGAAACTGAGCAGGACCCTGCAGGACCTTCCTGAGGACAGACAGCCCTGTGTCCCTTCCTCTTGTTTGTAACAAAGCTTTAACTTCTTAGGCCTTCCCTGAGTTCCAAAGAGCAAATTTAATCAGAGAAATGAGAAAATACAGAAACAAAGGAAAACAGTCAAGCAAGAAAAAATAATAATAGCCATAAAACAAAGTCAAGGAACTTTAGTTCCTCCCCAAGGGCTATAGATAATATCCTGAGCCAAATCCTTGAGTTGTTTTGCAGATACTAAAACTCTCACCAGGTGGAAGAAGTTAATTGCATGCTGACCACCAGCATGTAGACCCCAGACCAGTTGGAACCAGAAGATTGATGACTGAGATTCCCAAAATACCACCTGGTTACCTTACCACCAACCAATCAGAAGAATATGCACAAGCTGATCAGGTACCCTGCAACCATCTCCCTCACCCTGTCTTTAAAAACCTTTCCCCAAAAGACGTTGAGGGGTTCGGGTCTTTTGAGCACGAGTGGCCCATTCTCCTTGCTTGGCCCATGTTGAGCACCTTGCAATAAATGCTGTACTTTCCTCCACCACAACCTGGAGTCACTAGATTGGCTTTGCCTAGCATCAATCAAGCAGATTCCAGTTTGGTTCGTTAACAATATTTTTCTGGAAAGTTTGCACTATCTCTCTGGTGAGGAAAACTAAGAATCCCTAAGAGGAAGAAGAAACAGTTCCTCAGGCATCACAGAGGTCACGCCTTCCACTGACCTTCCTCTCCATCTTCATCCCTCATACGGAGGACGGGGCTTTCTTTCATGAGTTGTGGGGATCTAGCTGGTGGGGCTTAACTAAGGAATAAAAGGTATATAGTCAAACTGAGTCTTGTCTGTGCCCCTATGTGGCTGTAGCTTGAGAGATGGTTGACAACACTGAATGAAAGATTTGAAAATATAAATGTTTTATACATGAATAGCATACTAATAATTAAATCTGTAATCAGGATGAACATCAGGACAGATTGTGAGGACAGAAAAAGGCTCATGTCTGGCTCCTTCATCCCATGTGCTAGTACTTGACCTCCCAGCTGCCCAAAGACCCTCACTAAACACCTCTATACTAGCAAAACCACAGTTTTGCTGAACCTCTCATTCTTCTTTCAAAATTTATCTCACCTAATACCTATTTTTTCCAAGTGTTGATTCTTACCAGATCTTAACAATACCTTGATTTATAAATCCATCGTTCTAGTGCTCTATTCTGTTTTCCTTGTGGAAACAGGCACTACTAATTCCTCTACAATTCTTGTTATTACTATGACATTTCCTTTACACACTCCTGCTTTTCTGTGTCTCGTATCGTGGTCTTGGTATATTACCCTTTTTTATATATAAATTTATTTATTTTATTTATTTATTTTTGGCTGCATTGGGTCTTCATTGCTGTGCACGGGCTTTCTCTAGTTGCGGTGAGCCGGGGCTACTCTTCGTTGTGGTGTGCGGGCTTCTCATTGCGGTGGCTTCTCTTGTTGCGGAGCACGGGCTCTAGGCGTGCGGGCTTCAGTAGTTGTGGCACATGGGCTCAGTAGTTGTGGCTCACGGTTCTAGAGTGCAGGCTCAGCAGTTGTGGTGCACGGGCTTAGATCACCATGGCACGTGGGATCTTCCCTGACCAGGGCTCGAACCTGTGTCCCCTGCATTGGCAGGAGTATTCTTAACCACTGTGCCACGAGGGCAGTCCCTATTACCTTTTTTAAACTTAAAAATTTAGTTTGAAATGCCTATAAGAAATCTTCAAGGAGATGTCAAATAGGTAGTAGAATATATGGGTCAGTGGGTCCCAGACTCAGTCTGAGCTGGAGAAGTACATCTAAGAATGACAAGGGAACGCACAATAAGTGGAGCCATGGGAGTAGCATGAATCATCATGCAGAGAGTAGCCTGGGAGAGAAATGTGCCTCCGAGAAACACCTGGGGAAGCCCAACATTTAAACTTCAGGTTGACAAGACTCAGCTAACAAAGAACGCTGAAAATGCATAGCCTTGAAGGTAGAAGGCAAGTTATGAGGATAAAGTGTCATGAGAGGCAAAGAGAGAGAATGTGACAAGAAGTAGGGGATGTCCATCTAACCAGTGCTGATCAGAAGTCAACTGAATGACATCGAAATCTTAGGGGACATTATATGGGTACTTTTAATGGAGCTGGTGAAGGGACAGAAGCTTAGATGAGATGTGTGAGGATGCAGGGAGAGGTAATGAAATAGAGAAAAAGAGTATAAATAATTCAAAGTTTGTGGAGGAGGCTGACAGAACAGTAGTTAAGGGGAAATATGGAATTAAAAGAGGTACAAATTTAGGAACATATTTAAAGGCTGATTGAGTTTTGTTGAGAGAAGATAAATTGTTCACACATGCTTACCTCCACACTCCTAGAAAACCAGTTAAAATGAGGATAAAAGGATTAAGAAAGATATGTATCCACAACGGTGACAGTGAGTATGCCACATGCTTTTGAAAAACCACAAAACAGAGAAATGATCAGTCATTTATGAAGCATAGAAATTTAGAAACTAGGCTATTGCAGAAGGAGATACCAATATTGCTGAATTTTCAGTACCTCTAAATGACTCAAGACTCTTCATAGAGTTTCAGGTCTTAGAGAAACCATTTACCACAGAAAGTAAATAGCAGGCATAGGAAGAAAAGAGGGGGATCTTGAAGATCTGCGTATGGAGCACTTGAGTTGTTGATCCACTGCCCCAGTCATCAAAGTCAGAAGAACCCCCCCCCGCCCACCCCCCCATAGCTATCCAGAGGACTTTTTCTCTGAAGAAATTAAATCAAAAAGTTTCAGGACGCCTGACACAACAGGATGAATGTGTGTGTGTGTGTGTGTGTGTGTGTGTGTGTGTTTGGGTGTGTAGGTGGTGAATTGCAGGACTACAAACAGAGGAATTGAAAGTTTACATACTGAAAAGTGGGCATCCCAGTTGGTATTTATCACCCTGCTCCTTAAATGGCAGAAGCCAGAAACAAACTCTCCTAAAGCGCAATTAGAGGTGTTTGCTAGGGTTTCCATAACAAAGTACCAAAAACTGGGTGGTTTAAACAACATAATTTTATGTTCTCACAGTTTGGAGAGTAGAAGTCTGAGATCAAGGTGTCATCAGGGTTGGTTCCTTCTGAGGTCTGTGAGAAAAAAATCTGTCCCATGCCTCTCCTAGTTTTTGGTGGCTTGCCTGCAATCTTTGGAATTCCTTCAATTCTATTGCATGACCCCAATCTCTGCCTTAATCTTCACATAATGCTCTGTGTGTGTGTATGTCTCTGTGTCCAAATTTCCCTTTCATAAGGACATCAGTAATATTGGATTAGGGACCCAACCTACTCCAGTATGACCTTATCCTAATTACATCTGCAGCAACCCTATTTCCAATTAAGTTCATATTCTGAAGTACTGGGGGTTAGGACTCCAACATATGAATTTGGGAGGACTGCAGTTCAGCCCATAACAGATGTCAAACTTGAACCAACCCAGATATATTATGGAGTCCCCAGGCAGAATGTTTAGATCTTTCTGCACAGAAGTTAATATTGGAAAGCTCTTCCCCCAAACACAGTGATTCTATTAGGTCATCAGGGCTTTAAGAATGAATCTATAGCCAAAGGAGAAACAGCATCCTTTCAAAACCTCAATCATGAAAGACAGATCAAAATAAACAAAGAGGTGAAAGAATCATGGATGCCACAAAGACAGTGGAGAAAACAAAGTAAACTTCAAAATACTATAATTAATGTCCTTTGAGAGATAAGAAAAGTTTTGTGTGCCTTAAACAAGAAAAAGGTTAAACTAAGAAAGAAATATCAGGACCAAGAAGTATCTCTTGGTTGTTAAAAACATAATAGCAAAATGAATAACAGAATGTTTGGAATATAAAAAATAGGAAATTCCTTAGAAATTAGACTGTTAGGGTTTAGAAACAGAAGAGAGAGAGTATAATAACCAGAGTAAGATTTCAGAGAAGGTGGGGTATACGGAATAGAAATCCAGACATAAAGAGAGGGAATAGGGGCTTCCCTGGTGGCGCAGTGGTTGAGAGTCTGCCTGCCGGTGCAGGGGACGCAGGTTCGAGCCCTGGTGTGGGAGGATCCCACATGCCGCGGAGCAACTAGGCCCGTGAGCCACAATTGCTGAGCCTGCGCGTCTGGAGCCTGTGCTCTGCAACAAGAGAGGCTGCGATAGTGAGAGGCCCGCGCACCGCGATGAGGATTGGCCCCCGCTTGCCGCAATTGGAGAGGGCCCTCGTGCAGAGACGAGGACCCAACACAGCCATAAATAAATAAATAAATAAATGAAATTTAAAAAAACAAAAAACAAAACAAGAGAGGGAATATTCTAATAGGAGGGATGGAGGAAAAGAAAGATTGGGGGTGCATACCTACATTTCAACTTCTTGGTGGCACAGAGAGAGAATTTCTATAAAATGGTGTTTATATATTTTTTTATATTTTTATGTGAAGAAGGATGAAATCAGAACACATTTTATTGAGCCAGACCTGCCTGGATTTGAATTCTGGCTCTGCCTCTTACTAGTTGTGTGACCTTGGGAAGTGACTTCTCCTTTTGTGCCTCAGTTTATTTATCTGTAAAATACAAATAATAGTACTTACCTCATATATTACATAAGTTTTTGTAAGCAAACACTTGAAACAGTGCTTGGCTTAGAAGCATATATATATATATATATATGTGTGTGTGTGTGTGTGTGTGTGTGTGTTATATGTGTTATTATATATATGTGTTATTATATATATATGTGTTATTATATATATGCTAATGTACATTTTATATATATATGTGTGTGTGTGTGTATACACACACACACATATATATATAATGTACATTAGCATATATATACAATGTATATGTATATTAGCTGTCCAAGTACAGGTATAGAAAAAGGCATGATAATTGGATTCATCCAAGTTGGTTGCTATGGTTGGTGTGAGGATGTTTGGGTTTTAGATGATCCTAGAGAAGGTCAAAGTGGCAAGGAAATGAAGTCTATTGACAAGTGGTAGTAGTGAAAGACCATGACATTTAAACTGAATAGGAAGGGAGGTGAACACACAATGGGATGTTTTTGGAAAGGAAGAAGGTTGAGGCCCCAGTGGGCTAGAGAATTAGATAGGGTTGATGAACAGGTAGAGAAATTAGCTGACAAAGCAAGTTGGAAAACCTAAATTTTTAGTCAGAAGGGGGATATTGGCCTTAATGATGTTGGAAGCAATGTAACCGAGCAGGACCTTATGGGGCCTTCCAGAGACAGACCCCTCCCACCCTGTCCGCACCCTGTCTGTCGTTTGTAGAAAACCTGTAGTCTCCCAGGCCTCCCCTGAGTCACAAAAGCCTGGCTTAAGAATTAGTGATTGATTACTGTAGCTTTGTAGCATAGTCTGAAGTTAGGGAGCCTGATTCCTCCAGCTCTGTTTTTCGTTCTCAAGATTGCTTTGGCTATTCGGGGTCTTTTGTGTTTCCATACAAATTGTGAAATTTTTTGTTCTAGTTCTGTGAAAAATGCCAGTGGTAGTTTGATAGGGATTGCATTGAATCTGTAGATTGCTTTGGGTAGTACAGTCATTTTCACAATGTTGATTCTTCCAATCCAAGAACATGGTATATCTCTCCATCTACTTGTATCATCTTTAATTTCTTTCATCAGTGTGTTATAATTTTCTGCATACAGGTCTTTTGTCTCCTTAGGTAGGTTTATTCCTAGATATTTTATTCTTTTTGTTGCAATGGTAAATGGGAGTGTTTTCTTAATTTCACTTTCAGATTTTTCATCATTAGTGTATAGGAATGCAAGAGATTTCTGTGCATTAATTTTGTATCCTGCTAGTGGGAAGCAGCCGCATAGCACAGGGAGATCAGCTCGGTGCTTTGTGACCACCTAGAAGGGTGGGATAGGGAGGGTGGGAGGGAGGGAGACGCAAGAGGGAAGAGATATGGGAACATATGTATATGTATAACTGATTCACTTTGTTATAAAGCAGAAACTAACACACCATTGTAAAGCAATTATACTCCAATAAAGATGTTGAAAAAAAAAGAATTAGTGATTGAAAGGACATGAACATGTAGTGACAAAAGTAGCAGTTGGGCCAGGAGAACTGGTAAGAATTGAAACAGTAAATCAGCCATATGGTAGCCACAGAATCTTTAGTTCCTCCTTGAACTATCTAGATAACAGTGCCTGATGCATATTTTCTGAGTTGTTTTACAGATGCTAAAACCTCCACCAAATGGAAGAAATTAACTACATGATGGCCACGAGCACATAGCCCCCGGACGGACTGGAGCCTGAGGATTGATAATATTAACCCCTGTGACACCACCCTGTTACCTCACCATCAACCAAGCAGAGAACTGTGCATAAGCTCAACTCCCCTCCCTCATCTTGCCTTGAAAAATGCTTTCCTAAAACCCACTGGGGAGTTTGGGTGTTTTTTGAGCATTAGTTGGCCCGGACTCCTTGTCTGGCACCTTATAATAAATGCTGCACTTTCCTTTACCACACCCAGTGTCAGTAGATGGGCTTTACTACACACAGGTGTGCAGACCCAAGTTTGGTTCTATAACAATAAAGCTATCTGGGGTGCATCCAAGGTCCATGTGACTAAAGAAAAGTGATGGAGAAGGTACCTGGACATGAAGAAGTATCTTAGTTAAAACTCTCCAAGTAACTCAAGCAAAACAATAAAGAAAATTTGTGAGATATTATATGTATACAGATAGTTCATGGAACAAACCCAAGGGTGGCCTGGAACTAAGCCATGCTGTAAAAGTAAGTATAAAATATTAATAATTCAAGTGATATTCTGTATCTTTTTTGCTTCTGCTTTATGTATCTGCTTCAATATTCTCTCTCTACACTAGATTTCACTGCTTGACATGTACATGAACAAATGAGGCCACTTCTCAGGTCCAGAGTTTGTTTTCTCTGTTCAGTTGACCAGTCCAATTCTATATTCTTGGGAGAGAGAATCTGATTGGCACAATTCTGGTCTAATATCTTTCCTAATCTAATCAACTGTGTCTAAGAAATGTGTTACATACTCTTAACCTGACTTCCTGAGGTCATCCCTGCAGACTAGGGTCGGTTCTCAGGGTAAGGGGATCAAGATAAGAGTAGAGGTCTGTGGAAATGTCTGTTGGAGGCTTCGGGAAAGTGAGATGCCAGGATGGCGGATAGGGTATCCAGTTTCCCCAGGATGATGGCAGGTTTTGAAGGAGAGAGAGATTGTGAGCTAGGTGCCCAGTTTGTCACTGAGTAAGTTCTCCAGGATAGTACTTTGGAGGTTAACATAACATGAATGTAGTCCAATTGTAAATTCTTGGGACAGAGAATCTAATTGGCACAGCTGTGGTCAAGTACCTTTCCTAATCTAATCAACTATGTCTAATCAACAGTGTCATTCACTCATTCTTATCAGTAAGTATCTATTCAGCACTTAACAAGGGCTGAGCATTGCTACTGTCATTAAGGATAGAAGACTAGTAATGGAAACTGGCAAAGACTGAAAGCTTTGGAGGTTCCAATCTTTGCTCCACTGTTTTCTAGTTGTTTAGCCTTGAGCAAATCATTTTTTTCCCCCGGAGACTGCTTTCCCTTTTGAGGAATGGAGAAAACAATTTTATCTCTGACTTTTAAGAATTAAATGCTTCACCAGAGGTCTGGGTACTTAGCATGGAAGCAGATGTAGAAAGAACTCCTAAAATGGCAACATGCTAATAAATCAATGAGTCAAATTGTTTGAGGGTGACAGACCAATAAATGAACAATGAAGAGGTTACTATAGACTTGTGCACAGCGGAGATTTGTGGCACAGAGGTGAGAGAGATTTGGGAAGGAGGGACCTGGGAAAGCTTCCAGGAGATGCTATGCCTGAGTAGAGTTTTGAGGGATATGCTGGAGTTAGCTTTATGAAAACAGAGAAAAACTTTCAAAGGTACAGAGATACGGAACCATATGCCTCATTTGCACGACTCTAATTGATAGAATAGGACTGCAGCAGCAGGTTTACACATATTTTTTTTGTTGGAGGGGCAGGAGAAGAGGCTGGGAAAGAGGGATAGGTGTTACAGGTTGTGAGTAGCCTTGTGACTTAAGCTGGTATTTAATGTTATCGTGAAAATTTAGGACCACACATGGTCTTTGGCACAGGGACAGTAGAAACCATATCATTACACACTGGATGGACACAGTGAGGTGAGCCTATATTTAGCTGGCCTTGTTACCGTATCTAGTTCACAAGATCACAGCGAAATAAGTAGCAAAGTACTGGAGAGTTCAGCGTGTGAGAACTCAAAATATAGACACATTATATATTCTCCTAGGACTGGTGATGAAATATACCCACAGTGTGGGCCAAGTGACCCGATAATCCTCGTGGTGGGGGTAGATGTGATGCTTAGGCCAGTGATAAGCGGAAACTGAATCTAACATGTGCATTCCACCTGCAATCGTGTCTTCGAACCAGGAGGGTGTGCCCAGGGCGTGTAAGAAGAGGCACTCTGCGGGGAGGGCTGCCTCAGCTTTAGGGAGCATGGCTGGATGCGTTGATGGTGTCAAACTACACAGCCAGTCTTCACAATGAAGCAGCCTCAAACTGGGAAAGCAGAGAGGCTGGAACAGTTGCTACTCCATGAATTTTTGCCGAATGAATATCATATTTCATTCAAAGTCTTTCAGAAATATTTCAAGGGGAAATACATGAAAAACTTTCAAGAGGTTTCTTTTCTCCTTCATAAGCAAAGTTTCTTAATGATTAAAATCTGGGCACGTTAGAGGCTTTTTTATGGAAACCAGAAGACAGGTGAACCTTATTTTAGGCAATAAATGTGACTGGGGAAACCTGTATAGCAATATATTTTAGCACAGTGTACTATATAAGAAATAATTATTTACAGGAAGTGAAATCTTTCAATGATAGTTTTCCTAAAACAAACTATTCCTTAATTAATTTGCCTTTCTTGCAGCTACAGAGACTGTAGATATGGAAAAATATATGTGTCTTAAAATCTTGTGAGAGATAGATTGATGATTTTGTCTCTCCCGTTTTCTGGGGTCCTCCTTTTCCCCTGTACCTCTGAAATTTGGTTTTAACTCAGAATCAGGTCTTTTATGTTCTCTACCTGATTGCATTCAGTCAAGTCACATACTACATATACCTTTGAAGAGAAGAAAGTTCCATTTTCTGATTGTCTGGGGGCACTTAGAATTTAATCTTAAAAGTGCTGCTTACCAGTTCCTTGATTTCTCTCTGGGGCTCTAAAAAGACCTAAATATAGAGAGATGTTTGGAGTTTTGTTTTTTTTTTTTTTTTGAGCACTTGAAAGTGTCCTCGAATTTGAAAGTAATGATTAACAACTTTTAAACTATTTTTCTCCTAAGCCTTAAATTCTTATTTACAAAGCCCAGTTTAGTTTTGTCCCCAAAGTATTGTGATTTGGGGGAAATCTTTTCCCATTCTCTCATATACCAAAGCTATTTTAAAAGAAGGGGCCTAAACTGTTCCTTTTGTTTTTTTCATTTTTGATTCATGCTGCCTGATATCTTCTTCCTCTCCTCCTTTTCTCCCTTTTATGGTCTCTGGCTCCCCCCCAAATCATATCTGGAACAAGATTATTATATTGAGTGATCTCCTTTCATGATATTTTCTTGTCGGCAGCTTCAGTGGAAGTTAGGCATGCAGAGCTGTGATATACCACCGCCCAGCACCGAGTGATTTAATACATTCACACATCTTGAAGAGCAAGGCTATTAGATGAATGGAAAGGTACCTGCGAATGAGAATAGTTGGGTCACTCACTAACCACTGCTGGAGGGGGAAGTTGGCTGCCAAGTTAAATGAATGGAGCTTGCTTAGGGAGATGAACAGTTTTTGGAAATCAGGTAGAATGTCGTTGTACTTGCTGCTGTGTTTGCACACAGTATAAAATACTACATCCTGTATGGAGAGGATTGACTGAGTCATCGTTCTTAATGTGAGAGTTCTGTGTACAGCACCGAGCAAAGGAAATGTTAAGTGAGGGGGTAATAAGAAGAAACTGACTTTGCTCCTTAGGGATTCTGAGATAGCAAAGCAGGGGAAAAAAACACAGAAAATGATGAATTTGCATAGGAAAATATATGTCCTAACACTAAAATATTTGATTCATTTTTTTCCTAAAAACTCATTCACTGAGCTTAAATAAGTGAACTCACTGAGCTCACTGAGCTTAACCTTTTTTTTAAAGATTTTTTTTGATGTGGACCAATTTTTTGAAGTCTTTATTGAATTTGTTACAATGTTGCTTCTGTTTTATGTTTTGTTTTGTTTTTTTTTTGGCTGCAAGGCATGTGGGATCTTAGCTGCCTGACCAGGGATGGAACCCACACCCCTGCATTAGAAGGCGAAGTCTTAATCATTGGACTGTCAGGGAAGCCCTGAGAGTTAATCTTTTAAAGTCGAACATCCTTGGTCTTAGGACAATCACTTATGGTTTTGTCTTAAATTTGAGGCAGAATGATCTTCAGTGTCAGTGACATTTGTCTCTGAGGAATATCCTGCATTTGGCCCCAGGTAAGGAACACCTTCTTTCCTACGGAGATTTTGGACCACTCAAAGAAACTTGAGTCCTTTTTTGTAGTGTATTTTGAGTCAGAACTCGGTGCTTTTCTCGTAGTGGTTCCAGGATTGCCCCTTTGTGTCCCTGAATAACTGTCTCAGCTTTCTTATAACACTCTCTCAACATGTAGTCAGTCCAGTTATCAACTGTGTCAGTCACTGGTGTACTTTGGAATATACATTTCTGAGTACTACTCTAGACCCATGAGTTAGAATTACTGGCAAGTGGAGACTAGGAACCTACAGTATTACAAGCACCCTGGGGGCTTCTTATGTACACTAAAGTCTTGAAGCATTCGTCGAAAAATGAGGGGGAAAACACACATTTATGAGCACCTATATGTGACAAGTGTGTCACTTTTCCATGTGCTTTTTGTATATTGGCTCTTTAGTCTTTATATGTGGTATAAATCAGTCATTATTATTTCACAGGTGAAAATGTGATTCAGCTCTCTTTCCCAAGCTCGCAAAGCAAGGAATTGCAGTACTTTAGGGCAAAACCAGGTTTATAATAGTCCAGCTTCTAAAGCCTATGGTCTTTCCCTTAAAGCACTGATCTCTTCATCATCAAGGGTGAGCTATGTCCCTGGAACTTTCTCAGGCTGCACTGCCATCCAGCTCTCTGCGATAAAGATAAATACACCCTCATCTTGGCATTACCTGCTCCTAAGTCAAAGCACCTCCTTTAGGGGCATTGCCAGGTGTCTCCTCTAGCTCCTTCATAGATAGTTCAAACTAAAAACAAACGCAGGATGATGTTACAACAGTGATTCACATGAACGCTGCTCTGCCAGTCCGTCCGTGTGATTGCTTTGTGCCATTATAGCGAATAGCGAATAGTGAGACACTACATTGACCTGTTGACTCCCTATGTGTTTCAGTTCGTAAGATTTGATTCTCTGGTTTCAGGTTTCAGACAGTTAAACCCTGTGATGACTAACTTTACTCTGGAGGTTCAATCCGGTTTACAGACTCAGACACTGCCTCTTGATAAAACGGTTTTCATTCATACAGGGTACTCACACACCAAGCTACAGTTGATTAAATATGACATTTGAGGTCTGGCTTTTAAATCATTGCATATCAACCTCTTGGTCAGAACATAATTCCCTTTCATAAAAATATTTGGGAAATTATACTTGGATGATATTATTTGACTTACACTGTTGCTCTGAGAACTACTGCAACTCTGAAATTTTATTAGCAAAAAGGTGGAAGGATTGAAAGAAGACATACATTAAGCTGCTGAATGGTTAAGTGTATTAAGTATCTCAACTAAGCCGTGTTGCAAGTCATGAACCTCTGACCTAGCCTTTCAAATCCCTTTCTCCTTATCTGTATCCTTCCCTTACTGATGATGTCACCGACTGATGGGGGACCATCAAACACGTGATTAAAAAAGGGATTCTAATTTCTAAGTATGGCTTAAATCCATTCTCTCCTCTCCAACCCCTCAATCTTAGTGCATATCTTCATATTTTCTTCTTGTCCTTTTGTCATAATCTTTAAACTGACCTTACTTTGGACTTGCCATCTTTAATTTATCATACATATTTCTAAAGTGACAACCTTACCTTCCTGATTCACTGTTTATAATCCTTTAACGATTTCCAGTGCCTATGCCTCACCATCCCCCTCTCTCACTCTACCATCATTGTCTTCAATGATTTTCATAGTCTTCTAACTGGTCAGAATCAGCTCTGGCCTCATTCCAGACCTTACATCATACTGAAGCTAGTGTGATATTTTGAAATCTGATCATGTCAGTGCTTGCTTAAAACATATTAATGCTCATAAGAGCAACACAAAGCTCCTTCTATGGACTCCAGGTCAGACATGATCTGGTACTGCCCCAGTATCTATACTCGTTTCATGCCACATAGCCTCTTGTTCTTTGCTCTCCCATAATGGCTACCTTCTTCCAATGATTCTTTCCCACCACACTCCATTTTATCACACGATCTTTGCTCATGCTGTTTTCTCTTCCTACTAGTCAAGTTAATTTTTACTCCTCCTGAAAAATCTTTTATCCTCCCTAGCTGACCAGAAATTCCTCTGGCTGGGAAATTAGCTCCAAGTGGCCGTCGGAATTTCTCAGTAGTCTTTCAGTAGCCGAGTTAGTCCTGTGTTAGCAGTTTCATGAGCTCAAGGCTTCCCTGAATCTTCTGGCTTTTGACCCAGTCTTTAGGTCTTGAGCTTAGTCAAGAAGCTCACACTCAGTGACCCATTTATATCTGCTCTTTAGATCCTGAGAGGTGTTCATCATTTTATCATTCATTCTTACTCTTTTATGGAGAGAGGCTAAGTAAATATGTGAATTGACACTAAAGCTATATATTATATATGTATAATTATATAATTGTGAAATAGTGAATATATACACATATATACTGAAATAGTTGTGAAACGGTGAGCACACACACACAAAATTCCATTATTTCCATAAGACTGAGGACTTGTCCCTCTGCACCTACTAAACAGCCACATTAAAAGAAAACACATTGATTCGTCACTAATTCCCCTCCACCTCCTGCTCCTTCTTCTAATTATCTCTTATTTGCCAAACACAGTGATAAATGTTTCACATACATTGCCTTATATAACAACATTCTGATCAGCCCTGCTTTACAGACAACTTTGAGCAGGCAGAGGGTTAAATAATGCACCTAAGATCACAAGGTAGTTAAGTTGCAACCCAGATACAAACTCAGGTTATTTAACTCAAGAGCCACTCAAATACCAGGTTCTTGCTCTTCGAAGTTGGTTCCCTAGACCAGCAGCAGCAGTATCAACCAGGAGTTTGTTAGATATGCAGAATCTCAGTCCTACTCCAGACCTACTGGAATGGAATCTCAAATGTAAGAAGATCCTATAGTAAGTCACATGCACTTTAAAGTCTGAGATGTACCACAACATGCTGTATAACTTCTTAATTTTACAGGGAAATCAACTTCTTATTTTCACATTTGTCTCTGAAGAATATTATCTTGATTTGATAGTCAAATGTTTGTTTCCTTTCATTCACTGTTCTAAAATTTAGGGAAAATAGGGCTATTAAGTTCTCTTTGGACATTTTGACGGTTGTATTTTTAGTTATTGCTTACATCATTTTAAATGCCTGAGAGATCATAATTCAATGTATCTGAAATAACTTAACCTGCTAACACAGAACTTCTTGGGAGAGAAATATTTGGGATATGTTTTGGGAGTGGGAATTTGGGGAAATCAATGACTGTAAATTGTTTTTCAACTAAGATGTTTGACATGAAAACAAGATTAAGCTGTAAGAATCCTGTTCTGGCCTGAAGTGATGTTTTAATGAAATTAAAATTTATTTTTGTTTGATATTATGTTTGGGTGTGGAGGGCATTTTCTTAAAGAGAAAGCAAATAGGAGGCTGAAGCCATGGGGTTGTTGAGTGTGAGGGAAGTGGAAGCACCGGGGTCCTCTGCAAAGTCATGTAATATCTTCCAGCAAGGAAATGCTTGGCAGCCTGACATCATGAGGGTGGCTTTAAAAGGGAAGAGCATTCTTTATAGTTTGGGGTGCTTTCTGGGTAGTTAAACCTTGACTTTGTTTTTCCCTTTGGAGTTGAAGCTGTATCATCCAGGGCCTTTACTTGCCTTTGCTTGTGTTTGCATATGTTTGAAGTCAGGTGCTTCTGTAATGGTAGTAATTCACTTGGAGACTAAATGAGGATCATCTGTGCTGTGGTTTGGGGCTATAACCTCATCTTTAAGCCTAGGAAGTTTGGGCAGGGATTTTGGTTATGCCATGTACTGCTGTGTCACCTTGGGCTATTCAGTTAACTTCTATGAACCTCAATTTCTACATAGTAAAATAAGAATAACAGTGACTGTCAGTCAACGTTGTTATGAAGATACATGAGGATACATAGGCAGTGCTCAGCATGCTGTCTGTCAAGTGGTTAGTACTCCAAAGTCAAATTACTTTACCGTAAGAACTTTGTTTCTTATTTTGCTGGCCATGCATGGAAAAAAATTGTAATTTATATGTATATATAATGTATGTGTGTATGTACACACACACACACACATACATACACTCACACATACATCCACACAGTGTATATATATATATAGTGAAAGCCTTCTAAGTGTTTGGTTTATTACACTGGAGAACCTTACTGTGGTGCAGTTTTCTGTTTTTAAGGGAACCACATTCTCTACACATGATTTATTCTGGAAGGGAGGTGGTCTGGCCCACACAAAAGCATGGGTTTTCAAGTGGATGGAGCCCCTCCTTCATTTAGCGCACTGTAGTTTCTGTTGTGAAGTTGCTAGCTTCTTGGAGGGCAGCTTCCTATGTACACAACCACAGATTAAGAACTCCCATAGGAACTGAGATTCCACACTAAACAATTACACATGTCCCTAAAATATATGAAGCAGAACTTCTTGAGTTCAAAGTTTTATAAGACAAAACACCTTTATACACAATTTCTATTCACTCCCACTATCCACTGCCCTAAACTGAGCTAAGTTTAGGAAGTCTTTGAAGTATACCTTGTGTTGATTGTTGTTGCCACTCTTCTTACTCTCACACTAGACACAGACTTAGCTGCATACTTCAACTTTTGATGTAACTAAAGTTGTCCTGCTCTCTATCTGCCTCTAGAAATGAAAATGGGAAGAATCTAACAACTGCCGAACACCTTGCTGATAGACTAGTTCTACTTTAGTGTGAATGAGTTTAAAATGGTCAGCTTAGACATTTTTGGTAAAGTTTCTCTTTCATTTTTTGTTGTGAAATAAATGTCTTGTTTCTTTTTAAGAAAAATGCAAGATTTAGCAAGCAGATAAGGTGAATTTTTTTCCCAGAATTTAAATGGGAGTTTCCTAAATAATACAGAGTAGTCCATACTGGAATAATATGCCCTATGAACTTCTTATTCCACCGTGGTATATTCCTCTTTCCCTCAGGAAGCTGAATTGGGCTCCCCTGGCCACAGGGCCTTTGCACAGGATGATACTGGGCCCTGCAGGCTCACAAGAAGGCCAGCTTCTTCAAATCCCTGCTTTTCTTCAAAGCCTACTTTGCCTTTCCCCTCTGCTCTCTCTCATCTTCACCCTTTCCCTTAGCATTTCTTTAACTTGTCACTGTTCAAAATCAAATTTGCATTTCATTTTAAACATATAAGACACCATTTTAGCTGATATTTAATATAATTGTCCTGCCTTCCTAATGAAATATCACAAAGTATTTATATATTGAAATTTTATATTTATTGCCATTCATTAAGTCATTATTATGTGTCAGGCACTACATATTTTACATGTCTTTTCTCACTTAACTCAGTGAAGTAAGTATCATTCATCATCCTCATTTTAGTTGAGGAATTTGAAGTACAGAGAGGTAAAAAAATTTCCTAGGCAAATGGGATCCAATGATGAAAAGGCAAATTTAGTTTGTTGCCTTGGTAAATAATTTAATGGGAGAAAAAGGCAACTCAACAATAATCTTCAATATGGCATGATTGGGGTTTTTCTTTGTTAGAGAAGCGCATACAAAGAATAGGCATCTAAGCAAGACTTGGGAGAGGTTGAGTGGATGCTTTCCCAAGTAAGTTTAAGCTGCAACCTGTAATCAATAGATGTTAGCCAGCAAGGGCAAAGGGAAGATTAGAGCAGAGGTTAAAGAGAGTATTGCTTTGTAGCAAGTGAAAGGAATTCAATATGATAAGCCTATGCGTTTCAAGGGGGAAATGAACATGAAGGGTCCTATGAGCCATTGATAAACTGAATTATATACCAAGGATAATGAGGACTCATTGCAGGGCTTAAACCATGGAGAATGGTATGATTAAATTGTCTTTCAGAAGGATGAGTCTGATAGTTCTGAAAAGAATAATAGAGGGAGAAGATTGCAGATAAGAAAACTAGTTAGGAGGCTGCTTCAGGAACAGAAGTGAGAGAGGATGGTGCCTGAACTTAAGTAATATTAATGGTGGAGAGAAATACTGGGACTTAAGAGATATTTTAAAAATAGAAATGCATGACTGGAGCCCTAATCTGAAGAAGAGCATAGACTATTTATTAAGAGTATGTGACCTGCGGACATATTTTTGGGGATCAAAGTCCACCTCCACCCCTTAAGAGCTTTGTGGCCTTGGTTGAATCACCAAATGTTCTAAACCTCAGTTTCCTCATTTGTAAAATGTGTTGTGGTAAGGTTCCCCAAGGCTAACCCATGTAAAGCTCCTAGAATAGTACAGAACAATAGTCATCCCTTAAAATATATTAGCTAGCACTTTTTGTCCTATAATCTAGCCCCCTGACATAAAAGTTAATTCATTCACCAAGCTTATAATCAGTGCCGACTATGCCCAGGGTTTTTCACTCTTTGGACTTGAATTTTCTCATCTGTAAAATGACTGCCTTGGAGAAGTTCTCTAGGTTGCTTCCAGCTGAAATCTGGTTGGACTAATGTTCATTAGCACTGAGACTACCATGCTGATTAAGCTGCAATTAAGGGAAAAGTGACTCGTTTCAGTAACCAGGCCTCTTGTGTGTCCTTTGTCAATCCTTTTCCGTAGAGGGAAGCAGGGAGCAGGAATGTAATTGGTTCCACAACTCTGAGTGACCCCCTATTAAACTGCAGAGCAGGAGGATTTACTCTAGAGCATTTAATGGCTTAGCAAGAATGTGCCACAGGATAACAAAGTTTACCTGGGCTAGCCCAAATTTACTTTCTGAGATGTTATTACAGTACTCTGAACAAAGTGGTGCAAGTGGAAGACAGAACGTGAGAAGCATAACCGGTCTTTGCGTTGGTGCCAGAGCCTCATAGGAGGAATAAAAGGCAGGTCTCCGAGGGCTGGGGATCATTAGTGCAAGCAGACAGGTAGGGTTGGGAAACGTCTGAGTGTTAAAGGTGTTTAAATGGATTTGCTGCTGAGTTGGATAATGCCAGCTGTAGCTTTAGTGTATTAAACATGGTGTCTCTTGCTCTCCAGAGGCTGGGAAAAAGATGATTAAAAGGTAAAAACTTTGCAAGATGTAATATTGGCTCTCATGTGATGAGCACTTACTATATACCACATTTTGGTGCTTCATATTTATGTTGACTCATAGTCCTTATATCAACCCTGCAAGGTAAAAGTATTATACCTGATTTTCAGGTGAGTAAACTGAGGTTCAGAGAGCTTACGTAATTTACCAAGCGCATGTGGCTACTTTGTGGTGGAACACAAGATCCGTGCTCCAGAGGATATTCTTCCAAAGCACTCGGTCTTTCCACTACTATGCATTTTGTTTAAATCATTGATATTATTTTAATTAACTATTTTGTTTTTACTGATGATGAGAGTAATGTATAATTATTTTGGGAGGAAAACACAAATATATCTGTGAAAAACAAATCACTTGATCATCCCAATACTCTATTTAATTACTGATAATATTTGGATGCATTACTTTCTAGGTCACATGCTTTCTTTTTAAAATAAAAAAAAATTTATTGAGGTATGACTGACTTGTAGAAATCTGTACGTATTTAAGGTATGCAGCTCCATGAGTTTGGGGATAAGTATATACATGTGAGACCATCACTGCTATCAATGCCATAAACATATTCATCACCTCCCATTTATTTCCACTCACCCCCTTTATTATTATCCTATTTATGTATTTATTTAGTGGTAAGAGCACTTACCATAGACCTATTCTCTTAGCAAATTTTAAGTATATAATACAATTAGCTATAGGCATTATGCTATATAGTGGATATCCAGAACTATTTATCTTGCGTAACTGAAACTTTGTATCCTTTGACCATCACTTCCCCATTTGCCCAATGCCCTCCAACCCCAAGCCCAGTCCCTGGCAACCACCATTCAACTCTCTGCTTCTGTGAGTTTAAATATTTTATATTCCATATAAAGGTGAGATAATACAGCATTTGTCTTTCTGTTTCTGGCTTATTTCACTTAGCATAATGTCTCCAGATCCATCCAAGTTGTAGCAAATTTTTTATGTAGAGATATTTTAAGTGTTTTATTTTTTTGTTCACTTCTTCCATTATATTTAAGAATAGAAATCCTCTAATAAAAAAATAATAAGTACACCCATTTTCTGCTAGATTTTCTTCTAGCTATATCCTGAATTACTCTTTTTAAAAAGGGGGTGAATTAGAAAAGATCAGAATGAATTGGATGGGTGATATTTTTCTTAGCAGAATGGTGCTCAGAAGTTATTTCTTTCTGCCTCAAACAATGGAGAACATGAGAGTCTAGAAACTGGCAGGAATCTAAGTATCAAGGGTGATGGGGAAGATGTGATGGTGAAGATGAAGTAGTAATGGTAGAGGAAGTGGTGACCACCTGCAGAGCCCAGGAGAAGAAGACAGGAGCAGTGAGCTTACTGGTCCAGGACCAGGGCAGAATTCCCCTTGTCTCAGGAGTGTGACCTGGCACATCACTAACAGCCCTGAGAGGCCCAGCAAATCTGAGATGGCACCCAAAGAAAACTCAGTCCTGGGAAACAGCACAAAAAACACACAAGGGTTGGTTACTAGAGAAGAGAAATAGTGAACCTTTTGCAAATGAATTCAGGATGACAAAAAATAAGACTTGTTTTCCTGAGTAGACACAGAGAAGTGCCTTTCTCTTTTTGTTACATTAATACACATATATGCTAATGCAAAGAGCCCAAAATAGGGAGAAGTTAGAAGTAACAGTAATAGAATGCTAACAGGGCTGTAAGGAGACATCTTCATCCACTAAAACCAAGGACTTATGAGAACTACCATTATCAGCATAATTTTTGAGATTATTTTTATTAGCATCAAAGACGGTCAGTCCAAACTAGACAGTTGGGCTTCAAGATCAGGGCACTACTAAAAAGGAGTAGGATCAAAAATGTAACTTGATTGCTGGTAAGAATGTAAAATGGTGCAGCTGCTATGGGAAATAGCATGCAATTACTCAAAAAATTAAATATAGAATTACCATATGATCTAGCAATTTCACTTGTGGGTATATACCCCAAAGAAATTAAAGCTGGGGTTCAAACAGATATGTGTACACCTGTGTTCATAGAAGTGTTATTCACAAGAGCCAAAAGGTGGAAACAATACAAGTGTCCATCTGCTGATGAATGGATAAGTAAAATGTAATACATACATACAATGGAATATTATTCGGCCTTAAAATGGAAGAAAATTCTGACACATGATACAACATAGATGAATTGTGTGGACATTTTGCTGAGTGAAATAATCCAGTCACAAAAGGACAAATACTATATGATTCCACTTATATATGGTACCTAGAGTAGTAAAATTCTTAGAGTCAGAAGTAGAATTGTGGTTGCCAGGGTCTGAGGGGAAGATAAGATGGGGAGTTGGTATCTAATGGATAGAGAGTTTCAGTTTGGGAATCTGAAAAAGTTCTGGAGATGGATGGTGGTGATGATTGCACAAAAATGTGAACATACTGAATGTCACAGAACAGTACACTTAATGGCTACAATGGTAAATTTTATGTTATGTGTATTTTCCCACAATAAAAAAGTAGAGGGCTTCCCTGGTGGCGCAGTGGTTGAGAATCTGCCTGCCAATGCAGGGGACACGGGTTCGAGCCCTGGTCTGGGAAGATCCCACATGCCATGGAGCAACTAGGCCCGTGAGCCACAATTACTGAGCCTGCGTGTCTGGAGCCTGTGCTCCGCAACAAAAGAGGCCGCGATGGTGAGAGGCCCGTGCACCGCGATGAAGAGTGGCCCCCGCTTGCCACAACTAGAGAAAGCCCTCGCACAGAAACGAAGACCCAACACAGCCAAAAAAAAAAAAAAAAAAAAAAAAGTAGATATACATATTTTAAACTTAGAACCTTCATCATAACAATATGTATCATATATACACTGAAAATAATTGTTCAATTTTAGTAAAATAACACAACCTATTAAATTATTGATGTAAAATTCGATATTGTTTGATAGTTTTATAATTCTTTTGTCTAAAGATTTTATAAATTTAGAATAGCTATTCCTATATCAAGTCTATAACTAGTTATAGCTGTGTATTATAATAAAATAATTTAAGTAAAAAATGTAATGGCATTTGTAGCTAGAAAAATTAAGATTGGAGTCTAAGAATTGTTAAACTAAAATCATTTTATTATTGCTATACCTATGATACTTGGTTGTTAACTATTTTAGACACATTATTTTTTACAAAAATTTCAAGTTTACAACATAAGAGGATTTTTGTTAACTATTTACTGTTTTATAAATTTATATGTAGTTCATCAATTGTGATGTTTTGAGTCTTAATTAGGCCTTTGACATAAATGATGTTCAGGGATTTAAGTTGAAACACCTTATAGTTTGGATACAACATTCCTCTGATTATGATATATTTGGAAAGGTACTATCCTTCCCTGAATCTGCCAGGTCCCCAATGATGCTGACCACACACTAGTTACCCTAATGGTTTTTCATCAGAAGTTGTCCCACCTGTGGTGAACCCATCTTGCATAAGCAATCCTGCGTATGGCTTGTGACTGATTTGGCTACAGAAAATTGGTTGTTATAAAAGTCTCCTGCAGATTGCACCTAGAATTCTGATTGAGGTAAAGTATATTTGCTCCCCTAATTCTTTTCACTCTTGCAAGTGGACCACAAAGGACAAGAAGGTAAACTTGTCCAAGTGTGTGGGCCACTGTGAGCACTAAAAAGTTTTAGAAAATCCCCGCTGCTTGCCAAACAGAAGAAGTGATTGAAGCAGCTATTTAGAAGTGATTTTTTTTAGAAAGGTTAGTGAAAATGTTGTACTTTCCTTTCATGGCCTTATTTTTACTGATGACACTGGATTGGAGTCTAAGAATTGTTAAACTAGAATCATTATTTTATTATTGCTATACCTGCAGTCCAGGAATTACTCAAAAAAGTGTAGTCAAGGAATTACTCAAAAAAGGTAGTCAAAAATGTAAGTCTAGACACTTACTTGCTACTGATTTTCAATGAAGATGATGCAGGTGACAAATGAAATGCAACAGGAAAACTAAGTATTTGCTCTTAATTAAGTTAATAAATAATATCAAAAATTCAAATGTGTGCTATTCTTCACCATAATACTTATCCATGGGTCTGGGTTCAAGTCGACTTGTATTTGGGAAGAGTTTGTTATGCTGTGATCATAGCTATAGCCACTTAGTTTCAAAACCAAATAAATATTGACTGTCTACTTTTTAAGAGTTGAAATATCAAATTAGGTTTCTCATGAGTCCATTTAGATGATCAGTAAGTCTAACATTGCCAATTCAAAATAAAATAGGTTTAGATCCTTAGTATATCTTTGAATGTTTGAAATCAAATACTAATTTCTTCTAGTTACATCTGTAGCTATTTATAACTAGGCCTCTGTACTTTGTTTCTTCAGCACAGTGTGTGTTTTTCAATACTGTGTGGGAGGTTATAGATCATACAAAATAGACATATTCCAGTGTGTTTTTAAAATATGAGATGTCTTGAGAGTATTCTGTCCCTGCACATATTAGCGGTTTGTCCCTGTTTGGTTGGTAATATCTCAGCTGAAGACCTAGGAAATGGCATTAGGCACATACTGGTCCATTGTAAAGAAGGGAGACAGCAATTCATTGTCCTCAGAATTGAGTTCTCTCAGCTATGGAGTGAGTAAAAATGTTTCATTTTAAATATCTGTTTTCACCAATTCTAATGAAAATGACTATTAATAAGAGAGGGTATTATCCACCAGTAGGAGAGGAGTAAAGGAAAACAGGAACTTTTCCATGGCATGAGTCACTCAGCAGGAGTAAAAGTGTGTTAATGCTTTACCTATGATGAGCTTATCTTAATAAACCACAAAACCCAGAGTGATAATGGATGATCCATTTTCCGTTTAATGCATTCCCTCCCTCCCTCCCTCCCTCTTTCCTTTCTTGCCTACTTTCTTTTCTCTTCCTTTTTTTTTTTTTTTTTTTTTTAAGAGCAGATTTATCTTTTTAAACTACATTGTCGCTTTGGCCGAGACACCAGCACTCTGAGGTAACCCCACATGTTGTTGTATAAATTGGGACCTACAACAGTTCATGGCAGGTAACCTCCAATAGTATGAAAAGCGTCAGCTTAGCAGTTAGAGGAGGTGATCATCTACCATTATACATCCACAAGACCCTGATAATGTCACCTACTCTTTCTGAGCCTAAATTTTATCATCTATAAAATAGTAATATTTGTCAGTATTAATAGAAGCACCTATAAGACTTCCAAAAGTTTTAGTAAATAGCAACAATTTAACAAGGGCTTACCACGTGCCCTGCATTTTCTGGGTACTTTGCATACACTAACTCATTTAACTTTTAGAACACTCCACTTAAGTCTCTTGAAAGGATTAAAGCAGAGGTTTTTCTAAGATCCCATCTATCTCTGAAATGATATATCGTCAAGGTTGCCAGATAAAATACGGGGATACCTAGTTGCATTTCAATTTCAGATAAACAATAAATATTTTTAGTATGGTTATGTCCCAAATATTGCATGCAACATACTTATACTAAAAAATTATCCTGAAATACATTCATTGTTTATCTGAAATTCAAGTTTAACTTAGTGTCCTGTATTTTTATTTGCTGAATCTGGCAACCCCCTGTATGGTGATTAAACATGTTTCAGGCAATTTGGTTTGGAGGAAGGACATTTAGTCTCAAACCCTATTTCAGTTTAATAAGATGAGATTGAGGTTAGAAGTCTAGTGATGAGAGAGAACACATACAGTAGTGAGCCCGGGAATATCACCAAGAGGAAATGGGATAAAGAATAGCGTAAAGGCACCATCCAAAGCGCTTTCATTTTGAATCATCATCTCAGTCTTTTGAGGTATTTTGCCTGTTTTACAGTTGAATAAAGCAAGACAAAAGATAAGTTGTTATAGATCATATAGCTAATAAGTGAAAAAAGCTTGGAATTGAATCCAGGTCTCTGACACTTAAACTTGTTTTTTTAAATTGCTATGAGGTTTTCCTTCTTTCAAAGGTAGTTGGAGAGGAAGAGTAATTCTTTTTCTCCGATAGACGGATAAGGGTAAGAAGGTGATTGAGATGTTGAGAAAATATGAGGTGAAGGGGTACAAGATGAGATAGCTCATCAGAACTCATTTTCATCAAATTATAAAGTTGTATCATTACAGAAAGTGAAGATGGTAGGGTTGGGAATGGAGGATAAAAGAAAATAGAAAATGTTTGGAAATAGAAGTGTGTATATTATGTAGAAGTCAACTGAGATATTTCATGATAATTGGTTTTAAGAAACATCTAGTTGGAAGGTAATTTGTTAACTTATTAACTTTCCAGTCAGGGTGATGACTGTGACTTGTGACTCGGGGTGTTGACTACTTGTGATTATGTTAAAGCTCAGAAGTTGTGGTCTATAGGAGGAGAGAAATGAGATGGTTTTTAGACATGTGGCCATAAGGGCATCCTTAGGCAGATGTCCAGTAGGCGGTTTTAGAATTAGATAAGAAAGAGCAAGGTTAGAGAAAGACAACTATAAAAGGTTAAAAGGAGAAAAATAGGAAGCAAACTAATAAAGGCATAATTTATTGTCTATACAGATATTTTCCAGATGTTGTCTCTGATCATCCAACAACCATATAAGCAGGTACAGCCATTTGGGAAATGCAATCATGCTAAACATTCTGACCAATATTTGACTGTCAGACACAAGACTAAAATCTGCGTGTCTCCATGTGCCAAGCCAGTGATCTTTGGAGAAAGTGTATAGAGGAGAAGCAGATCATAGGCTGGAGGAAAAGATGTTTATGTTTAAGGGATCAGTCGAAGAGGAAATAACAAAATAAACCAGCAATAGAGAATTAAAAGAGCCCACTAACCTGGATATGTTAATTAACATGAATGTGCTGATTATTTTTTATAATATATATATATATATATCACATCATCAAATTGTACACTTTAAATATACATAATTCTTAATTGTCAAATATACCTCAATATAAAAAATAGAGCAAGAGAGGGCACTAACCCAAAGATGTGGAAGAGAGACTTTTCAAGAAGGAATATTGGTCAATGGAGTCTACTGATGGGTCTGTATTTCCAAGGAGATGTGGAGACATGACTTGTCCACTAAGAAGTCATCTGATGGCCTTTTAGAGATCAGTCAGAGGGCTGGTGTGAGAAGTCATGCTGCAGAAAGTTATACTTTAAATATAAGTGGGGAGGGTGGAGTTTTAATTTTCAATTACTCTTTCAAGATAATGGAAAATTGTGCATGTTGGAACATGGCATGTATAAGTCTGCTGCTTAAAGAAGTAAGCTTACAATAGGCAGACTGTGAATTAGTTTCCAACTGCTGCTGTAAAAAAAGTACCACAAACTTGGTGGCTCAAAACAGTACGTCTATTATATTACAGTTCTGGAGGCTGGGTATCCAAATGCAGCTTGCTAGGCTAAAATTAAAGTGTCAGCATGGCTGTGTTCTTCTGGAGCTTCAGAGAGAATGTTTCCTTGCCTTTTCCACCTTCTGAAGGCAGGCTGTATTTCTTGGCTTATGGTTCCTTTTTCGATCTTCAAAACCAGAAGTGTAGCATCTTCATCTCTCTCTGACTCTGACCCTCCTGTCCCCTTCTTTCTTTTATAAGGACCCTGTGATTATATTGGGTGTACACAAGTAATCCATTATAATCTCCCCATTTCAAGAACCTTAACTTAATCACATCTGCAAAGTCCCTTTTACCGTACAAGGTAATATATTCATGGGTTCCGGGCATTAGGATGATAAAAACATGGACATCTTTGGGGGCTATTACTCTACTTACCAACGTGTGATTTGTTTGTCTCGTGACAACTCTTGCAGGAATAACTCTCCTTCCTCTGGAAATAGCTCTCTCTTCACCCATTCATATGGACACCAAGGGAACTCATATTCTTACGTGAACTTGCTCCCCTGATTATGGTTCATTGATATATATTGGGCACTCTTTCCAAATTGAGACACTCTTGGAATCTAAAAAGAAAGTCCAATGAATCTTTCAATGCTGAAGCACTCAAACATAAACTTGAGGGTTATTATTTTTGCCATGTGTGCAGTTTGTAAGTTTGTAATGAGAGAGTGGTGAGCAGAAGGTAGATGATTAGGTGGTTAGGACTCCGCTCTTTCACTGCCAAGGGCCCGGGTTCGATCCCTGGTTGGGGAACTAAGATCCCACAAGCCGCGTGGTGTGGCCACAAAAAAGAAGGAAGCTGAGCTGAGGCCTGGGGGTCATCCTGTGGGTGCTTGCACTCTTGCTTCCAGCTTGCATTACTGCCTTACCACACAAGCTTGCATTACTGCCTTACCACACAAGCTTGTATTACTGCCTTACCACACAAGCTTGCATTACTGCCTTACCACACAAGCTTGCATTACTGCCTTACCACACAAGCTTGCATTACTGCCTTACCACACAAGCTTGCATTACTGCCTTACCACACAAGCTTGCATTACTGCCTTACCACACAAGCTCATTAATTAAATTTGTTTGGTTGTTCAACTCTTTCATGAGGAACTGGATTTTCTAGCCGATCAAATCCTCCTTTCTGTTTAACTTATTTTGAGTTGAGTTTCTTTGTAATCAACATATTCTTTATTAATTCAAGAACGTGAATAAGTGAGGTCTTTTCGAAGGTGGGAGGGGGGCTTGTTTTTAAGATGGTGATTAAGAGTCACTGTGGGTGAAGAGATTCCTTTTCAGTCAAATAAATCAGGTATCTGTGTACACATTTCTTTTTTTTTTAACTAATTTTTATTGGAGTATGTTTGCTTTACAATGTTGTGTTAGCCTTCAGTGCACAACAAAATGAGTCAGCCGTACATATACAGATATCCCCTCCCTGTTGGACTTCCCTCCTATTTAGGTTACCACAGTGCATTAGGCAGAGTTCCCTGTGCTATACAGTATGTTCCCATCAGTTGTCTATTTTATACATAGTATCAATAATATGTATGTGTCAATCCCCGTCTCCCAATTCCTCCCTCTCCACCCCTTTCCCCCTTGGTATCCATACATTTGTTCTCTACGTCTATGTCTCTATTTCTGCTTTGCAAATAAGATCATCTATACCATTTTTCTAGATTCCACATATATGTGTTATTATACGATATTTGCTTTTCTCTTTCTGACTTATTTCACTCTGTATGAGACTCTCTAGGTCCATCCACATCTCTACAGATGACACAATTTCATTCCTTTTTATGGCTGAGTAATATTCCATTGTATATATGTACCACATCTTCTTTATCCATTCCTCTGTCAATGGGCATTTAGGTTGCTTCCATATCCTGGCTATTCTAAATAGTGCTGCTATGAACATTGGGATGCATGTGTTTTTTTGAATTATGGTTTTCTCTGGATATATGCCCAGGAGTGGGATTATTGGGTCATACAGTAATTCTATTTTTAGTTTTTTAGGGAACCTCCATACTGTTTTCCATAGTGGCTATATCAATTTACATTCCCACCAACAGTGTATGAGGGTTCCCTTTTCTCCACACCCTCTCCAGGATTTATTGTTTGTAGATTTTTTGATGATGGCCATTCTGACTGGTATGAGGTGATACCTCATTGTAGTTTTGATTTGCATTTCTCTAATAATTAGTGATGTTGAGCATCTTTTCATGTGTTTGTTGGCCATCTGTATGTCTTCTTTGGAGAAACATCTATTTAGGTCTTTCGTCCATTTTTTGATTGGGTTTGTTTTTTTGATATTGAGCTGCATAAGCTGCTTGTATATTTTGGAGATTAATCCTTTGTCAGTTGCATCATTTGCAAATAGTTTCTCCCATTCTGAGGGTTGTCTTTTCATCTTGTTTATGGTTTCCTTTGCTGTGCAAAAGCTTTTAAGTTTCATTAGGTCCCATTTGTTTAATTTTGTTTTAATTTTCATTACCCTAGGAGGTGGGTCAAAAAAGATGTTGCTGTGATTTATGTCAAAGAGTGTTTTTCCTATGTTTTCCTCTAAGAGTTTTATAGTGTCTGGTCTTACATTTAGGTCTTTAATCCATTTTGAGTTTACTTTTCGTGTGTGGTGTTTGGGAGTATTCTAATTTCATTCTTTTACATGTAGCTGTCCAGTTTTCCCAGCACCACTTATTGAAGAGGCTGTCTTTTCTCCATTGTATTTTCTTGCCTGCTTTGTCATAGATTAGGTGACCATAGGTGTGTGCGTGTGTTCATCTCTGGGTGTACACATTTCTAATTTGCTTTTGCTAAGGGTAAAAATAAGAATTTTTCCTTGCAACCTATCTTTATGACATCTAGACCTTTCCTTCTGTCTTTGCAGTACAAATGTAGGACAAAGTTCCCTTAAATGCTTCATGAAGCTCAATTTTTCTTTCCTTTTGTGAGTAAAATTTGATGGTATAATAGTTACATAGTGCATTAATAAGCTTCGTGTCTTTTAGGATCTAGTCATGAATTTAACTCTTCTCTTTTTCCCCCGAATCTCTTCAGAAGAAAAATAGGTTCCCTTTCCCAATTCTCTTTCTTAACGATTTCTGAGGCTTGGAGATTATATAACTTCTTTTATAATAAGAAAGAAAAAATTGCTCTATCCTGAGTAAAAGTAGACTTAGATTCTTTGAGAATTCTTTTTTAAATGTTATATATTTAATTATTTACCTTAAACTAACAAGAGCCTAGATGCTCTGGACCCCATACAGTCTTTATTAAGCCCAGTGAAATATATTAGGAATCATCAGAAGGTCCTAAGTTTTCAGTAAATGCTTGTATGGATATGAGAGTTAATGACAGAATTTTATTAAATATCCCTCCCCCTGTTTGCCTAAACAGAAAGATTGATCATTATCTGGACAAATATTGCTGTCTCCATTTCCTCACTCGGATCAGCTCTTTTTAAACTCTCCTCATCACATTAGCTCATCTATTAATTTTTAAAGTATTTGGTAAGGACATACTATGTGCTGAATCCTGGGGGTTATAGTATGAGTGATTGATAGTGGCTCTCACTGTGGAATTTATGATTGAGCTGGGCAGGCAAACAAGGAAACAGGTGCTAGAGAGAATTAAATACAGGTTCTTACCAAGATCTGAAAATGACAGAGAGCTTTAGAAGCAGTAAGGGAGGCAATGCTTTGTTGTCATTGAGCTGAGGGTTGAGGATCCAAGGGAGACTGGGAAAAGCAGATGCAACTAATGCAAAACTTCATCTTGCCTCTGTAGTGAGCAAATGTTCCAATAGTTACTTGCATGAAGGCCAGGTGGGATTACTCCCACAGACCCAGCACCTGAGGATTCCTCTGGTTCTTGGACTTGTGTTTAGTCTTCTACTTTATCTTACTGTGTTATCAACTGGAATGATTAGTATTTCTATACATGTGTGGGGTGGGGTTATAGTCAGACAAGCTGTGGCAAGTTTTTTAAACAATTTTCAGTCAACAGTAGGGTGAGCTCTACAGGGAAATATTACTTGCTGTGGGATTTTTGGAAATTTACTAAATGTTTCTGTTCTCATTCCCCTCACTTGTATATGAGAGAATTAGTTGCATCTGTTTATATTCAAGGACACTTATCGCTCCAAGAGGACCTATCTTTCGATTTCTGGCAGTTATTTCCTGCACAAAACCCATCTCAAAATCTGGCCCTAAAAGAGAGGGATGGAACTGCACAAGCAGGAAGTATATGTCTCTTTCTCTCATTCTACTTCATTTTGGAGAATTGCAAAAGGTACTGTAATAAAAACACAGTTCGTTTAGCATCACCAAACCTGGTGTTTCCCAAATATATTTGGCCAATGAGTCTTTTTCTTTCCCATTTAGAGTAACTCTTGTTAAAACTGTAAGGAATTGGCTTTCTGCAGATCTCAGTCTGGAATCTCCCCACTGAGAGCAGGCAGTGATAGGAAAGAACAGAAGTTCAAAGACATAAGTTGAACACCTATTATGTGGCAGCACTCTGATAGGAGCTGGGAACATTAAAATGAAAGTCATGGCCGTTGCCCTCATCAAATTTACAATTACCAGGGGAAGACTGACATCATAAACTACAAAAACACACTTTAAAGTACAGTTGTGATAAAATTCCAATGCCATGAGCTTGCTCTTACCATGTATGTGAGGAAACATGTATAGGTATGTTGGAAATCAGTATGTGTGTATGTATTTATGTATCATCTGATCAATCTGATTTAATCCTCATAGTATCATTAGAAGGTAGATTTTATTATCCTTCCACACTGTTCAAGGGGGGAGGTCTTCTTAGGCTCAATTAAATATTCAGATTTACAAGACTATCATAGGCCATATTTGACACCAGATGCTCAGAAGGGTATATAGGATAGGAACACAGAATGCCAGCAGGGAAGCATCATACATTTTTCTCCTACGGGAGACCATCCAGCAGACAGCTCAGGTATTAGGAGATGAGATTCATCGGAGGGATTTAAAGTGGGTCTGACTTAGAATCTTCATGTTCCACCGAAGTCAATAGGTCTTGAACAACTCCACAAGCATAGTTTCCAGGGTCCTTGCAAGGAAGTTGCTAGTTGCAAGAGACTTTACATTTAGGGAAGTCAATTCCTATGGCTTTCCCATAAGGTATTCATAGTATGTTTCTAGTTCCTCCCTGTCTAAATGTAATTTACCACGCAGGAGTCATTTGGCTAAAGTTAACCAATGGCCAAATTTTCATGCCATAGGGAAAAAAATTTTGCAAACTCTTTACCTACAGGTGCAAGGTGATTGAGTAATTTCCCTAAGGTCACACCTCTGGGAATTAGGAAACAGTGAGTTATCAAGGTCTGAACTGAGGTCTATTTATTCCTGGAAGTCAATCTCTTTCAACTTTTAAAGTGTCCTCCACTAGCAAAGGTTTTCTCTGTAAAAGGCAGCAATAAATGAAAGCAGAATAGACATAGACACATTAGTCATGAAAAAGACTAGGGTAATTCCTCCTCTGAAACAGGCGGGAAGGAGGAGAAGAGAGATTATTTTAGATAATTAAGAATTGACAATGTTATTTTCAAGATTTATGACTTTTAGAGTGACAGGCATCACAACATCCTAGGATCAGTTTTATTGACAGGTAGAATAATCTCTCAACGTAATGCATTTATTCGTAATTAACTTTAGTGAAAGTTAGTTTCCCCAACAGAGGAATAATTGGCACTAACTTAAAATTAGAAGTTATAGACCTCATTACATAAACAGTAGTTCAACAGTTCCAATTTTCTAGTTTCATTCCTATGTGAATGAACACCCCATCCCTTCATATTACCCTTGTAAATATTTGGTAATAAACTACCTCACAATACTCTATTCTTTAGATGTTCAACATGATTTACAACATCACTGGACAAAATAAAACTCAATTCATTTGGTTTAGAGTCAAGGAGAAAGGAAGCATATGTAAATAAAATTTTCCCTTAAAAAGTGGTAATATGATGTAGTCATCTTTGAGCTAGTGTAGCGAAGTCTGTCCATTTAGGAGAGTAAGAATCTATTTTGTCAGATTCGGTACTTTTCTGGGCACTGAGATGGAACACACTACACGCGTACAATTACTGCTGTCAGTGGATTGCCCAAAGTGTTCATGCTTTTTTCTGTATGTAGTTATCTCAGTGGAGTTTCTACTGAGGAAATTAAATGTCTGCAGTGGCTTAATGGGAAACAGAGGTGTTTAAAAATGCTGGAATGGGTGTATTCAAACATGGTTTGGTTTAAAATGAAACTGCAGCAGTTTTCAAAATGGGATTCTTACCCTATTAAAATGCAAATAAACAATTTTTCTGTCTTCCTCCCAGACATTCCAGCCTAGTTATAAAATATCTTTGAAATGCATTGTCTTGTCATTATTGAGACATGAATTTTTTGTGCTAAATTTATTAACAAATTATTGGGAGTTCCCTGGCGGTCCAATGGTTAGACTCCACGCTCTCACTGCTGAGGGCCTGGGTTCAATCTCTGGTCAGGGAAGTAAAATCCCACAAGCCACGTGGTGTGGCCAAAAAAAAAAAAATTATTGACAAATTATTAAAATATCACCTTCCTTTTGCTATTTGTAGCAGGAAACTGGTCAGATAAAACTTAAAAACTGTTTTTTTTTATTACAAATAAATAGATGAGATTCCTAGAAGAAATATAAACTTCTGATAAGTGAGAAAGAAGCGAAGCCTCCAAAATCTAAAATAGTCGCTTCCTCTGAGAATTGATAGTACTCAGGCTGCTGAATTAGGCTTTCAGGTGATTCCTTTCTATATTTTACTCTATCTCAACTCCCCAAAGTTAAGTGGAGAAGTGAAACTTCTCTTTGCTGATTGTACGACTGCACTGATGTAAGCAACAAAAATTATTTCCATTCTTATACTATTTTTTTAAACTCGGGATATCCTGTTTGTATTTAGATGGCCCAGTTCAGTTCATTGTGGGTGTTTCCAGACTGCTAGAAGCACTGAACTAGGATGTTAGAAAACTGCAACTGAGAGTGTGTAACTTCTCTGAATCTAATTTCACTCACCTTCCCTCTATTACTCCTGCTTCTCTCTGAGTCCTAAGTTGATGCAGGGACGCTACACCTACTGCCAGTTGTGGTTACTCTGTCTCCTTGTGAGATTCCGCACCCATGTCAACAGTCTCATTGTACTCTTCTGTTACGTTTGCTAACTGACTTTAAACCTGAGACTTAGTGGAATCATCTCCAAAACTGTTTTTTCAACAGTGTACTAGTTGAACCTTCCAAAATATAACTCCTACTGCTGCCATAATCATTATCAGAAAGAATTATAAATGTATGAGGCTAGAGCATGGTGCGAAAATTTCCTGGGTTTATCTGATGGTGCATACAGCATCCACCGCAGATGGGTGTTCTCTCTCTCTCTCCCCGCCTTCCCTTACATGTTTCTCTTTGCATTTTCTACCACTATGCCCTCATTGGAAGATCCAGACTACATTCTTTAATGGATAGGCAAGGTTCTTCAGTTTCTCTTTGTTATTGAAACTGAAGAGGCAACAGATCATTTCAGTCCTTACACTGTCTGAGTGTGATGGGGAAATTTAGATCCTTCACATTTTCCAGAGGGAAATAACTATAAAAACAATCTAAAAACAAAAAAACTTTATCTTGCTACTTCTGAGGGCCTCTCTTAGCTACTTTGTATCCATTATAATGCAAAATGGGTTCGCCGCCCCCCTCTCTGTTTCTTATCTTACAAAAGCCTTGCTCCTAGGAAGAAATGGAGAATAAAACCTTGTCCTGAAACATATTCATTTATCCATTGTATCTGGTATTATTATTGTGTTATTATGAATAGCTATGTGTTTTTGCAAACTGTGTTCCTAATACATCCTCTGTGAAGATATGGCTTATATCAGTGTGGGAAAATCTCTTTGCTCACTTTTTTAGACTGAACAGTGATTGATTTTGTGCCTATTGTAACTAACATTGATTTAGTAAGTTGATGACTATAAAGAAGAAGGAAGAATGACAAACAATGTAGTGTTATCTTTTATTGTTTACACCAACTTTTGGACTAATTAGGTAAAAGGAAAAAGCATATGTTCATGAACTTTGGAAATAATATGGCATTTTCTATTATTCCCATGGACAGTTGTATTTAGTAAAGCAGCAAGAGGAAATTTTAATTAGAATATACCACATAAATATCATGAATCATGGAATATCACTGATATATAAAGTGACTAAATTTTTCAAAATAAAAACCAGGACACATGTGCTGACAATGAAATATAATATTTAACACTGGAATTGAGCTGGAAAATTTGGGTTGTATGGTCCACATAGCTATGTAGAAGCATCACATAATTGTTTAAATATATCTTTAGGCATAATTCACGCTAAGCTGAATTTAATATGCAGCTATATTGATCCTAAGCATAGCTAGTGATTAATAGTAATACTTAACCATATTCAGCAGCTTTTTAAATGAGGGTTCAAAATTATTCTAGCACAATGCTATTAGTTTCTATTATCTTGGGAGTACATGGCAAGAATGATCACACTTGACTATAGAAGGTAGATGTACAGAGATGTGCTGTACATTTCTTTAACCATAAATGATAAATTTGGAGCAAAAACATATGCTAAGGTTTTGTTTGTTTCTTTTTTAGTTCAAGTCTAAAATCTTGTGCTTCCTTTTAAAATACTAGTCCAGCAAATATTTTTACTCTTTTATTACATCATTTCAAGGAGGAGAGAATAGTTCTACCCTAGCGTGTTCTCAACTTTTCAGGATCCTACTTGGGAGCAGAAATAATGCAACTCAATCCTATTTTTCTATCATCAATAAATATAAAGAATTACTGTATTTTTATGTTCTTATATATTGAAAAATATTTATGAAACTTAAGTAGGACATAATAGAACTATTCAACGTATTTTCCTGTAAACAGTCCATTGTTTCTAGCTAGATGTTTCTTGGACCAGCTGACCAGATTGACAATTGGATTGATAGTTAAGTTGGTGATTCACCCTGTGCTGGACCACAGTCCATTCATTTGGCCATATGTGGACATGGAGTAGTACTGATTGGCACTTTTCACAGAGTTGCAGATTTCTTGCTTAAGCTCGAATTGTCAAGCATAGCTCAAAATTAACTAGTGGTTCAAGAAAAAGAAGAAAATGCTTAAAACACTCTACGATAAGTAGGGTGATTGTTCCTGTATTCTTTTCACTTCCAAGATTTGTGAGTTACAATACAACATGCACTCCATGAGGTATTCTCAGGAGGGCTGAAGTGTGGGGATTAGGGACCTACCCATCACTTTATGTGTCAAGACTTAGAGGATAACAAAGGATGAAGTTGTTGCACATAGAGCAGTTAAATTTTTTCTTGAATTAGGATTCAGAATTGTTTTTGCATAACCCTGGGGAGAGGCTGTGTGTAGATTTCTTCTCTTTCACAGTGCTAAAGACTTAATGGAAGCTGGTATGTGTGTGTGTGGTTTGAGGTTGTAAATTGTCATATATGGGGAGTACAACACCTAGTAAAAGGGAAGAGAAGGTAAATTCAATAAGAAAACCAAGCATTTTCTTAAGATTTAAAAATTATTTTAATATTTGATATATTGTAAAATCGTCCTAGGTACAAGTGTTTTATAGAAGCAAATTATATTATAAATTTATATAAAATACATAAATTCATATAAAATATACAAATGAATCATATATTACTTGAAAATTTAATATTACGTATATCAAGGACATACAGATTATAGATGTATTTATTTTTCAATTATAGTTTTGAGCCTGAATTAATTGACTGATTCAGGCTGATGTGTTTTAATTATATTTACTCCTAACCCTTTGATAACTACTATTGTAAGATCAGTCCCATTTAAAATGTTAAAATAAACTAGGAGGTTTTTTTTAAATAATAGTTTTTGCATGAGCATGTGCTGCTGGTAATGGTAGCATGTGATTTTGATATTTCTATAAGAAAAAGAAACAAGATATGAAAGGAGTAATGTGAAAATACAAATCAGTTACAAGAAAAGATGTTTATTAAGCAGCCATGCTGAGGACCTAGAACAAGGATATTTGATGAATTGTCACCATCTCGTTTTATATCTTTAATCAATACTCTATTAACTAGTGCTACCTTTTATATATTAAATTTAAGTCAATCAACTTTATTTTGCATTTCATTTTCACCTTCACTAGCCAGAAAATAATACTATTTGCTTTTTGTAGTTAAGTTTTTTATGTACAGTCTACATAAAATCCTCATTAACCACAAATTCGTTACATGTTATAAAAACTCATCAAGGTAATAAATGGAATAATTGGAGCCTTTCAATTTTCCCTTTCAATTCAGCAGAATGGGCCAAAGAGCCCATAGCACTGTGCTCTGCATTTTTCATCTGCATCAAGTAATAGCCTCTACAGAAGAACTTCACAGTTTGTCTTTCCATTAACATTCTCTACAATTTCAGTCTTTATCAGGGAGTGCATGTCTGAATTGGCAGCGAGTGACACATGCTCTCATCACTCAGCTAGGCAACCAGGGCACGCTCTGTCTCACAGCTTGTGTATGATTTAAGAAAAGAAAATAATGGGGAATCAGTGATTTAAGTTTCTGATATTTTATAATGAATATTGTTGTCTATCTACGATAATTTAAATTCACTTTTCCACATGATGTCAAAATCTTATTCTCCATTCCTCTCCAAATCAAAGCCTAATATACAGTCAGAGGCATGGAGTATTTTGTATGATGGAGAGATATGCTTTTGTGGGGTTGGTAAATTCACATGGGAAGTCTCAGGGGATTAATTATTTTGCTCAAAAAATATTCATATATAAAATATAGTTATATAGAACATATATATTTGTATTTAGAAATACAGCTGATTAATTTTTAAAAAGAAAATAATGAGTGATCAGTGATCTAATTTTAATGGGTGCTGAGCAAAACGAATTTTCAGAGTACCATAGAAATCATTTTACATGTCAAAAAAAATTTTTTTTCAGGTTGACTATCTTGAATTTGGTTGCATAATGCAACAACCTGAGGATACTTGTTTAACAACTGAATATAGTTTCTTAAAATTTAGTAAGATAAATAATAATTTAATAATTCTGTTTGGTCTGAAGAAATCTTCAGAGCAGGTGTTCTGTAATAGCTATTGATAATTTCAGGAACTAACCTTATAGAAAAGATTTCTTTCAGTCATTAGTGTTCCTTATATGCTTAAATCATTCACTGTGCTCCTTTGATATTAATACTGGTTGAAACATTTGAATCAGGTATAACATGTGATAGACAGAGACAGAGACAGAGACAGTGTTTCAAAAGAGGATAAGCTCAGTTGATTCAGGGTTGACATGTTATGTTCCAGATGCTGTTGTCACATTATATCTTTAGTAGGTTTGATGGCTCAGTACTGAAGTGGCCCCAGATTTCCACTATATTACTTGTCTGCAGGAGGGATTTTGCTGCCATCATAGCACCGCTGGAGTAGTGTTTTAGTGATAGTCTTTGCTTTTAAGCCCTGTAGTGCTAATCAAGGAGACAGGTAATAAAATGTCTTTCCATTAACTTATAATTTTATTTAATTAAAAAATAAATGGATAGCTAAGCTTGGCAATATTAATTAGTATTGCGGAAACCCTGTTTTACAGAAGAAATACACCTACTCCCAATTTAATGCCTTTAATTTGTTTTCCCCCAAACGGAGTGTAAGGCAAAAAAGGCATTTCCTGAAATAACTCTTACCATAAAGCACATTCTGTTTAAAAGTACAGCGCTGCTTATAGCAAATTCAAACCTGAAAAGTAAGGCTTCTTTCATCATACCAGGCACAAAGAAAGTGGATATTCTGGTCATTGCTCTTTCTCACTTTCTCACTCTCTTTTGCTGAGCTTTTCTGAATCAATTCCAAAGACGATGTTTCTCTGGGCTCTATCCTAATTGCTTGAGCCTTTTAAAAATCTCTTTTTGGAACCATTTTCATGGAAGATGACAAAAAAAAATGTGAGACATAGCACCTCACAAACAGACAGCCTCATGTATGTTTACATGCTTAAGCACAAGGTGAAGAAGGCAATGTGTGGTGACTGATGCTGAATACCAGCACTGCTGGGAATTTCTCTGTAGAGGGACCGATGCTGGCTGAGCAGAGGAGTGAATATCAGGGTTGGATTCAGAACTAAGGTTTTATTTCTGCTTTGTTATTGAGAGGAAATTTTTATTTTATTTTTATTTTTTTTAATAAATTTACTTATTTGTTTATTTTTGGCTGCTTTGGGTCTTCGTTGCTGCGCACGGGCTTTCTCTGATTGTGGCGAGCGGGGACTACTTCTCCTTGCGGTGCACAGGCTTCTCACTGCGGTGGCTTCTGCTGTTGCGGAGCTCCGGCTCTAGAGCACAGGCTTGGTAGTTGTTGCGCACGGGCTTAGTTGCTCCACAGCATGTGGGATCTTCCCGGACCAGGGATCGAACCCATGTGCCCTGCATTGGCAGGTGGATTCTTAACCACTGCGCCACCAGGGAAGCCCCGAGAGAAAAATTTTAAATGGGTACAGGGCGCAATTATTCAGTAGTGCTAGTCCCAAAATATCAATGCTTGTGAAGAAAAAGAAATTTATAGAGATAAATGCCTAGGTGCAACTAGACAATTTTTTTTTTTCACTAATAATTTCCTTTCATTGTCTTAAATAGGCATTTCAACATTTTGGTAGAGATAGTAAATTGAACATTCACTTTCACCTTTATTCTCTGTAAAATCCCTTCAAAAATATCAAAGGTTTATAACAAGATATAAAACCACTTCTGTTGAGAGCATTGGAATCTGGAAAGTTGTGGTTAAGGGGCTACTAACTGACCAGCTCAGAGAATATGATTTGCAAGCCAGTGACAATGAAATCTGAGAAATGACCTCTGAGGAAATTAGGGCTTCCCTCGTGGCACAGTGGTTAAGAATCCGCCTGCCAATGCAGGGAACACGGGTTCGAGCCCTGGTCTGGGAAATCCCACATGCCGCGGAGCAACTAAGCCCGTGCACCGCACTGAGCCTGCGCTCTAGGGCCCGTGAGCCACAACTACTGAAGCTGGCGCACCTACAGCCCATGCTCCACAACAAGAGAAGCCACAGCAATGAGAAGCCCGTGCACCGCAACGAAGAGTAGCCCCGGCTCACCGCAGGTAGAGAAAGCCCGCACGCAGCAACGAAGACCCAATGCAGCCATAAATAAATAAATAAATAAATTTATAAAAAAAAAAAAAAAGAGGAAATTAGTTACCCAGATCTTCTCCCTAATTTAGCTCATCCCTTACAGACTGAACACTGGAGTTTATTCCCCAGAAACCATAAACCAGAGTGATGGGTAGAAATACCTTAAGGAAAAGCTTAAGTAAACATTTACACTGAAGGTTGGAAAGCCCAGCCATCTTCTCTTACCTGACAGATAGGTGTGTACTCTTCAGGCAAGGGATCTGACACGCCCAAGATATGAACATACTGATTTCCAGGGCTCCCCAACTAAATGGCCTACAGTGAAGACTGCAAATGGAAAGATCCTTGGCAAGCATAGAGTTTTCAGTCATCTCTTCAGTACTCTAGAAATAGATCTGAGCATACAGTTGGATATCACAAGATATTTAAAGAAATGAATGAATGAATGGCAAAGTCCAAAACTAACAAATGGGGGAAAAAATGATCAGCTTCTCATTTAACACAACAAATATTGGGCTTACTTTATGCCAAGCATTGTTGTGAGTACTTTATATGTATTAGTCATTTAATATTCAGAACAACTCTATCATTTATAATTTTTATAGATAAAGAAACTGAGATATTGAAGGGTTAACTAACTTTCGCAAGGTCACATAACTAATAAGTAGTGGGGTATGGACTTGAATGGAGGCACTTAGTTACTGGTGTCCACGCTAATAACCGCTATATTATATGGCCTCTCAATTTAGAATAAGTATGGACTTTTAAGGCAGAAGAAAATATTTAAAATATCATTGATATTTTTAGAACAATAAGAAAATGTACTGTATCAATTAAATAAGAAAAATATGCCATAAAAAGGAACATTTAGATGTAAAAGTGAGCTCTTGGTTATTGAAATATTATAGAAATAAAAAACCAAAAAAGAATAAGAAGATAAGATCAGGAAAACCTCCAGAAAATCCCTATTTTCTCGAGATTTGTCAGAGATAAAGATATGTAAAGCAAGAGAGAAAAGATAACATGATTAATGAACCAATCCAGGTAGTCCAACATCACAACAGTATGATTGCCAGAATTAGAGAAGATAGAAAGCACAAAATAGAAAATCATCAAAGAAACAACTCAAGAAAAATATGTAGAAATGAATATCACTTCCAAGATTGAAAGTCCCTCCTCAAGGTGTATAGCACACTGGATGAAAAAGACACACTGGGATGTCCATCATTCTGAAATTTCTAGATGGTACAAACAAGATGATCCACTATTTCCACAATCAGAATGGCATTAGGTAATCTTAACAGACACATGGCACTTGGAAGGTAATAGAGCAATGGCTTAATAATTTTGATGGAAAAATATTTCCTATCTAGAATTTTTATTTACAGATAGAGGAAAATATGGAATGAAAAAAACAAAGTCTCCAAAGGGAGTAAAGCAAAAGAAATGCCAAGGTATCAGTGAGAGAGGTTCCCAAGAAAACGACAGTGCGTCAGATTCAGAGGACAAACAGGCTAATGGAGGGGAAATGGTTCTGGAAAAGATTTCTTTAACAAAAATGAAAGTAATGCAATAACTAATTCTTTCAGTGTATTGAGGAGAGGATTACACATCTCGTTAGGTTTAGGGGGTTAAATCAACGGTGAGTATGTAGATAGCTAAGCAAATGAGCAGAAAAAATTAACTACAGGGAAAACAAAATATTGTCCAGGAAAGAAAAAATAATCATGGTAACAAACATAGTTCAGCAGTGACAACCATGCATCTAGTAAAGAAAAACAGAATATTTATCTTAATCAAATTCAGAGGTTAGTGGGCTGAGAAATGTGAATGTGTTTGTGGTGGGCACTGGGAGGGCATTATCTACTTACTTAATAGTGCCTAAAAATGGAAGTAAAATTTACAGGTATCATTATGAGCAACTATTAGGAATAAGGAAGTAAACATGAAAAGCTTTAGCTAAAAATGAATCCTTTGGAGAGAGGAAATGGGGCACAAACAGATCGCTGTTTTCTAAAAAAAAAAAAAAAAAAAAAAAACCTTGTAGAATTACTTGATGCCTGAAATTATGAGTATATTTACCTTTGATAAAAATAAAAGCTGAATTAATGAAAACTGTACGCTCCTGTTGTGATGCCTAAAAGATGAGAAATGTTTGAGTATTTTCATCATCAGTTCATAACAATAAGAAATCCCTAGGCATATCTGCTATTCAGTGACTTGTCTATTTTTCTTGGAATTAATATAGCTATTTCTTGCAATTTATTGTCAAAATCTTTCTCAGAGTTTAAAGGGGTCTCTGGAGATAAAGGTCCGTGAAACCTCAGTAGTTTTTGTGGTTTTTTATAGCTGGACCCACAGGTACTTTAAGTTGGAGAATAGCTTATGACTATTTTCTTTGACATGAGAATGTGCTAATAATTTCACACACATTCCAGCTCTCGTCTTTGACTTTATTTTTCCTTTCATATAGTTAAGTGACCAGAGTATGAAGTATTTCAGGGTGCTGATGACAGTTTGCGTTTCCCTTAAATGTGAAGAAAATTCACCTTCTTTTCTGTTTCTCTTTGAGAATTTTCCCTCTCTCTGGATCAAAATTTAACAGGGTTTAGAGTCAACTAAAATTTGAATTAATTTATTTCCATAGGAAATGAAACTCTTAAAATTTTCTTATGACAGTGCTGAGAATGACAAATGACTTACCTTACAGAAACAAATCTTTGAAAGAACAAAGTAGCTTCTTTTTCTGGTAAATCTTAAGAGCAATATACAATTATTAAAATGTTAGAAAAATAGACTACTTCTAATCCCAGCCTCTTAACATGATTTTTAGTTTTACAGATTAACTGCCAGTCTTTTGAAGTGTATGTATTCTATAAGTACGGTCATAGTATAAGTTCCACTGTTTATTTTTATTCTTTTTCCATTTACACCATAAACTTTGTGTTTCTACATGGTCTTCAAAATTATGATTCTAATGTATGGCATAATATTTCTTACAGAGTCTATGCTATGTGTTACTCAGAGAATGTAGGGAGCATACCTGTGTGTGTTTGTATGTGTAGTTAGCATTTGACAACCCTGTGATGAGCTTCTTTTTATCTATTGATTTTTTTCTTCCATTCAGTGGTCTTTATGATAAATTTCCATAGGTGACATTCCTGGGACAAAATGAACATTTTTTTGTTCTTGGTATGTATTGTTACATTGCTTGCCTTTAGGATTTTTCTAACTTGGTATTCAGCAAGCATTGTATAAGCATATCTATTTATCTCCTATATAAATAGCTCTGAGTGGAACTCCCTTCCCTGCAACTTAGTAGGGTTAAAATGGTATTTTAATTGATTTTATATGCATTTCTAAGTTTAGCAGTGAGGATGGACTATTTTCATCTTTACAGTATTTGCTTTTCTTTGGTTGCTAATGATCTATTCATAATTCTTGCCTACATATCTCTTGGGGGTCTTGATATTTTTCTCATAAACCCAAAGTCAATCTATGCATAATATGAACATTAATTCTTTGTCATACATGAACACTTACATAGACCAGGAGGATGCTTTCCTATATGACTCAGTTTTGCTGATTTTCATTGTAAAGATGCTTCTGAAATTTTGAAACTGCTAATCTTTCCTTTATGGCTTTTTTTTTTTTTTCTAAAGCTGAGAAAATTATCACGAGTCTCCAGACTAGTGAAAAATATATTACTGTATTTTTCTGCCAACTTTTCTGTAATTTTGTATTTGTATTTCAACATTTTTGTATATTGGTGACCACTTTGGGCATATAACCAGTAAGAAACTGGGACACTAGATCCCCTATTGTCTGCAAGTGAAAAAGAGAGCTAATTTTGGGGGTAGGATATTTGTTGTCTCAGCTGCAGGCGAGGAGAGTGCTAAAATATGCATCAATTGATGCAAATGTTTGTTCAGGTGTAGGGAACACTTCTCAAACTACTTTTAGTAAAAATATCTAACCCACCCAATCATTAGGGGAATGGCTTTGGCCCAAGTGAGAGACCAGGGCAAAAACTGGACTCTGTTGGGGACCAGGGCAAGCCACCCCAAAATATGCCTCAATGGCATATTGATTATTTTGAATTAAAATTACTTAGGCAGCCAAATCAGTGGGACACTTTGACTCTCCTCTCTGTCTCCCCAAAAGTAGGAAATAAGTCTCTCATGTGAAAGATGCGCTCCTGCATCTGGAAGTAGGACACTCTTATCACCAGAGATAGGGAATTTGAGGCCAAGAAGCCTGTGTAAACAAATCTTGTTACTTCTTTAATTAACTACCCCAAGCCCAAACTCTGTTTAGATTCTTTATTAATTAAGCATCCAAACATAAGTTTCTTTGTCTTACCAATTCCTCTCAAATTTATTGTTTCTTTGTCTAAAAAGGATAAAAGGTTCCTGCTTTGGTCACTTCTTAGGTCTCATTTCTATGAGACCTCCATGCACATGAATTAAATTTGTTTCTTTTTCTTCTGTTAATCTGTCTTGTGTCAATTTGATTATTAGTCCAGCCACAAGATCTCAAGAGGGGTAGAGGGGGAAATATCCCCCTCCCCAACAGCTCACATGTCCCATGGAAGTGCTGGAACAGATATATACAACTTGCATCCCTGGGATAATCCCACTTGATTATTGTGTGTGATTCTTTTAAGGTATTGTTGAATTCAGTATGCTAATATTTTGTTGAGGATTTTTACATATATTTTCTTCAGTGATATTAGCCTATAATTTTCCTTTTGTGTGTGTGGTTTTTGTCTGGTTTTGGTGTGAGGGTGAGGATGAGAATGAGTTCAGTAGTGTTCTTTTCTCTTCAAATTTTTGGAATAGTTTGAGAAGAATAGGTGTTAACTCTTCTTTAAATGTTTGGTAGAATTGAACTGTGAAGTGATCTAGTCCTGGAGTTTTGTTTGTTGGGAGTTTTTTGATTACTGATTCAATCTCTTTACTGGTAATAGGTCTGTTCAGATTTTCTATACACTCCTGATTCAGTCTTGGGAGATTTGTTGGATTTTTAGGAATTTATTCATTTTCTTCCCTGTTGTCCAATTTATTGGTGTATAATTGTTCATGGTTATCTCTTATGATCTTATTTATTTCTGTAGTGTCAGTTGTAACTTCTCCTCTTCCACTTCTGACTTTATTTATTTGGGTTCTCTCTCTTACTTTCTTGATGAGTCTGGCTAAAGGTTAATCATTTTTTCATCTTTTCAAAGAACGAGCTCTTAGTTTCATTGATTTTTGCTATTTTTTTTTTTTTTAGTGTCTATTTCATTTATTGCTGCTCTGATCTTTACTCTTTCCTTCTACTAACTTTGGGTTTTCTTTGTTCTTCTTTTAGGTTCTTTAGATGTAAGTTTAGATTGTTTTTTGAGATTTTTCTAATTTCCTGAGGTAGGCTTGTATTGCTATAAAATCCCCTCTTAGAACTGCTTTTGCTGCATCACATAGATTTTTGGATTGTTGTGTTTTCATTTTCATTTGTCTCCAGGTATTTTTTGATTTCCTCTTTGATTTCTTCAGTAACCCATTGGTTTTTTAGTAGCATCCTATATAGCCTCCACATGTTTGTGTTTTGAGCAGTGGTTATTTTTTTTCTTGTAGTTGAATTTTAGTCTTATAGTGCTGTGGATGGAAAATATGCTTGATATAACTTCAGTCTTCTTAAATTTATTGAAACTTACTTTGTGGCCTAGCACATGATCTATCCTGAAGAATGTCTCATGTATATTCTGCTGCTTTTGGAATGTATATTCTGCTGCTTTTGGCAGAATACATATATATATATATATATATATATATATACATATATATATATTCTGCCAAATATTTGGCAGAAACCATATATTTATATATATGGTTTTCTGTTAATCTTATATAATGTGTTATTTAAGGCCAGTGCTTTTTTTCTTGACACTTTTAAGCCTTTCTCTTTAATTTTTGCCATTTTAATTATAATGTGTCTTGGAGTAGGCCTTTTTAGGTTCATCTTGGTTGGCACTCTCTGTGCTTCCTGGACCTGGATGTGTGTTTCCTCTCCCAGGTTAGAGAAGTTTTCAGCTATCATGTCTTCAAATAAGTTATTTGCCTCTTTCTCTTCTCCTTCTGGGACCCCTATAATACCAATGTTAGTATGCTTGATGTCATCCTAGAGGTCTTGTAGATTGTTCTCATTTTTCTGTTCAGTTTGTGTGATTTCCACTACTTTGTCTTCCAGTTCACTGATCCATTCCTCTGTATCATCTATTCTACTGTTGATTCCTTCTAGTGTATATTTTATTTTGGTTATTCTATTCTTCAGCCCTATTTGGTCCATCTTTATTTTACATTAGAAAATATAAATATATAAATATATGCTAGAAAACTCTTTGTTAAATTTCTCACTGTGTTCAACCATTCTTCTCCCAAGTTAGAGCATCTTTATGATCATTACCTTGAACACTTTATTGGGTACATTGCTTATCTCCACTTTGCTTAGTTCTCCTGGGGTTTTGACTTATTCATTAGTTCGAGACATTCTTCTGTCTCCTCATTTTGCCTAATTCTCTGTGTGTAATTTCTGCTTATTAGGTAGGTCAATTACATTTCCCAATCTTGTAGAAGTAGACTTATGTCTACTTCATAGGCGATGTCCTATGGAGTCCAGCAGCACAATCCCCTCTGATCACCAGAGCTATATGCTCTAGGAGTAGCCCTGATGTAGGCTTCGTGGGCTCTTCTACTGTGATGGGGCCAACTGCCATGAGTATGCTGTTAGGTGGGGTTGTCCCCTGGTCCAGGTGGGTGCCAGGTCCTGTCTCATGTGGTGGCTGCTAGCCCACTGGTGGGCAGGGCCAGGTCCCATGGTGGCTGGCTGCAGGGCTTGGGGGTCCTGGAGCTGGTGCCAGCCTTCTGGTGGGTAGGACTGCATCCTGGGTGTCTGGCTGCAGGGCTCATTGGGTCCTGGGGCTGGTGCTGGACTACTGGTAGGTGAGGGTACGTCCTGGGGTGGCTGGCTACTGGGAGGCTGGGGCTGGTGCCAGCCTGCTGGTGTGTGGGGCCAGGTTCCTGTGAAGTTGGCTGTTTGGCCCATGGGTCCCAGGACAGGTGCTGGTCTGCTAGTGGGCAGGTAAGCCCCTGCCACGAATAGGCTAGAGGGAAGACTCCAAAATGGCGCTTGCCAGCATATGCCCTCAGGGGGAGTCCCAGTTTCCTGGAGGGAGGCTTTCCAATATCAGCAAGTGGGTTTGACCCAATCTCCTTTCAAATTACGGCCTCTACACTGGGACTCAGAGCTTGTGAGAGGTTGCACGTGCCCTTTAAGATTGGAATCTCTGTTTCCTACAGTCCTCTGGCTCTCCCATATGCAAGCTCCACTGGCCTTCAAAGCCAGATGTTCTGGGGTCTTGTCTTCCCAGTGCAAGGCCCCTGGGCTGGGGAGCCCAATGCAGGGCTCAGAGCCCTTGCTCCTTGGAGAGAACCTCTGCAATTGTGATTATCCTTCCATGTGTGGATCGCCTACCTGGGAGTGTTGGTCTTGACTATACTGTGTCTCTGCCCCTCCTACCTATCTTATGGTTCCTTCTTTGTATATGTATTTGTGGAGAATCTTTTCTGCTAGTCCTCAGGTCTTTCTCATAGATAGTTGCTCTGTAAATTGTTGTCATTTTGGTATGCCCATGGGAGGAGGTGAGCTAAGGGCCTTCCTACTCTACCATCTCTGCCACCGGATCTTTCCCATAAAACTCACCTCTTTTGCAATAGATTCCTAGAATAGTGTACAAGACCACCAGGGTTTGCTCCTAATTTTAATGTTTTTGGTTTCCATAAACTCTTCTGTGAACCAGATCTTGGACATTTAAAAGATCCTGTTTGTTGTTGGCAAAGCAAAGGGGGACATAATCTTTTGCTCATAGGCATCTTAATTGTGAACGGCTTCCGAAGATCTTCAAGAATCACAGCTAGGACAGGAAACCTGAAATTCTGTGATTGAAAATTTTTTTCTCTTTTCTATGGAGTATCCCTTCTCTGTTGTGGTGAACATTGTGAGTTGTATATGATCATCAGTTCTTTAGTATACAAACCATGCCCCTAAAATTAATGATTTAAATATTTTTCCTTTTTTTCCCACTGGATGGTAATACATGGTGATACCTTTCCTCTTTACTATTTTGTTAAAATGTCAAAGAAAATTTGAATTGATCAAATATTTTTGAGCTTCAAGGTTCCACAAGCACACTAGAAGAAATGCCTTTGAAATGTTTACAGTTTAAATGACAGATTAATCAATCACCTGTGGTCCTTGTTAAAAATCGAAATTCAACCTAGTTTATTGGTACAGCTGATTTGCTTTATTCAGTGATTGATGAAACAGGCAGCAACCCATCTAGCAAACAGGGGGGCACTCTGAGAGGCCATACAAAATGGAGTTTTTATAGGAAGAAGAGCGGGGCAAGGGAGTTATTAGCAAAATAAAAAAAGAATTATTTTTAGTCCAGCACACCTATTTGGGGTGGGGAGGGGGGCGGGTGGAATGGTAAAGGTTTTATTATGCAGATTGCCTCTTCTTCCTCTTCAGGGGGATGGAGGGGTCCCATTTGAGAGATTACCTCATTGATTCTGAGCAGAAAATTCCAAACTGATTAAGATTACATTTCTGAGGAAGGTTGAAACTGCAGTTAGGTTAGGTATTAAATCTAGGTTTGGTATCACGGGCTGTAGCACAAGTGACACTCTTTTGGGCCTGTGGCTTTTCTCTTTAATATCCTTCAGGTAGAGGAATCATTGACAAAGGTCTGTAGAAATCAGTCTTTCCAATGGAAACAATCAGGGTAAGCAGGTGTAATGTCTGGAAGACTTTTAGTCATTCTTCTGCTAAATTGGCCCACACCTTGTTTTCTCAGCATCTTTTCCTGTTTTACAGTTTACGCTTCCTCATTTACTTCTGTGTTCTTTTTACCATTTCTCGTAGGTTTGTTTATTTTATGCCTTCCTCATTTTCTGTTCAGAATTTTGCAAGTTGCTGCAGTGGTTTTACTCCTTTTATGCTGCATTTTGCATTTAAACACCATCCCATGTGCATATATAAAAGAGTCTGTCCCAGGGAGAGAAAAATTCATTATTAATAATACACGTAGGAAATAGATATTTAGGACAGTTTTATAAGTGTAGAGAACTGGCTCTGCTTCAGATGCCAGCATCATGGTCCTAGACCTAAGAACATTAAACCAGTTTGCCATTTAATAAACAGAAGGAATGTAAGTACTTTAAAATACTTGAAGTACTTGAAATATAAAACTGAAATAAACTGCAATGAAAATGATCAGGTCCATGTATGAAGTGACACACTTTCATTTTTTTCTCTCTTTTCCTGCCTTTCTCCTTCCATTTTCTACTTCCTTTCCTCTTACTTTGTTTCCATGTATATGTTGTGAATACTAATATATGAGAAAGATAAAACAACTGTAGAAAGTCATTAATTGGTGTCAGTGTGCATATCTTCAGAAAGCTGATGTTTCCTTTGAATCACAGTTATTACTGATTATTAGTGAAAAAAAGAATATAAGCTTTACCTTGTCTCCTATTTCTTAGCTGAGGTCTACCTTATTATCAGCTGCATAGAATGACAGTATTAGAGACATGGAATCAGAATAAACATTGATTCACATTTTTAGAGCTAATGCATGAATAATCTTTTGATGTTGGATTTAACACAGGACTGTACCCAGTCTAAACTTCATTTAATAGTATTTTGATTATGCACTTTGGGAGATATGAGTGATTAATGCATAATTCACCTTGATTTTAATGATTTACTTTCATTAATTTTTTCCTTTTTTCTTTATTTTCTATTTTGGTTCCTTTGACCTATTATTCTGTGTTTTGGGCTCTTATTATCTTTTCCCCTTCTCCCATGAGAGTCTACTCACTCTCCCACATTTCTCTTCCCTTGGTCCTACACTCTTTCCTTCAGGATTTTTCAGTGGATGAGCATGCATCATGGTCTTGTAATGTTTAATTACAAATTTAAGCATGTCTGTCTCTGTGGTATGAGCCAAAATATAGAAATCCAGACAGACTTGCCCATGTGGGATTGGTCTCAATGTAGTATTTCCATATCAGATCTTTTTTAATTAAAGGAATCAATAGCCCCTGATTTTGGTGTGGTGAATAGAGATGTAGTGATGGGAATTCTGATTTTAATCAGATCTCCTTCATCTCTACTTTAGATGATAGACATTCTTCGTTTGACTTCAAGGTTATTTTCTCTTTGACTGAAAGAATTGTGAGACTACTTTGCCTTTCTTAATGTTTCTAGGCCAGGTTCAAAACAAAAAAAAAAAGGAAGAGAGGGAAAAAATAAGATAAGCTACAACTGATTTCCTCTTTGATATGTAATGTGAGAAGATTACAGGGTTAATTTTCTTACTATATTAGGAAATTATACATATTCTGAAAATAAGAGGAATAAAACTTTTTTCTGTTTTCACTCTTATAGGCTTACTTTTAGTTTTATTTCATATTGATTTAGAAGAGAAGAATATTACTGTTATTCATTCCACACCTCCTTTTTTGAAGATAAGTGTTGGCAGTTAACAGATTATGAGTGTCCTGAAAGTCTTGAAGCTTAGCATGGGATGTAGGTTCTATGATTTTCATAAGGCAACCTGAGACATAAGAGTGTAGTCTGGACAAATGTTAACAAACTTATTCCTCATTTCCATGCTTGCCTTTTCATCAGCACTTGCCAGCTCTGTTGTCTCATTGTTCCTCTGGGTCTCACAATAATCCCTTCTCAGGCTTGCTGTTGTGTATGAGATTTCAGTGAGTCTAGGCCATAGATTTTACTCTAATCCCTAGACTTGATCATGCCAGCTCCATTTACTCCAGTATCTGAGATATGTCAGACTGTTTTTGGCTCTACTACTTCAGTGTGGGCTCAGAAAAGTGTGAGGAAGCCCAGTCAAAGACCTTGTACAGAACAGGAAGGGACTTGTTCAATACAGATCGTCATCTTCCTTCTGTATAAACCTATGGGAAACGTGGTTTATGTAAGGCTGCTCTGCTGTCCAAATATTATACATTTTTAATAATATAGTTCTTAATAAAAATACTCTGGTTTTTCCATTCTAGCATCTTCTTTCATGTAGTGAATATTTAATAAGTTTCTAGTAAATGCCAGGCACTGTGCAAAGTGATACATACACAGTGGTGAACTAAACAGGTAAATTTTTCACGTCATTAGTGCTTTCTTTTCCTTTTCGTGAGCTCTTTCTTCTAACCTAATTGATGACAGCTGGAGAATTACTGGATATATAGAGCTTTGCTCTTCGCAACACTGGCCACAATTGTAATTAAATAATTCATTGTATATTTAGTAGTTGCACATCTCTGTCTCGTGGTAAAAGGTTAAGTTTATGTAGATAAGACTACATCAGTCTTTATTTCCTCTGAATCCCCACATGTTAGCCCATGGCCTTGAAGAAAATAGTATTCAACAAATTTGTGCTGAATGGCTAGACGAATCCCTCAGCCTATCGTTAATGAGGCTTAAATTCATGATCAGCATAAAATCTGCTAAAGCAATGCTGCTATCCAGTCCACAGTACAGATATGGCACTTGAATTTTCTCAATAGCAATGTCTAGTCAGGACCAGCTTTAACTTATGATCAAACGAAAAATCTTGACGAATACTCTATCTTTAAAATTGTTAAAATTGACTTCCAAAGAGAAAGCTGAAAACAGGTTCTTTTGCTTTTAATCCAGTGAGGCTTATCACACACAAGACAGAGTCAAGAGCTGTACCTCCTGAGAACGGCAGAATCCCTGCCTCAAGGGAAAGTAAAGGTTTTCAGTATTCACCATGAGTGGTAATTCATGGTGCTGTATTTTCTAAGGGCAGAGAGGGTATCCAGTCTTATTTCCACTCTCTGTAGGACCCTGAAAAGCTGGTTCTGTCTTGTCTGATCAGAGGAGGGCAGATATTTTGTCAGCACCATGTTAGAGACAATAAACATCTTCCAAAGATATCCACGTTCTAATCCCCAGATTTTAAAATGTTAGGTTATGTGGCAAAGGGGGACTTAAGGCAGCAGATGGAATTGTTTGCTAATCAGCTGACTCTGAGATGAGGAGATTAGCCTGGATCATCCAGGTGGGCTCAATGTAATCACAAGGGAAGAGTAGAAGAGGGAGGTAGGAGAGAACCAGAGAGCTGGCAGTGTGAGAAGGACTCAGTTCAACGTTGCTGCTTTGAAGATAGAGGAAGGGGGCCATGAGCCAAAGAATGTGGGTAGTCTCTAGAAGCTGGAAAAGGTAAGGAAACAAATCTTTCCTAAAACCACCAGAAGAAACTCAGGCCTACTGACATTTGCTTTTTAGCCCATTAAGGCCCATTTTTGGCTTTGACTTCTCAAACTGAAAGACAATAAATTTGTGTTGTTTCAAGCCACTAAGTTTGAGGTAATTTGTTATAGCAGCAATAGGAAACTGATATAACCACATTCCAGGAGGCGCAAGAAACATGTTATACTGTGTGGAGTATCCTGTTATCTCAGGTTGTCTCCACAAAGCACTACAAATCTCTCTTTTTTAATGGTGAAACTGGTCTAGCAGTCAGACATTCAGCATTGACGCTCCATATGCACATGTAGCCAACTGACATTTTCAAGTTAACATGCTAAAAATGGCTACACACTTATTTTTCAAAATTGGAATCTGTGTTCATTTTCAAACTACTGCATGTTAATCAATTTCAATCATCTTGCAGGTTTTACTAATTTAGAGAAAATTTACGGGAATTCTAGACAAAGAATTGGATGTGGGAAAGAGGTAATAGGCTCTGAGAACAATAGTCAAAATTATTAAGAAGAGGGGAAGTACGTACGGAATGAATGGGAACTTGAGTAATTTACAAATATTACTTCTCTTTAGATACACATAGTCCTTAGTGTCATTTTTTAATAAGTTTTCAAGTTTTGGAACAGTTCTAGATTTACAGAAAAATTACAAAGACACTGTTATTTTTTTCATGAAAATATATGCAAACATTCTACTCAGTAGATCACTAGATGGTCAGTGTTATAGTGTCTGCTGTGAGCTAGGAGGCAAAGAATAATTATATAAAAGTATACATGAAACAACTAAATAAAAATAGAATATGACTAAACGAAATACCCTCGCCTCTGTTCTCTTAATGGCATTTCCTGAATATGTTTAACAAAGTGCTTTCCATTGTAATTTTTTCTATGTCTGTCTCCCTGATTAGTCTCTATGCAATGTGAGAGAAGGCATCAAGCTTTATTATTGCATCCCTGGCACCTAGCACAGTGTAGGCAACTACTCAATTACCATTTGAAGAATGATGCCAATGCATGGTATTGATAATATTGGTGCTTCAGAGAATGCGAAGATTGTTATGGGCTCAAATGCTAGCAGAAAGCTTCATGAAGAAGAAGAGCTTGAGGCAGCTCTTGAAGGAAGTGGGTCAACACTTCAACCCCTGAACCCATATAAATAAAGGAAAGGAGGCAGCATGAGCCTGGCTATTTGCAGGGAGGACATAGAGGACAAAAGTATTATGGGAATAGATAGTTTATGTTGAAAATGTAAGGGTTTGTTACAGAGAACACAAATGTACTTAATATTATTGATATTATTTGAATTACTTAGTATTTCTTGTGCCAAAAAGACTATTTTGTTTGCCCTTTCTGACCCTTTTGAAGTCTTGACTTTTTACTTTTCTGCAAGCTCTGCATATTAAATATTTTAGTACATGGTCAAGTTATAAGTGTATCAATTCTATTTCAGCCTGACTCATTTGGAAGAAAATATTCTTAACCTAACTTACTCAGTTATTCAATAGAGGTCATATCCATTCGTTGTTTTTAGGTGAATTCTTAAAAACTTGAGTAAAATATAATACTGCTTCAGTATCTTTAAATGCTTTAAGGATAAAAAAGACCAAATAGAGTAAATTATAAAGCAAAGATATTTCAAAGTTCATATAATAGAAGTTAAAACTTTTGGTATGTTAAGAATCTATAACTACAGTTATATCTGTTCTCTCAACAGGTGTTTCATTAGTGGGTACTGAAGTCCAACTTTTTTTTAGCATTTGCAAGTATTATGTGTGCAGTGTAGGGCTTTCTTTACCATTTCATGTGTTTAAAAAAAAGTAACAAAACACAGCAAAGTCAAATACACATTTTTCTTGGTCTAGCACTTACAGATGTCTGAACCTACCATACTCACACTGAGGTATCTACGCAGAACTCTTTTTTTTCTCCTCTCGGGCACACTAACTCCTATTCCTCTTTAATTCTCAACTTAAACATCACTTCTCAGAAGCCTTCCCTAAAACACCACATTCCCCATCTCACCAAAAGCTTGAAGAGCCGAGGAGCCTGTCATGTGCTCTGGGCTTATGACTAAAGTAGTAAATATTATATCTTGTGTTGTAATTGCTGGTTTACTTTATGTACGCTCCACTGATACTCATTTTTATATCCTCAGAATCTAGTACATTTCCCGGCACACATTAAGTATTCAAAACTGTTGTTGAATAAACTATGGAATAAGTGTTTGTTGAGTAAATTTTGCTACACAGTAAAAAAAAAAAAAAAGAAAATTCAGACTAATTTATTGGTTTGTGATATAGTACCATGCTGGTTATAACACACTTGCATTCTTTGCTTTTAGATTTAAAAATATTTTTACATCATAGATACTTATCTTGGATCTCAAATATAGACAGACATTTCAAAATGCTTATTATATGTAACACTATAACTCAACGAGCTATAAATTGAGAAATGTACTATATTCTATTTAGAAATTTTTCAAAAGACTTAAAAAAATTGTGATTGACTTCAGTTCCCTGTTCTTTTCCCTTATATATATAGAAAAATTATTAGCATGAGGCAAGTTAGAAGAAAAAATAAGACTAAAAAAACAAAGAACTTAGAACAAAGCATTGTTTATAAATTGTAAGGGCATGGACTACATTGTGGATTAAGAACTACCTCCAACCACTGAATCATGTTCATAGCCACTAAAGTATGTTTGGTACGTTCCTGAATTATTTCAGCTCAAACTTAAATAGTGTGCTTAGTTTTTTCAACTAAGGCTGAATCAGATAGCTTATTTCATACTTGCATAACACATTCACAAATAAAAAATGTGCAGAACTGATAGGAAGAAAACAAATTTTTCTGATGTTCTGAAAGAATACTTGAATAAATAAAAAAATATATTTTGGGGGGAAAGAAATACTGAATATAGTGAAATATGAATTTTCCCTAAACAAAACTGTAAATTAAACAAAATCCTAATCTAATGTCAATTTTTTGGAATTTGACAAAATGATAAACAACTTTATATGGTAAAATTCACGTGTGATAGTATCTAACAAAATTATAATAAAGAGTAATGACAGAGTTTTAAAATTATATTGTAGACTGTTTTATAAAGCTACAGAAATTAACACAGTATAATAGTAGTACAGAATGAGATGAATCAATATAGGGATTTCATATAAGATAAAGATAATATTTCAAATGAGTGGGTGAAAGATAATGGTGCTCAGACAACTAACTAATCTTTGAGAAAATAGCTTGAAGTTTGATTCCAACCTCACTCCTTACACTAAAGTAAATGCCAAGTAGAGAAATGCTATGTTTTTCTATTAAATATTTATATTTAATGTTTTACTTTATTAAATTCTTTTCTCAAGTTGCAGATGAGTTTTGTATTCAAACTCTCATCCCTGTCTGCAGAATTACCAGTTTTAGTGGCCTAATCCATACACTATTTTTCTCATGCTTATGTAAATATACACAAGTATCTAAACCCATATAAATGGTGCTCTTATTTTTGCAATTGTTTCTTTTTATTAAAACTAGATCATTTAGTACACATTATATTACAACTTCTTTTTCTTCTTAACAGTATATCCTGGGTACCCTTCCATTTAAATAGTTACTGATTAGACACATACTTTTTAATAACTGCTGAATATCCCATTGAATGAAAGCAACACCATTTGATTCAATCATTCATCTACTGTTGTCTATTTTGGTTGCTTTCTGTATTAATTTTTCCTATGTATAATGCTACAATACATATCCGTGTGTGTGTATGTATATTCTTATATACCAATTCTTTTATTTCCATGGAAATGCTTCCCAAACTGTGAAAGTTCAAAATGTCCATTCCAGATTACTGGAATGAATGTCAATATTATGACATAGTATGAGTGTGTTTCATGTTTGGTAATTGCAATCATTGTTGCTTTTGTTGTGGTCATCCATGTACAATGCTTGGTGTCAGTCTATTTATCTCTTGTAAAAATAAAATACAGTGTGTGTGTGTGTGGAAAAAAAAATAAAATAAAAATTAAAAAAACAAACAAAAAATCCCCCAAAATGTCCATTTATTAATATTAATTTTAATAGATATTCCCAGACTAATTTCCAAAATGTTTGCAGCACTTTACACTTTGACTAGTAGTAAATTAGGATATACATTTATCCATGTTCTTACTAGCACTGGATGGTGTACCTTAAATTTCTGCCAATATCTGGTAGTTTAAAAATAGCACCTTTTGGATCTTTTATTTGCATTTCCTAGGCTATGAATAAACTTGGGAATGCATAGATTCATTTAATATTTGGATTTCTACTTCTATGAAACGCTTACTCATATCACTTGTTGATTTTTCTTTAGGTTGTTTGCCTTTTCTTCTCAATGTATAGGCATTTGGTGGTGGTTGGATTATTGACTCTTTATCTGCCCCACATTTTGCCAATATTTTTCTCAATCTATCACATGTCTTTGGACTTTGTTCATAATATATTTATCGTACCCTTTTTATTCCTTTGTATATAGTCAAATATGTCTATATTTTGTCTTTATACATTTTGGGTTTATTGTCTTTGTAGGAAGATTTTCTTCATTCCAAATTTACACTGATAATTTCCTACTTCTTCTAACATAGAAGACCTCAGCAAAACAAATGATTGCTTCAGCATTTAAATAACTTTCTCACTCCTTCAATTAAAGCAACATCAACAACAAACTAACCAGTACATTCATTAAATCCAATTCGTCTTAATTTTATTTTAATATATTTGTATACTGTAAAACACCTTTATTAATGATATTGTATATTTGATTCCTGATAAATGTTCATAAGGATCTCCCAAAACAAAATAGCATCTTATTCTTTAAGCCTACCAAAAAATGTTTTCAATAACATTCAGACTTTCTACCATTTTATTAATTATTAAGTTGACCAATTCTCAGACACTAATATATAAACATCCACAATTAATTTATAGGGAGATAAACAGAGAAGTGCAAAGAAATGCATTCTGGAAGAGCTTGTGGTAATTTGTTTAGGAGACCAAGCTTTGAATTCCTGTCACCTACTGCTGTGTATATAAAAGAAAGTTCTTTAATTTTATGTGAAAATTTAAATATAGTTTCTCTGAGATCTGCCATTCAGAACTTTCACAGGGTTCATTTTAAATTGAGAGCACCACTGCTATAGCTCTTCTAGATCTAGGCCACAGCTGTTCGCTCAGCTACAATTTGGCACTCTTCCTTTCCTTTTCAAGTTGTGCTTCTCGTGATTCTTGAAACATTATCTGCTTTAAGCTGACATAGTCGGTGCTAAGCATAAAATACTTAACTAAAAGCTTCTGCTTAACTTCTAACACTATGGAGAATATTATTTTCTGAATAGTTAAAAAAAATTAGTATATCTGAGGATGTTCAGAGCTCGCTAAAAGGTGGGTGGTTGATACAGCAGAGAATTAGTGGCAGTGGCTTCTGTTTACATTGATAAGATGCTCACATTTGGTTGGCTGAGGCAGAAACTAGGGTTTTAGGGTGTGGTAATGAATTGAGAGCTAAAGGTTTAGAATCAAGTCAAGAGTGCTGAGTGAATGTATTTCCAGGTCTTGAAGTTCAGTGAAGTTCAGAGTCACAACAGAGAAGTCAACCAGCACTAGAGCATCCACAAGAAGACTGAGAAAACATTAGGTTGTAAATTCCCCAAAGACAGGCAGAGCTTAAAATATAAGCACTTAAAGTTAGAGTAGAAATTCAATCAAATTAGTAGATTGCTTAAAACAAACAAATCCAAATAAAACAATAATAACAACAACCCTCAGTCCAGATACAGTACCGTTGACAGAGATCATAAATACGTCCACCAGGCAGGATGAAAGGCAAATATTTAGAATGATAATTGTTCAAAGGTAGATAAATGCTCTACTGTGTTTACAGGGTGGTTGGGGGAGAATGAACCAATAGCAAAATACCTTCCTTAATGGTAACCAACCTGTTTGCTTCAACTTAGGGGACTGCAATGGGGATTTGATGTCATTCCTGGTGGGGCAGAATCCACCAGTCACATTTAAAATGTGACTTCCCTGGAGCCAGAGGCAAGGAAGAAGCAATAACTCAATGGAGGAAGGAATAAATAGGTGGAGAACAGCTTGCTGTTTGTCAATTAATTCTGATAGCAGTTCCCCAGAAAATTTTTTTAACCTATAGTAAAAATACATTCAATGGTTCCTGCTTTAATAGAAACACTTCCAGGGAATATGTGATTTAAAGATGATGGGGTAAAGCTGGCATTTCGTTTCCTTCCTGAGGATTACCCAAAAGCAACAAGAAATACCAAACACAAAATTAACAAATAAATTTTTGTGAAACTAGGAGACAGCTAAATCCACAAGATAAAAACTAGATAAAAGGGTTGACAAAGCCTGAGAGGACTGAATAGCAGGGCATGTGGGAGGAAGAGGAGAAAGAATGCTGCCTCTGTTAGTCTTCAGAAGAACTAGTACATGTGGTTCTGGAAGCTAGGGGCACTCCGTGTGTTGCAAAACCAAGATCCTTTGTTTACCACAGCGTGAGCAAGATGCTTGCTTGTTCTTGCAGTTGAAATTCCCCTGAACCAAGTTAAATTTCTAAAAGCAGGTGAAAGGGGGCTTTTTGAGAAATCACACAAGCCATATCTGTGGGATTCTCTCTGTTTGACAACAGGGGAGAAGAAAGTCTTGGTATTGTGTACAGTTCCATAGCAGAGGCTACATGAAGATACACAAAATCTTGGGTCATGAGAAAAAATCTAGCTAGCTGGGAACATACCCTTAGCTTATGTCCAGATATTTAGTTGTGGCTTATTATGTGCTTTATATTAAGAAAGAACCCAAAATAAGAGTTCCCAGTATTCCGTAGACTCAGTCATGATTTCGAACGGGTCAAATGCCAAATGTCTAAAATTATCTTAATTATAACTTCTGATCTGTTTTTTTTTAACATACAAATACGGCATCAGGTCAAAATGTTTCATTATCTTCAAGTGAATGTAAATATTCACACAATTTTATTGAATTTGGATTTTAACCATAATAAAGAACACACATACATGCACACTCTTGGAAAATACCTACATAGTTAGTAATTGAAGGAAATGACTCCTTACCAAGTATCTGTTATTATTTGTGGGATACAAACACAAATTAAATAGGAGAAAGAGGAAAAATGCTTCCTTTTGTAGTTCAGGTTTCAACGATCATGTCCCTATTCATTCATACATATATAATGAGTGCCTATTCTTCACACGTTTGAGGAAAGAGAAGGATACAATATTATCCTTGGCTTCAAGTAGCTCACAACTTGAGAAATTAAAGTGCTTGCACACATACATATGCTTAAAAGCATGCTATTTAAATGCTAGTAGAAGACCTCTCATGCAGTGGTATAAGAAAAAGGATCAAGATTTACTCATATACTTAACCTCCATCCTCTTCACTCCAGGCTGCTTAGTGTACTTATTTTCCTTTAAAAAATGCTATTTTAGTAAAGGGAATTAGAATGACCATGTTTCATCAAAGCTAAGATGCCATTTGTTTGCTGTAAGAGGTACCACAATGTCAGAGATGGTAAAGTATGAAAAAATGTGCTAGAAATACAGCATTAAGGCTCTTAAACACCGGGCACATTCCCCAATGTTGGTGCGGTGCCCAGACCATAGTGGGTCCTCAGAGCATTTGTTAACTGAGTGAGATTATCTGCTTTCTAATCTGATCCTATCCACACTTAACTACACTGCCTTCAAATGTGCCAGGTGTTGCTGTCACAATTTTATGTTAGTCACTCAACCTGTATGAGATGGAGGACAGACTGAAACTTCTTGACACAATGCTTAGATAAGAAACAAGATCATTTCCGAATAAGAAATATCATGTTATACACAGTCTCTCCTTTAAGTAGACACATGTACTTGCTGAATGTCTTTTAAAGAGATGAATAATAACAAAACAGCCAAGCTCTCATTTCATAAGTAAATTTTTGATAGTGCATGCAATTTTTGTGACTTCCCATTGTCTTGAAGTATCATATAATTTAACACCTTCTATCAAGTATGTGGTTCAGGAAGATATAAATAATATATATAACAAGGAACTAGTGTAAAAGGAAGAAAATTTTGTAAGGCTTATCTTTAAAATGTGAAAACAAATGGGAAAAATCATACTAGTTCTAAAACATTTTGTAGTTGGATTTATTTAAAAACTCTAGTAGATGAATTTCCATTTATTTTACTTGAAGAGCAGATTGTTCAATTGTACTACATATTTACTTAAACTTACAGCCTGGTAATAACCTTCCTGTAACACCTTAAAACTCTGGATAACTAATAATGTATTATAATCAAGTTGCTTTCTATAACTTGTATATGCAGCTCATTATAAAAACAAATATTTTTTTAAATGAAGTGGGTTTAATGTTGATATTAAAGACAGTTTCTACATATGATTTTTTTCTAACATCTTTATTGGAGGATAATTGCTTTACATTGTTGTGATAGTTGTTGCTGTATCACAAAGTGAATCAGCTATACAAACACATACATCCCCGTAACCCCTCCCTCTTGTGTCTCCCTCCCACCCTCCCTTATCTCACCCCTCTAGGTCGTCGCAAAGCACTGAGCTTATCTCCCTGTGCTATGCTGCTGCTTCGCACTAGCTATCTATTCTACATTTGGTAGTGTATATATGTCAATGCCACTCTCTCACTTTGTCTCAGCTTACCTTTCCCCCTCTGTGTCATCAAGTCCATTCTCTACATCTGCGTCTTTATTCCTGTCCTGCCCCTAGGTTCTTCAGAACCTTTTTTTTTATATATATATTCCATATATATGTGTTAGCATATGGTATTTGTTTTTCTCTTTCTGACTTACTTCACTCTGTATGACAGACTCTAGGTCCATCCACCTCACCACAAATAACTCATTTTTGTTTCTTTTTAGGGTGGAGTAATATTCCATTGTGTATATATGCCACACCTCCTTTATCTATTCATCTGTCAATGGACATTTAGGTTGCTTCCATGTCCTGGCTATTGTAAATAGTGCTGCAGTGAACATTGTGGTACATGTCTCTTTTTGAATTATGGTTTTCTCAGGGTATATGCCCATAGTGGGATTGCTGGGTCATATGGTAGTTCTATTTTTAGCTTATTAAGGAACATCCATACTGTTCTCCATAGTGGCTGAATCAATTTACATTCCCATCAACAGTGCAGGAGGGTTCCCTTTTCACCACACCCTCTCTAGCATTTATTGTTTCTAGAGTTTTTGATAATGGCCATTCTGACCAGTGTGAGGTGATACCTCACTGTAGTTTTGATTTGCATTTCTCTAATTATTAGTGATGCTGAGCATCTTTTCATGTGCCTCTTGGCCATCTGTGTGTCTTCTTTGGTGAAATGTCTATTTAGATTTTCCACCCATTTTTGAATTGGGTTGTTTGTTTTTTTGATATTGAGGTCCATGAGCTGTTTGTATATTTTGGAGATCAATCCTTTGTCCATTGTTTCATTTGCAAATATTTTATCCCATTCTGAGGGTTATCTTTTCATCTTGTTTATGGTTTCCTTTGCTGTGCAAAAGCTTTTAAGTTTAATTAGGTCCCATTTGTTTACTTTTGCTTTTATATTCATTAGTCTAGGAAGTGGGTCAAAAAAGATCTTGCTGCGGTTTATATCAAAGAGTGTTTTTCCTATGTTTTCCTCTAAGAGTTTTATAGTGTCTGGCCTTACATTTAGGTCTTGAATCCATTTTAAGTTTATTTTTGTGTATGGTGTTAGGAAGTGTTCTAATTTCATTCTTTTACATATAACTGTTCAGTTTCCCAGCACCACTTATTGAAGAGTCTGTCTTTTCTCCATTGTATATTCTTGCCTCTTTTATCAAAGATAAGGTGACCATATGTGCATGGGTTTATCTCTGGGCTTTCTATCCTGTTCCATTGATCTATATTTCTGTTTTTGTGCCAGTACCATACTGTCTTGATTACTGTAGCTTTGTAGTATAGTTCAAAGTCAGGGAGCCTGATTCCTCCAGTTCCATTTTCCTTTCTCAAGATTGCTTTGGCTCTTCGGGGTCTTTTGTGTTTCCATACAAATTGTTCAATTTTTTTGTTCTAGTTCTGTGCAAAATGCCATTGGTAGTTTGATAGGGATTGCATTGAATGTGTAGATTGCTTTGGGTAGTATAGTCATTTTCACAATGTTGATACTTCCAATCCAAGAACATGGTATATCTCTCCATCTGTTTGTATCATCTTTAATTTCTTTCCTCAGTGTCTTATAGTTTTCTGCATACAGGTCTTTTGTCTCCCTAGGTGGGTTTATTCCTAGGTATTTTATTCTTTTTGTTGCAGTGGTAAATGGGAAGGTTTTCTTAATTTCTCTTTCAGATTTTTCATCATTAGTGTGTAGGAATGCAAGAGATTTCTGTGCATTAATTTTGTATCCTGCTACTTTACCAAATTCATTGATGAGCTCTGGTAGTTTTCTGGTAGCATCTTTAGGATTCTCTATGTATAGCATCATGTCATCTGCAAACAGTCACAGCTTTACTTTTTCTTTTCCAATTTGGATTCCTTTTATTTCTTTTTCTTCTCTGATTGCTGTGGCTAAAACTTCCAAAACTATGTTGAATAATAGTGGTGAGAGTGGGCAACCTTGTCTTGTTCCTGATCTTAGTGGAAATGGTTTCAGTTTTTCAACATTGAGAACGATGTTGGCTGTAGGTTTGTCATACATGGCCTTTATTATGTTGAGGTAAATTCCTTCTATGTTTACTTTCTGGAGAGTTTTTATCATAAATGGGTGTTGGATTTTGTCGAAAGCTTTTTCTGCATCTATTGAGATTATCATATGATTTTTATCCATCAATTTGTTAATACGGTGTATCACATTGACTGAGTTGCATATACTGAAGAATCCTGGCATTCCTGGGATAAACCCACTTGATCATGGTGTATGATACTTTTAATGTGCTGCTCATTCTGTTTGCTAGTATTTTGTTGAGGATTTTTGCATCTATGCTCATCAGTGATATTGGCCTGTAGTTTTCTTGTGACATCTTTGTCTTGTTTTGGTATCAGGGTGATGGTGGCCTCGTAGAATGAGTTTGGGAGTGTTCCTCCCTCTGCTATATTTTAGAAGAGTTTGAGAAGGATATGTGTTAGCTCTTCTCTAAATGTTTGATAGAATTCGCCTGTGAATCCATCTGATCCTGGACTTTTGTTTGTTGGAAGATTTTTAATCACAGTCTCAATTTCAGTGCTTGTGATTGGTCTTTTTATATTTTCTATTTCTTCCTGGTTCAGTCTCAGAAGGTTGTGCTTTTCTAAGAAATTGTCCATTTCTTCCAGGTTATCCAATTTATTGGCATAGATTTGCTTGTGGTAATCTCTTGTGATCCTTTGTATTTCTGCAGTGTCAGTTGTTACTTCTCCTTTTTCATTTCTAATTCTGTTGATTTGAGTCTACTCTCTTTTTTTCCTGTTGAGTCTGGCTAATGGTTTATCAATTTTGTTTATCTTCTCAAAGAACCAGCTTTTAGTTTTATTGATCTTTGTGATCGTTTCCTTCATCTCTTTTTCACTTATTTCTCATCTGATCTTTATGATTTCTTTCCTTCTGCTAACTTTGGGGTTTTTTGGTTTTTCTGTCTGTAATTGCTTTAGGTGTAACGTTAGGTTGTTTATTTGAGATTTTTCTTGTTTCTTGAAGTAGGATTGTAATGCTATAAACTTCCCTCTTAGAACGGCTTTTGCTGCATCCCATAGGTTTTGGGTCATCGTGTTTTCATTGTCACTTTTTTCTAGGTATTTTTTGATTTCCTCTTTGATTTCTTCGGTGATCTCTTGGTTATTTACTAATGTATTGTTTAGCCTCCATGTGTTTGTATTTTGTACAGTTTTTTCTGTAATTGATATCTAGTCTTGTAGCATTGTGGTCAGAAAAGATACTTGATAGGATTTCAATTTTCTTAAATTCACCAAGGCTTGATTTCTGACCCACAGTATGATCTATCCTCGAGAATGTTCCATGAGCACTTGAGAAGAAACTGTATTCTGTTTTGTTTGGATGGAATGTCCTATAAATATCAATTAAGTCCATCTTGTTTAATGTATTATTTAAAGCTTGTGTTTCCTTATTTATTTTCACTTTGGTTGATCTGTCCATTGGTGAAAGTGGGGTATTTAGCCTCCATGCATATTTTTTTACAGTTTTTTCCCTGTAATTGATATCTAGTCTCATAGCACTGTGGTCAGAAAAGATACTTGACATAATTTCAATTTTCGTAAATTTACCAAGGCTTGATTTGTGACCCAAGATATGATCTATCCTTGAGAATGTTCATGAGCACTTGAGAAGAAAGTATTCTGTTGTTTTTGGATGGAATGTCCTATAAATATCAATTAAGTCCATCTTGTTTAATGTATCATTTAAAGCTTGTGTTTCCTTATTTATTTTGGAGGATCTGTCCACTGGTGAAAGTGGGGTGTTAAAGTCCCCTACTATGATTGTGTTACTGTTGATTTCCCCTTTTATGGCTGTTAGTATTTGCCTTATGTATTGAGGTGCTCCTATATTGGCTGCATAAATATTTGCAATTCTTATATCTTCTTATATCTTCTTCTTGGATTGATCCCTTAATCATTATGTAGTGTCCTTCTTTGTCTCTTGTAATAGACTTTATTTTAAAGTCTATTTTGTCTGATATGAGAATTGCTACTCCAGCCTTCTTTTGATTTCCATTTTCATGAAATATCTTTTTCCATACCCTCACTTTGTCTTTATGTGTCCCTAGGTCTGAAGTGGGTCTCTTGTAGACAGCATATATACGGGTCTTGTTTTTGTATCCATTCAGCCAGTCTATGTCTTTTGGTTGGAGTACTTAATCCCTTTACAATTAAGGTAATTATTGATATGTATGTTCCTATTACCATTTTCTTAACTGTTTAGGGTTTGTTATTGTAGGTCTTTTCCTTCTCTTGTGTTTCCTGCCTAGAGAAGTTCCTTTAGCATTTGTTGTAAAGCTGGTTTGGTGATGCTGAATTCTCTTAGCTTTTGCTTGTCTGTAAATGTTTTAATTTCTCTGTCGAATCTAAATGAGATCCTTGCTGGGTAGAGTAATCTTGGTTGTAGGTTTTTCCCTTTCATCACTTTAAATATGCGATGAAAGGGAAAAACGTTGTTTGTCCCTTCTGGCTTGCAGAGTTTCTGCTGGAAGATCAGCTGTTAACCTTATGGGGATTCCCTTGTATGTTATTTGTTGCTTTTCCCTTGCTGCTTTTAATATTTTTTCTTTGTATTTAAGTTTTGATAGTTTGATTAATATGTGTCTTGGCGTGTTTCTCCTTGGATTTATCCTGTATGGGACTCTGTGCTTCCTGGACTTGATTAACTATTTCCTTTCCCATATGAGGGACGTTTTCAACTATAATCTCTTCAAATATTTTCCAGTCCCTTTATTTTCTCTTCTTCTTCTGGGATCCCTATAATTCGAATGTTGGTGCATTTAATGTTGTCCCAGAGGTCTCTGAGACTGTCCTCAATTCTTTTCAGTCTTTTTTCTTTATTCTGCTCTGCAGTAGTTATTTCCACTATTTTATCTTCCAGGTCACTTATCCGCTGTTCCGCCTCAGTTATTCTGCTATTGATTCCTTCTAGAGAATTTTAAATTTCATTGATTGTGTTGTTCATCATTGTTTGTTTGCTCTTTAGTTCTTCCAGGTCCTTGTTAAACGTTTCTTGTATTTTCTCCATTCTGTTTCCAAGATTTTGGATCATCTTTACTATCATTACTCTGAATTCTTTTTCAGGTAGACTTCCTATTTTCTCTTCATTTGTTTGGTCTGGTGGGTTTTTACCTTCCTCCTTCATCTGTTGCATATTTCTCTGTCTTCTCATTTTGCTTAACTTACTGTGTTTGGGGTCTTTTTTTGCAGGCTGCAGGTTTGTAGTTCTCGTTGTTTTTGGTGTCTGCCCCCAGTGGGTAAGGTTGATTCAGTGGGTTGTGTAGGCTTCCTGGTGAAGGGTCTGGTTTCTGTGCTCTGGTGGGTGAGGCTGCATCTTGTCTTTCTGGTGGGCAGGACTGAGTCCTGTGGTGTGTTTTGGGGTGTCGGTGAACGTATTATGATTTTAGGCAGCCTCTCTGCTAATGGGTGGGTTTGTGTTCCTGTCTTGCTAGTTGTTTGGCATAGCGTGTCCAGCACTGTAGCTTGGTGGTCGTTGAGTGGAGCTGAGTTTTAGCATTGAGATAGAATTCTCTGGTAGGACATTCACCGATTGATATTATGTGGGACTGGAGGTCTCTGGTGGACCATTGTCCTGAACTCGGCTCTCCCACCTCAGAGGTTCAGGCCTGACCCCCAGCCAGACCACCAAGACCCTGTGAGCCACACAGTTCAGAAGAAAAGGGAGAAAAAAAGAGAAAGAAAGAAAGAAAGAAAAAAGTAAAATAAAATAAAGTTATTAAAATAAAAACTAAAAAAATTATTATTAAAAATAAAAAAGTAATAAAAAAAAGAAAAAAAAAAAGAAAGAAGAGAGCAACCAAACCAAAAAATGAATCCACCAATGATAACAAGTGCATAAAACTATACTAAAAAACAAACAAACAAACAAACTAAATGGACAGACAGAACCCTAGGACAAATGGTAAAAGCAAAGCTATACAGACAATAACACACAAGGAAACATATATATATATGTATATATATATAAAGGAACACAGCGACCAAAACAATAAACATATCTACCAATGTTAATAAGCTCTAAATACTAAACTAAGATAAACATAAAACCAGAAACAAATTAGATGAAGAAAGCAAACCCCAAGTCTACAGTTGCTCCCCAAGTCCACCACCTCAATTTTGGGATGATTTGTTGTCCATTCAGGTATTCCAGAGATGCAGGTACATCAGGTTGACTGTGGAGATTTAATCTGCTGCTCCTGAGTCTGTTGGGAGAAGTTTCCCATTCTCTTCTTTGTTCGCACAGCTCCTGGGGTTCAGCTTTGGATCTGGCCCCAAATTTAAATTTTGGCCTCTGCATGTAGGTCACCTGAGGGCGTCTGTTCCCCGCCCAGACAGGAGGGCATTAAAGGAGCGGCTGATTCAGGGGCTCTGCCTCATTCAGACTGGGGAAAGGGAGGATTACGGAATGTGGGGCAAGCCTGTGGCAGCAGAGGCCATCGTGATGTTGCAACAGCCTGAGGTGCGCCGTGTGTTCTCCTGGGGAAGTTGTCCCTAGATCACTGGAACCTGGCAGTGTCTGGCTGCACAGGCTGCCAGGAGGGGAGGCGTAGACAGTGACCTGTGCTTGCACACAGGCTTCTTGGTGGACGCAGTAGCAGCCTTAGCATCTCATGCCCGTCTCTGGTGTCTGTGCTGATAGCTACGGCTCGTGCCCATCTCTGGACCTCGTTTATGCAATGCTCTGAATCCGCTCTCCTCGCGCACCCGGAAACAATGGTCTCTTGTCTCTTAGGCAGTTCCAGACGTTTTCTCAGACTCCGTCTGGCTAGCTGTGGCGCAGTAGCCCCCTTCAGGCTGTGTTCACGCAGCCAACCCCAGTCCTCTCCCAGGGATCTGACCTCCAAAGCCCGAGCTTCAGCTCCCAGCACCCACCCGCCCCAGCGGGTGAGCAGACAAGCCTCTCAGGCTGGTGAGTGCTGGTTGGCATCAATCCTCTGTGCAGGAATTGCTCCACTTTGCACTCTGCACTCCTGTTGCTGCGCTCTGCTTCATGGCTCCAAAGCTTCCCCCCCGCAGCTGCCGTCTCTGCCAGTGAAGGGGCTTCCTAGTGTGTGGAAACTTTTCCTGCTTCACGGCTCCTTCCCAGGGGTGCAGGTCCCATCCGTATTCTTTTGTCTCTGTTTTTTCTTTTTTCTTTTGTGCTACCCAGGTATGTGGAGAGTTTCTTGCCTTTTGGGAAGTCTGAGGTCTTCTGCCAGCGTTCACTAGGTGTTCTGTAGGAGTTGTTCCACATGTAGATGTATTTTTGATGTATTTGTGGGGAGGAAGGTGATTTCCATGTCTTACTCCTCCACCATCTTGAAGGTCTCCTCAACAGTCTTTATTTTAAAGTATATTTTATCTGATACAAGTATTGCTACTCCAACTTTCTTTGGATTTCCTAGCAAACAGAATCCAACAACATGTTAAAAGGATCATACACCATGATCAAGTGGGATTTATCCCAGGAATGCAAGGATTCTTCAGTATACGCAAATCAGTCAATGTGATACACCATATTAACAAAGTAAGGAATAAAAACCATATGAGCATCTGAAGAGATGAAGAGATGTAGAAAATGCTTTTCACAAAGTTCAACACTCATTTATGATAAAAACTCTCCAGAAAATGGGCATAGGGGGAACCTACCTCATCATAATAAAGAGCATATATGACAAACCCACAGCAAGCCTCTCCTACTCAATGGTAAAAACCTGAAAGCATTTCCAGTAAGATCAGTAACAACACAAGGATATCCACTCTCACCACTCTTATTCAACATAGTTTTGGAAGTCCTAGCCAAGGAAATCAGAGAAGAAAAAGAAATAAAAGGAATACAAATTGGAAAAGAAGTAGTAAAACTGTCACTGTTTGCAGATGACATGAAACTTTACATAGAAAATCCTAAAGATGCCACCAGAAAACTACTAGAACTAATCAATGATTTTGGTAATTTTGCAGGATACAAAATTAATACAAAGAAATCTCTGGCATTCCTATACAGTAACAACAAAGAATCAGAATGAGAAATTAAGGAAACAGTCACATTTAGCATCACAACAAAAAGAATAAAATACCTAGGAATAAACCTACCTAAGGAGGTGAAAGATTTGTACTCAGAAAAGTATAAAACACTGATGAAAGAAATCAAAGATGACATACACAGATGGAGAAATATACCGTGTTCTTGGATTGCAAGAATCAATATTGTGAAAATGACTATACTACCCGAGGCAATTCCTATCAGATTCAATGCAATTCCTATCAGACTACCAATGGCATTCTTCACAGAATTACAATTAAAAAATTTACAATTTGAATGGAAACACAAAAACCCCGAATAGCCAAAGCAATCTTGAGAAAGAAAAATGGAGCTGGAGGAATCAGGCTCCCTAACTTCAAACTATACTACAAAGCTACAGTAATCAAGACAGTATGGTACTGGCAGAAAAACAGAAATATAGATCAAGGGTACAGGATAGAAAGCCCAGAGATAAACCAACACACATTTGGTCACCTAATTTATAACAAAGGAGGCAAGAACATACAATGCAGAAAAGATAGCCTCTTCAATAACTGGTGCTGGGAAAACTGGACAGGTACATGTAAAAGAATGATATTAGAACACTCCCTAACACCATACAGAAAAATAAACTCAAAATGGATTAAATGCCTAAATTTAAGGCCAGACACTATAAAACTCTTAGAGGAAAACACAGGAAAAACACTCTTTGACATAAACCGCAGCAAGATCTTTTTTGATCCACCTCCTAGAGTAATGAAAATAAAAGCAAACATAAACAAATGGGACCTAATTAAACTTAAAAGCTTTTGCACAGCAAAGGAAACCATAAACAAGATGAAAAGATAACCCTCAGAATGGGATAAAATATTTGCAAATGAAGCAATGGACAAAGGATTAATCTCCAAAATATACAAACAGCACATGGAGCTCAATATCAAAAAAACAAACAACGCAATTCAAAAATGGGTGGAAGACCTAAATAGACATTTCACCAAAGAAGACACACAGATGGCCAAGAGGCACATGAAAAGATGCTCAGCATCACTAATAATTAGAGAAATGCAAATCAAAACTACAGTGAGGTATCACCTCACACTGGTCAGAATGGCCACTATCAAAAACTCTAGAAAACAGTAAATGCTAGAGAGGGTGTGGTGAAAAGGGAACCCTCCTGCACTGTTGATGGGAATGTAAATTGATTCAGCCACTATGGAGAACAGTATGGATGTTCCTTAATAAGCTAAAAATAGAACTACCATATGACCCAGCAATCCCACTACTGGGCATATACCCTGAGAAAACCATAATTCAAAAAGAGACATGTACCACAATGTTCACTGCAGCACTATTTACAATAGCCAGGACATGGAAGCAACCTAAATGTCCATTGACAGATGAATAGATAAAGGAGGTGTAGCACATATATACAATGGAATATTACTCAGCCCTAAAAAAGAAACGAACATGAGTTATTTGTGGTGAGGTGGATGGACCTAGAGTCTGTCATACAGAGTGAAGTAAGTCAGAAAGAGAAAAACAAATACTGTATGCTAACACACATATATGGAATCTAAAAAAAAATGTTCTGATGAACCTAGGGGCAGGACAGGAATAAAGACGCAGATGTAGAGAATGGACTTGATGACACAGAGGGGGAAAGGTAAGCTGAGACAAAGTGAGAGAGTGGCATTGACATATATACACTACCAAATGTAGAATAGATAGCTAGTGCGAAGCAGAAGCATAGCACAGGGAGATAAGCTCAGTGCTTTGCGACGACCTAGAGGGGTGAGATAAGGGAGGGTGGGAGGGAGGTTCAAGAGGGAAGGGGTATGGGGATATGTGTATTCATATGGCTGATTCACTTTGTTGTACAACAGAAACTAACACACCATTGTGAAGCAATTATACTCCAGCAAAGATGTATAAAAAAATAAAGTGCCTGGAATACTTCAGTTATCCACGTAACTTGATCTCTCACCTCTGGGATCTTTATTTAACAGTCATCTTTCAAGTAAGGCCTTACCTGTCATCCTCTCTAACATTGTAGCCCTACTTTCTTCTATTTCCATGTTTTTTCTCCTTAGCATTTACCACCACTTAACACACTATCTATTTCACTAACTTATCTTGCTCAGTATAATTCTCCTGCTTAACTGAAATTCCATGTGGGTGGAAAGTTTTACCTGTTTTATTCAGTGCTGTGTTCTAAAAGCCTAGAACAGTGCCTGCCATATAAAAGCTGCTCAATATATATCAGTTGAAAAAACAGATTTTAATGGAGAGCCATTAAAGCTGTATTAGTACAAGAGTGCATGGGGAAAGAATGAGATGAAAGCTGCAAAATAATTGGGTGTTCTAACTTACTATATTTGAAGAAAGGCATTACTGGTCTCCCAATGTCATGCAGAAAATTCTTAATGTCATGTGACACATCTTGTAGTCAAGTAACTCTCCCAAATCCCTGACTTACTCACTAAACCTTCATCATGTAGCTGACTTTAGTGTCATTGGTGATTGTCTCAGTTTTTTTTCCTAAAGAAAATAATAGCTTATTACATGAATTGAGCATTTACTGTGTAATACATTAATCACTTGATATATATTTTCTCAATTAATTCCATGTCACCCTATTTTTCCAAATAGGGAAGCAGGCTCAAAAGAACCTAAGCAACTTTCCCAAGTGATATGACTGGGATTTGGACCCAAATTGTCTTTCTTCAGAGCCTCAGCTTATAACAATGATATTATTTTGCCTCCTAAAAGAGGCCATTTGGCATGAACTCCAAGTGTTTCTTGATAATCTTTCCTGTCTGTCTTTCCTGATATCTTAGCAGAAATGTTATTCCTTCTGTTCCAGGCTAATAAACCACTCATATTTTAGAAGCCCACCCTTCTTCTAATTATTTATTTTATCATGAACCTTCAATCCCTCTCTGTACAATGATGCCTTTTAAAAGCAAAATAGACCGAAATGTCTCCCATCTAAAAACAAAACAAGAGAAAATAAACATAAACAATAACTTTTGTTTCATCCTGTATCTACACACTCAGCTTCTCCCTGCAGTTACAGTTTTATTCTCTGTTTCCTTTTATATCAAGCATGAACTATATGTCTGGATCGTGTCTGAGCTATTATCTCCCCTTGTCATTGGCATTTCCTTATCAATTCACTCTTATTTAACCTGACTTAGATTTTGTGCCCAACTTTCTGCTGAAACTATTTGTACTTCCTAATTATAAATTATATGTCATTCTTTTACATATTTTTTCTGCACCATTTGCTACTGCTTAAAGCTCTTTCTTTTGAGATCTTATCCTGTCTTTTATGATCTCAGTCTCGCCTAATCCCTTTTCTCCCTTTTTTGACAGTTTATTCTTCACTATTTCAGGGCTACTCTTCCATCACTTGCCCCATTCACATAGGGGTAACCAAGGTTCCGTCCTCAGCTTGAAACTGCTCTCATTCTATCTAACCCTCTTTGGCATTCTCTTTGCCACCCCCATAGCTTTAAGTTCAAATTTTATGACTCCTATTTATGACTTCAAATTTTATGGCTCAAATTTATATCTCCAATATCTCTCATTCAGACCTTTCCCCTCAGGCCCACATCTATATTTCTCTTTGCCTATTGGACATCATAAACTAGATGGCAACAGACATCTCAAAATCAACAAGTCTAACAGTAAACACATGATCTAGCCTGTCACCCTTCCTCCAGTCAAAAAATCTACTCTTCCCCTGTTTTTCCTGAATCTGAGAATGTCCACCTTTCCCATTCAGTTGTACAGCTCAGAAATAAAAGATTCACCAGAGAGACTCCTTATTCATACCCACATCAAGTTGATTCTAAAATACAATCCTGCCTCTCAAATATTTCTGTATACTCTAATTTCTGCTTTTTCTCCAATTTTTTTATTGTGGTAAATACACATAACATAAAATTTACTGTCTTAACCATTGTAAGTGTACATTTCAGTGGTATTAAATACATTCACATTGTTGTGCAACTCACCATCATTCATCCACATGACTCTTTTCATCTTGTTTTCATTCCCTCTTAATGCTATTGGCAATGCTTAATTGAAGCACAGGTTATCTCAACTGACTTATGACAATATCCAAGACCTCCTTTCTGGTCTGCTTAATTTCATTCAGATCCCTTCCCAATTTATCTATCCTTCATTGATGTGTCAGAGTAAATTTTCCGGAAATTAACACTGTTCCTCCATACTTACTCTTGATTGTTCTCTATCTGATCTCTAGGGTAAGATCCAAATACCCTAATTGGCCATATAAGGCCAGTTTATTAGGTGACTTCCCTACTTATCCCTGTACCTTTATTTTTCATTACCTTGCTACCTCCATCCAATGTACATAGCACAAAACCCAGACAAGAACATGTGTGCACACACATGTACACATTTTATATTACTGCCATACTGAAATGAAATACAGTTATCTGATGCATCAGACTCTCTTTCTTTGCTGCATATATTTCTATTAGGCCTGCAACATTTCCATTAGGCCTGTTTCAAATCCTGAACACACAGATATATACGCACAATCCAGAGATAGAAATTTGCTATTATAAATTCCTAGGTTGCTGTACAACTCTGCTGTTTGCCCTAGAAAGAGTGAGTATTTATATTCATGCTAGCCTGATTTTCAGTCCAACTGGATGTTGGGGATATGCCTTAGCAAATAATAATGGAACTGTTTCTATAATCTCCTTGTTCTCTCATAATCTTAACACGTGCTTTCCACCCCCCCCCCATCCTTTAGAATGTCAACTAATTTTGCAATGGATACTCCAATTCCAGACCTTTCCGGCTATCATAAATCCTGTTGGTAACTGATTCACCACCCTATTCTTGCTTGTCCACAATGGGAGGAGAGAACTTATTATTGAGTAAGTGAAGCAAGGACATTTTGAGTGATTATCCTCTACTTCTGTAGAAACCATGATACTAATTCAAACAAATAAACAGTAGGAAACACCAGGATCAGAAACTAGATGACTCATATGTTACCTCACCACAAATTCATCAACCTTTGATTTCTCTTTCTTGTCTAAGCTTCAGAAGGGCCAGATAGACCTTAAATATCCTGCAGCAGTGTCAAGGAGAGCAAGACCTGACAGACTGCTAAGCTTTCCAAGCCAGGAACATTTTTTTAAAAAATATTTATGTATTTATTTATTTATTTGGTTGCACTGGTCCTTAGTTGCAGCAGGCGGGCTCCTTAGTTGTGCCATGTGGGCTGCTTATTTGTGGCACGTGGGCTCCTTAGTTGTGGCATGCGGGCTCCTTAGTTGTGGCATGCAGACTCTTAGTTGTGGCATGCATGTGGGATCTAGTTCCCTGACCAGGGATCAAACCCGGGCCCCCTGCATTGGGAGTGTGGAGTCTTAACCACTGCGCCACCATGCATGGCGTTCTCTTGCAACAAGTATCTTACTACTTAAATGTAGCATTAGTTAAATATAAATGTAAGTTCTCAACTAAGAGACAGACAATAGACGTTGCATTTGCTTCCAGTAAATCCAAAAGAGGAAAATTTAATTCACTTGATGGTTAGAGGTTGGAATAAGTCAAATATGATTCCTTGCCATGGGCCACAGACAAATGTACCCTCTCTCTCCAGATCTACTTGAATAGACTTCTTTCCAAAAAGTTCAGGTTATGTATCATTATGGTTTCCAGACATCCTTCTCTGACTCTCTCATCTGAATTAGAAGACATCTTTTTGTGATTCCTTTGTACATATCTATCATAACATTTAATACACTGAGCCATAAATTTTCATCAACTTTTCTCCCTACTCCACCAGAATATGAAAAGGGGAATGGATTTTATTTAACTTGTGCTACTAGGGTCAAGAAGTGTATAATTGTACACTGAGCACAGTGTATAACTGTTAGTAAAATTAAAAAGAGAGAATGATGCAGGAAAGTGGGGAGGAAAAGAAGCAGAGAGGGAGGTCAGGAAAAAAAAGTGAGAGGGAAGGAAGTTCAGAATATGGACTTAAATCATTGAGGGTACAGTGACTCTCAAACTTAAGTTTCTAAGACATCTTGACAGGTAAGTTCATTCCTATTGTGATATCCTGATGTTACAATGTTGAAAATTACTCCACTGAGCAAGGGTGAGTTTTAATTCTGCTCTCCTGTTGACAATTGGTAGTAGTGATTACTCACCTTTCTGTGATAGTACAATGAAGCAATAATTCCATAAAGTCTTTAAGTAGATATTAGATGTCATACCATAACTCCAAAGGAACCATTATGGTCAATTAGGTGAATAATCATTGCTTTAAAAAGTCATTAAATGTTTTAATGATGGACATTAATAGCTCCTTTGGAGCTGTTAGTTGGATCAATAATTCATATTTTAAAAATGGTCAAAGTACATATTTTTACATTAGATTATTAGGGCTTCCTCAGTCAATGTCTTCTGAAGAAGTAGATTTACATAGTTAGCAGTTTTGTAAGTAATTCAATATATTTCTATGTCAATCAAATAGACTGTGATAATTAAAATTAAACAGTTCACTCCTTCTAAACCTCTCTGATTGATTATGGAAATAATAAATATGTGGAAACTGATAAAGTAGAAAATTCTTATTATATTTTATAAATATTTTAAAATATTTAAGTATTTTAAACAATCATAAGAAATCACAATATTGCTGGGTTTTAGGCAAACACTTCTTGAAGTAAATCTTTCTAACCATCTGATGGAAAATGGTAATCACTGAAAAGAGACAACTTTATATATTCTCTATAGGAATTTTCAAATAAGTTTTCAGTTATATATAATTTTATATTGAGATTCAATAATACGGTTTTTGTAAATAAGAGATGGAATCAAATTAGAGTCAAATAAGTTGGGCAATTCTTACTTTATAGAGCTGTAAAATCCCTTTGTCTCCTTCTTACCTAGTTCCCATTGGTTTACATATTTTATTCTGGGTTGTTTCTATCATATTTCTAAGAATTATAGTCTTTGCACATTCAGCAAACATTTATTGAATGACTACTACATGGAATACATTATGCAAATCTTTTTTCTTCAAAAATTATATACTTAACTAGTCTAATAACTCAGAATGCTCAATATTACCTTTTAAGTTTTCCTACTGAAGAAATTTTGGTTGGGAGGGCTTTAGATGACTCTCTCATTATCGCTTAGAAGGTGATACCAGAACTTAGATTTAGTCTCCTGACCCCAGGTTAAGTGTTTTCTTACTAGTCCAAAGCTGCCCAGAATTACCCTTTCAGTACACCAGAATCTTTGACAAACCACTGTGAATCACTGCCAAGTGGATGAAGGATTTGGCACTCAGCATCACCCCAAGTCCCCTTTTCTTTTCCATTTAAACAATGACATTAGTGCAAAAGGTAGACTTTACAGAAAATCTTTCAAATGTCTATATTGCACATCTTAACACATATCACTTAAAAGCTCTTGTTTATTCTCCCTTTCAAATGTCCTCATTACCTGTGCCAATCCTAGTTTTCTTCTCCCCTTAAATTTACCATTCTTGCCATGATGTGAGTGCTCCCCTATGTTCTCTCTCTCTCTCTGCCCCTTCTTCTCCCCTTCCCCACCTCTTTTTCTGTCTCTCTTCTCTTTCTTTCCCTTCTGATCATGTATGCATTGTTTCTCTTTCTCCTTTGCTTTTGTTTTTTCTTCTCACTTTCCTCTTCTGCTCTCCAGATCTCACTCTAACTCTCTGAGAATCTCATAATTCCTTATTCACTCCTATATAGAGCAATCAGTTCAGCTTTATCTTTTATTCCCAAATGTCAACACTCAAATTTATCAAGGCCATTAAAAACATTTAAAAGGACACTCCATTTAAAAGGACCAGACACCTAAAAAAGCAGTTTAGTGGTACCCTTCTATTACTGAAATAATCCTGGGGTGGTTAAGAAATAAACTAACAACAAACAGACAGAGAGGGAGGGACAGCTTTCCTCAAGGAAGATATTATTGAATTGAATTCTTCCATTTTTATGACCTAATGTTGGTGAATGTATCAAGAAATGTTAGTGGCAATGCAAACTAGAATAATATTTCTTGAGGTGACTGTATACATATCTAAGGTTTTAAAAATTATGTATCCTTTGTCCTACTAAAGTTCATTTTTAGTCTTATGTTCTAAGAAAATTATCAGACAAATCACACATTATGTAGAAAATCAGTGGAACATTGTTTACAAGCAAAATTGGAAGCATTATTAACAGATGGTTGAATAAATTATGATATAATCTAACAGAATATGCTATGTTATTAAAGTACAAATGTATATATGTTTTGAGATGAAATATATGAGGAATTTATTTTCAGAAGTTTTTTTTTTTTTTTTAAATCATGCTCCAAAAGAGTAGCTATAGTATGGTCCATTTCCATGTAATATCAAGATAATTAAGGACTGTATTATGACAGAGCAGGAAAATGAATATAATCATGGAGCAAAGAGACTATATGTGTTTTCCATGCAATAATAAAGAACAGCCTTTGATCCTCCTTATTGATAAAGATTTAGAAGTGTGCATTGACTAGATCAATAGCTGCACACCTAGTACCGTGTGCCCCATTATTCTGTCCAGTGAAGACACCTCATTTTGCATGGCAGTTGCGATTGGGGCTACCACTTGGCAAAATTTATGGAGCTCAACATTATCTGCCATTATCCATTCAGTTTTCATAGGACCCAACAAATGTGTTGACTGAAGATATAATGGATATCACCACCCCTAAGCCTTTTAAATCTTTGATGGTGGTATTAATCCCCACGCTTCCTTTTGGGATGTATTATTGCTTCTGATTTACAATACTGATGAGTGAGGGGAGTTTCAGGGACTTCATAAAAGGGACTTCATATTCTTTTCAGGTCAGAGTTGCTGCATTCACAGTTACAGTGGAGTAAGAGAATATTGAGAGGTACCCAAGTGGATCACTTGTGTTCAACTCATATTCCTTCTACATCCATTTTGTAGAAACAGTACTATGTCCTCCTGGTGGTTAGGGTAAATTACTCCCCCAAAGAAGATGATTTCTTCTCTTGGTTCCCAGACACAAGGAGTACAAACTATTCTGGTGACCACCATAGCTTATAGTCCGATGGGACATTTACTGTGTCCCCTTGCAAGATGGCACCACCTTTGGAAACCAGGATCTCTACCCCTGTAGAGCCTGGAGTTGTGGGAATGGTAAACATTAGGTTCCTCAGTGGGTCATTTAGGATAATGACCCACTCCTGCTTCTATTCTTTTGTTCTTGGACCCATGTTCTTTTCCTACTGGGGAAACAGCGCATAAAATGGTCTCTGATTTACTGCATATCTCATATCCTGAAGGGTAGCATACCATCCTTCTAGCATATGGTTCTGAACTAGCGCTTAAGCTGTGCCTTTGGAAGGACATTACAGTGCTCTATGAAACCAGCTTCTTCAGGATGATACAGTATGTGATGCAATCACTTGATCCCATGGTAATGGGCTCACTCTCATACTTTCTTTGCTGTGAAGTGCATGAAGTGTTGTGTAGGACTACCTACTTGTGGATCAGGCATTCCATAAGCCCTCCAGACAGTGGTGTTGGCTAAGACTCTGCGGACAGGAAAGACAAGCACATACTTGGAATGGGTAACTCTATCTCCATGAGGATGAACTTCTGCTCCTTCCAAACAGAAGAGAACCAATTTAATCCACCTGCCGCTATGCCAAAGGCTGAGTGATGGTTTCTGTTCTTGATAGATTGGACATTTAGAAGCATTAGCATTAGCATTAGTTAGATGGACCTAGGAATGTTTGAATCCCTCCTGTTGGGCCCATACATAGCCTCTACCTCTGTCATCAAGGACACTCCATTCATCTATGCATTATGCCATTTCTGGGGTGCTTATGATGAAAGCAGGCTAATCATTCTGTCTATTTGGTGTTTAGTGCATATTCCATGATGGCTGCTTTCTGGTTTTACAGAAATCTTTACATGCTTTGCCAACTCCTATTTGTCCATTCTATTACTCTAATAGCCTTCCTTATCTCTGATCTTCCAGTCTTATTTCAAGCACCTGCTCAGATGGCCATAACACTGGCCACTTCCCAAGACAATATATATTCTCGCTTCACATTTACTCTCCTTCCACACAAAATGTCCTTTCACATGTATGAACGCCAAGAGGGTTTAGTGAGTGTCATGCAATGAAACATTCTGGAGCCTCAGGACAGAAAATGAAACGTTCATGGTATGGAGCTGAGGAAAGGAACTTAAAGATTTCATCTGATCAAATGCTGCCAAATTTCACAGAATTTGTAATTGCTCCAGTGGCTGGAATAAAAGGTGGGGCTGAGAGGATCTGAAGCAGTGCACAAGAAACCAACACCAAAAATTAAACTGAAGTCCTATAATGCAAATGCCTTTCTGAAAAACTATAACTTTTGCCATTAACCTAACTTAAAATTAACTACTGCCATGGCTAGTCTAGTTTGCTGAGAACAAGTCTCTATTAATGAAATCTAGAGAAGGTACTTGGTGAGAAAAGGAAAGCAGCGTGTGGATGAAAAGGGCATATGCTGGGGAGAAAACAAGTCATGGCCTTCATCAATATTAAGATCATTTTGCCAGGTTTATCTGTCACTGATTGTGGCCACCCTTTTTTATGCTTTATGTGTTGTTTGTGTGGCTGAGGCTGGTATGGAGATTTGATGGTAAAATAAATACAAAAATCTTTGAAAGAGTTCTAACTGCAATTAAAGTTTTTATCCTGGGAGCATTTTTTTCTAATGTAGTGATTGAAGAGAAATGAGTGAGGTCTCCAAGAATTAGCTGATTCATAAACTAACCCTTAAATAACCAAGAATGGCTTGCATTTCCACCTTATTCAGATAGTCATATAATCGATGTGAGAATGTCAGGGTTTTCAGAAAGCTTGAGGCGATTGGTCTTGACAATGACTTCCAGACTTTCCACATTGTAAATGGGATCACGTAAGTGAAATGACAGTTTTCACTGAGTTTGGAGAGAATTTTCCATCATTTTGCTCTGCTTTGGGATGTCATAATTCCCATATCATTTAGGTCACACTGCTTCACAGAAATTCAGTTAATTAATTGTGATTGGTAGGGATTTGAGCGTTCACGAGAATTTGCATTTTTTTGGCATTTAGAAGACAGTATCAGTACTGGTTCCTTGCGCTTTGTAAAGAGAGAAGAAAGACCTCAGAGGGACTCAGAATTTCAGTTGATGTTCACCTAAACTGGTCCTACATATATGTCCCTTTACCAAGCAAACTTTCCAGTTGAAGTACTGTCAGAGATTTTTTATGGTGTGTTTGAAAGAAAATAGTTCTCCATGAAGATGGTAACAAATGTTTCTCTGAGACAAGCACATGTGCATCAGTGGTCCCTTAAGGGAGCTGGACAGATTCAGGGTTTTGATGCCATTTCCTCTTTGTATAAACAGCTTACAGAAATTTGGCACACCATGGAAAGAAAATGTGACTGGTCTCACTTCTATGAAGTGACCTTTATTAGCCGTCTAGCTTTACACTATGCAACATTATTGGTGCTGCACTGAGCCAGTTCACAGGCCCCAGCTGTGTTTCCTTGTGAAAGCTGGTGTTAGATAGACGCAGTCCCTTCATGGGGGCTCCAAGCACTGGGGATCTACCCTTTCTCCTGCTTGTTTGGTCTCTTAGATTTTATACCATTAGTGGAAACCTAGATCCTGTGGTTATTCAATTTATAATATAAATGAGATACTCTATTGGAATGCACTTTGCATTTTGTGAGGGAATACAGTATAAATATCCAAGGTTTTATTTGCTGTAGATTCAAGCCCTCATTGTTTTTTTTCTACTCTTTTGTACATGTACCATGTAGAGTCTAACAATGTGAAAGAATAGTGAGCAGTTATATTAAGTACAAATAAACTTCATGTTTTACAGTACATTTATATACATGTTTATGTTGAAATTTTTCTAGAAACAAGGTAGAGTACAGTACTCTGGGCCATTATAGAGTCCATTACCTCTCAAATACTGAGCATGGAAATAATTTTCTTTTATCAAGTGGGCCAGCTGTGAAACAAATGATGTCATTAGGCTCATTTGTTTAGATGCATTTGATGAGTAATAAGAAGGTGTTATTTGTAGATTTTTTGATGATGGCCATTCTGACTGGTGTGAGATGATATCTCATTGTAGTTTTGATTTGCATTTCTCTAATGATTAATGATGTTGAGCATTCTTTCATGTGTTTGTTTGTCAGTTGCTTCATTTGCAAATATTTTCTCCCATTCTGAGGGTTGTCTTTTGGTCTTGTTTATGGTTTCCTTTGCTGTGCAAAAGCTTTTAAGTTTCATTAGGTCCCATTTGTTTATTTTTGTTTTTATTTCCATTTCTCTAGGAGGTGGGTCCAAAAGAATCTTGCTGTGATTTATGTCAAAAACTCTACAAACAATAAATGCTGGAGAGGGTGTGGAGAAAAGGGAACCCTCTTGCACTGTTGGTGGGAATGTCAATTGATATAGCCACTATGGAGAACAGTATGGAGGTTCCTTAAAAAACTAAAAATAGAACTACCATACGACCCAGCAATCCCACTACTGGGCATATACCCTGAGAAAACCATAATTCAAAAAGAGTCATGTACCAAAATGTTCATTGCAGCTCTATTTACAATAGCCAGGACATGGAAACAACCTAAGTGTCCATCAACAGATGAATGGATAAAGAAGATGTGGCACATATATACAATGGAATATTACTCAGCCATAAAAAGAAACAAAAATGAGTTATTTGTAGTGAGGTGGATGGACCTAGAGTCTGTCATACAGAGTGAAGTAAGTCAGAAAGAGAAAAACAAATACCGTATGCTAACACATGTATATGGAATCTAAGGAAAAAAAAAAAAAAGGTCATGAAGAACCTAGGGGCAAGACGGGAATAAAGACACAGACCTACTAGAGAATGGACTTGAGGATATGGGGAGGGGGAAGGGTAAGCTGTGACAAAGTGAGAGAGTGGCATGGACATATATACACTACCAAACATAAAATAGATAGCTAGCGGGAAGCAGCCGCATAGCACAGGGAGATCAGCTCAGTGCTTTGTGACCACCTAGAGGGGTGGGATAGGGAGGGTGGGAGGGAGGGAGAAGCAAGAGGGAAGAGATATGGGAACATATGTATATGTATAACTGATTCACTTTGTTATAAAGCAGAAACTAACAGACCATTGTAAAGCAATTATGCTCCAATAAAGATGTTAAAAAACAAAATAAAAAAATTTAAAAAGGTATTAAATTGAGTCCGATGGGAAGATTACTAGGGACGCTGACACTTTTGTGACCTAGAGGTTGTTTGCTTTTAGTCATCTTGGTCTGACAGAGTTGCAGTAAAGGCCTATATTTCTGTAGAGCTAAATATTCATACTTAAGTAGTGCCAGAGACTTCTAGAAAGACATTTCTCTTGTCAGTCATTTAATACTCCAAATAAACAGCATTTGCAACTAAAACTTTATAAGAATAAAGAAAATTTAGAAAAGCAGCTGAATTTTTTCTCTAAATATTACTTTATTCAATGATATTTTAAAAAGAACATTAAATTCATCTACTGCTTTAAGTATATTTCTCCAAATATTTTGGGCTGGGAAAAAAGATGATTTTTAACAAGAGTTATATATTTTCTAATTCACATGGGGATTATTAAAACTGAAAGTGAATTAGTTTCATTCACCTTAGTTTTATGTTAGAAGTAGCTTTGAGAGATGAGAAAAATGTATTAGTGTTGTTAATTTTACTCCTTAATAATACACTGATTGATACTCATGTAATAATGGAAGTACTAAGTATATACTAAATCTCTTCCTCAAAGTATCCAGGAAAAATTAACCATGAACAGGTCATTGCTACTGATGTTTTTGGAAGGCTACTGATGTTCTGAGTCTTTAAATTTATTAGAAACTGATCTTGAAAGAGAAGTTACTAGATATAGATCATTTTGTAACGAACTTATGTTAAAATTAGTCACGAAAGACTTTATGACATTGTAATCATTTATTCAAAAATAGAACTCCAAACTATT